>NC_090448.1:5200558-5506473 GCF_031143425.1 Pleurodeles waltl | reverse complement strand
GAAAACCAGATTGTAATGTTCACGAGCAACGATTAGTGGTAGGAATATGCGAACAATGTGATCAACAGCAGGACATGCTACGAACTGTAGTTTATCTCTGCCAGAAAGCCCGGACAGTGATTCAATCGGTTTGGCCGGGTTCTCCCCCGTGATTAGGTCTTTGAAGAGGTGTGACAAATTCTTGCAAAAAGATTAAATGCTTGGTCCTGCCAAGAGAGATGCTGGGAATAGTTCATCACTGCTCAACTATCCCACATATCATGGAAGAGGGGAATAAACAGAAACAGCAGATGGGCAAACTGGAGGGTCCACGATTGCATAGTGATACTATCAGGTGCTGTTCTGCAAAGGGTGCCTTTGAAGCTATGTTCCCGACCTCACTTTAGCTCCCGACCAACGGACTTTAGCGTTGATTTTCTAGTGGTTGATGACAGATGTTTCTCATTCTGATAACCTCACACCTGACGGGGGCAGAAGGAGGGGGGTGGTCGAAGAGCAGCACAGAAAGGGAAGGACATTCTGCCCTTTTGAAAGGCCCCTAGCAGAAGAAGTCTCTAACCTTCGATAAGGCTCATTCTGGTAAATATTCTAATTACAGATTCCTCACCTAAAAATCTACCCAAGACTGAATCAAGAAAACTTTGGAGCACTGGCTATAGGTGGTGTGATGTGGGTCAGCAGTGACACCATAAAGACAATGAAGTAATACAGCAGAGTGCATATGTAAGCATCGCTCCGTGTGCTGACGTCAGCTTTTCGTCTTTCCCCTTCTGGGCCCTCCGACGTGGAACATGAACAATTGCAGGTAACCGTGTCCCCATCAACAGAGTTTTTTAGGCATAGACACGGTCACTTCAAAGAATGGAGAGCTGGGAGGACAGCAAAGAATATGCAGTTAGAGTTTCCACCAGAAAAAGCATTACCTAAGGTAGGTACCTTGTTCTACTGAATGATACTTCCAACCACAGAAAGCTCGCCTTAGAACAGATCCCAACGCAGAACTTCTGAATGGTGTCTGTGAGGAGTGGATCCAAACCAAAATCCTGCAAAATAGAAAGGAGCAAAAGGTCCTGCGCCCCGGACATGGCTGTTAAGGCAGTAGTGTTTCATGAACATATGCACCAAAGCCCATGTCGCTGTTTCGCAGATATCAAGATCGGGTTCCCATCTCGCCAAAGCAGTGATGGCAGCGTTATCTAGATATTGGATCTGAGGGGTCTTGCTTCTTGGCCAGTGCACAGAAGATCTTGATGCAGAGTAATACTGACCTCAACAGCGGCCTCTTCTGGGCGGCCTTCACATGGTTTGATTTAAAAAAAATCTCACAAAACGCTTATTCATCCGATGATCCACAGCACAAAAAATGTACAAACCTGAAGCACTTTTAGGGGGCACATGATGGAGAATTTCATCTTTGGAGGTATGAGGGGAGTAAAGAATGTTGGCGACTGCCAGAGTGGGAGGGAGTCACAACTTTTGGTAAATGTACCACTCGAGTCCCCAGCATCAATTTGTCTGGAAAGAACGTGGTGTACGAAGGATGCAACTGAAAAAGCCTGCAACGCACGCTGCAACAAGCAAACGTCATAACAACGAGGGTGACAGTTTTCAGAGTCAGAAGAAGCAGGAAGCAACTATGCAGAGGCTCCGAGGAAATAAACAAAAGAAAAGTCAAGACCAAGTTTAGGTTCCTTTGGGGGCATCAGAAACCACAGGAGACTTAAACAAGGATGGTTGGGCTGGAAAATGTAGAACGGCTGAAAGGGATAACAACCTGTAACAGTGCTCACTGCAAGGTCTTGATGGACCACAGAGAAAACAAACAAAAAGATGTTTGACAGCTTTGCTTCTAAGATCAGTTTCCCAGGTGCCACAACAGGTTACGAATTTGCCTCGAATGCCCAGCACAGATGGATTTCGTGGAGCAGCACTTGGTGGGGAGAATGCCTCCCACACTTCACTGTGCAACCAATGGCCGCTGCTCAGCCCACGCATAGAAGTGCAAGCTGTAGATGTGAAGGAAGCAGTGCTTAGTTAATGTGTGCACTGATGCCACGTCACAGCCTGGCGGATGTTGCAGACAGGCACTCTGCATGTACTGCAGCTGCGGCCCCTGGATACCCCAAAATAAGTCCATGCAGATATTGTGATTAGGTTGAAAAAAAAACAAAGGTTAAATAGGAGTTATATGTAAGTAAGATAGTAAGACTTAACTTACGTAAAAAAATAAATAAAAAAAAGTAAAAAAAATAAAAGAAAAGACCCTTCCAAATTCACTGCAAAACCAAATGGTTAAAGTGCTATTATAAGTAGGTCATCTAATGATTGGGAAAGAAAAAAAAAAATAACACTTACATTCACAAGTTATAAGTAACTGACCCAGGAATAACGCACCGCGCCATCGGTTTCAGATGTCCTCAGTGATGTAACGTGTCATAAGCAGTGCAAGTTATGTTTAGGCCGGTTAGTTAAAACTGGTAAATTTCAGTGTTTTTCTTGTTTTTAAATGGTAGCAGTTTTTATTATTAGAACACCTGCATGCAACCCACATTAACCTCTGTTTTTTTTTTCCAGTGTATTTTTTATTTATTTTTTAAACGTAAAGTAAGATCTTATTACAATAGGTCTGCAGCCAACTGGCACTCTTTGGCCAGGCCCTGCGTGCAAACCCCAGTGGGCGGTCAACGCCCTGTGAGTGGAAAACACCCACAGACCCTTACCCCATCTTACTTATTTTTTTCTTTTTAAGAAACAAATTCACCATTCCCACGGGACACCAGGAAAGCCTCACTGGCCCTTGCTGGATTACTGCACAAACCCATAAAACTTTTTTTTTTTTTTTAAATGTCAGCCCAAGGGGGTTCAGGGCTGGTTCTGAGGACAATCCGATCTTCACGCACATGTAAGAAAGGCTCTTGAGTAGTAAGGCCTCGTAGCTCACTAATACGCCCATGGGAAGCAATGGCTACTGAGAAGGCTACCTTTCAGACGTGAGTTCGAAGGGTGGTCCCATACGTCTGATAGGAACTAGATTTAGGTCCAGGCTGAGGCCAGTGGGGCTTGAGGGTGTATTCATCTCTAACCCCTCCATAAACACTTCAACCACTGGTACTCTGAACAGGGAAGGATGTTGTCTGTTCTGCGCGTATGATGCAAGTGCTACTAGATGCAAGTTAATGGGTGTGTGCGCCAAGCCTGATTTTTGTAAGTAAGGATAAGTAATTATCTGTTTCACCAAAGGATTTAGGGGGTCAGAGTTGTGATCAATATGTTAAGAACAAATTATTTCGATTTGGCAGCATAACATGCCGGGGTTTTAAGTCACTTGGCTCCTTAAGAATGGGTGTACATACCTGTGGGAGAAAGAAGTAAGCAAACTTTAGGACCTCAAGTGGCAAACTCCAAGATTGATTTGTGCTGGGTCTGAGTGACTGATCTGGGCCTGTGTCTGGATAAGGAGATCTGGCCTGAGTGAAACTCTCTTGTAGGGACTGAGTGTTCTACTAGAATCAAGTACCAAGGCTGGCCTATGATGGGGCGGCTAAAATGAGGACACAAGATGTTTGTCTGAGTTTCCTGATGAGTAGTGGAAACCGAGGGAGAGGCGGAAACGCGTAGACAAATACCCTGCCCAGCTGGTCCACACTGCATTCCATATGGACCGGAGAAGCGAGTGCCGGTGGCAAAGCTTGGGCACTTTGTGTTTTTGTTTGGTGCGAATAGTACCTCACTTGTGGAAGTGGGTTTGAAGATCTGCAGGTGGATTTCCCACCTGTGGACTTGCAGATGTGATCTGCTGAGCAGATCCACCAGGCTTGTTGGCTACCCCGGGAGATGTTTTGCCACGCGGTGAACCCTGTGGTGAACTGCCCATTGCCAAATGTTCTGTGCTGGAAGTGAGAGCGGGACTTAATCGCACAAGAAAATCAATAGATGAAAGAGGGAAACTGATCTGTTGCTTTGTAGACTTCCATGTGGCATTTGACATGGTACATCGCAAACTGTTGTGAGAAACCCTAATTAATTTTGGAATTACTAAATATCTATTAATACACTAAAAGTTACATAGACAGAACTGGGCGCAAGTGATAGTCAACATGAAAGGAACACTAACTAGGGAGATAAATATTAGGAAGGGCCTCCTCAAGGTTGCATACTGGCCCCACTGTTCTCCATATTTCAATCAGAACTACAACAATCTAAAAAGGTGCCATGGGCTTATGCCCAAAAATGAATCACTCATGTCCTGAGCTTACTTATAAGCCAATGACCTGGTATGGACAGACAGAGGTAGGTCTGCAAAAGAAATTACAGCTATTTCATGCATATCAAACAAGGAAGACATTTTTATTTAATATGGATGTAGGAGGCTGGTCAGGTGTGTGGTGGACACCTATGGTGTTACACCTTATACTGGGTCCAGGTAAACTCCTATGGATAGTGTTACAGTGTATAGGCAGCCAGGGCTCTGTAGCGCTTCAGCTGCCTTAAGTTGGGTAGTGGCCTAAGTGTTCCATCCTTTTCGTGGTCTAGGCTTGACCTTTTAATTTACACCAATATTATTCTACAGCTCTTTGCTTCCACACAAATACATATATCTATTGATTTATAATGCTTCACAGTACCATACATCCTTCCTTTAAAGCCAGACCCATTTGCTCTGCTGATGCTTGTTACGGATTAAGATGTATAAGGGATATACTCATAGCCCCCTTTGATGTGGTGAAGATATATCTTCACCTCCCCCTGCAGCAGCCGCAGGTGTACAAGACTGATACTGTGCCGGCGGGTGGCATGTTTGCTGCTATGGTACGACATTCCAAGCAGTATCTGTAGGTGACACTGGACAGGACACAACTGTCTGATGTTACGTCTTCTTATTGGGGAAGATATAACTATCCTTTCCCTGACAGCTGTTGTCTGATCAGGGAGCACTGAAAGTAAGTCACTGCTTTGAAGTAGAGAGCTCCTTACCTTAGACTCCTTTGCCATAGCTGTTACCCAAGGATCCTTCTCTACAATAGGCCTAAAGACTTCTTACTGAACAACCTGTTGCTCTTGAACAGCAGGGCACTGTATTGTAGCTGCAGCATTTGGTTCTCCCCTTGCCTGTTGGGACTGAAAGCTAGAGGCGCCGGTTTGTGTTTGGAGTGCCCCCATAGCTTTGCCTGCAGCTTTCTTGACCAACTGGTCTAAATTAATGCATTCCATCTAAGAGGACATTTAGCAGGTGCTGCTGGACATCAGAGCAGAACCAGGTGATACCGAGCCAGCCATGCCTTCTGAGCAGGTCGCTGGGGTTTGTCTTCCTGTACTCTGTGAGCTCATCTAGAGTGCATTAGATGTTGGCATTTGAGATAGTTTTCCCCTCTTGCACCAACTCCTTAACTATTTTCTGTCAGGCTTCTGACAGGTGTTTGAACAGCTGGTCAATCTCTTCCCAGGGCTCTCTATCAAATGTGGCCAACAGGCCCAATGAATTGGTGTTGTGCCGTTGCGTAGCCACACTAACAGCAATTCTTTCGCTACATCAATTTTCCATTTTTTTTTGTCAAATGGTGGAGAATCCCCGCTGCCCTGGTCGAAGGCCCTTTTCCTGGCTGTATGAGCAAGTGAGTGAGGGTGCTGGTGACTAGGGTAGTGATGAAGACTAGGGTCTCAGCCTTTAGCACGGGGAAAGATCAGAGTTCCTCAGTTATTGCCACGTCGAAAGGGATCATTCTATCCCTTTGGTTGTACTTCTCAATCTAGTCCGAGTGCTCCAGTTTTGAGGCGGTATAAACTCAATACATGTTGGGCCCGGTTTCCCAGCAGACATCAATGTTGACTTCCGTTCTGGAGCAGGTATCTCGAATGTGCAAGACATTTGATCTACAATGGCATGCATGGCAAAAACTACGCTTCCTTACTCCTCAAGATCGTCAGCAGCCATGACAAGCGAAACAAAGTCAAATTAAACCCTGAACAGTGAGGTGTCATATTACAGCAGTCTGAAATCTGAGGCTCTAATACTCAACTGCAAATAGAACAGCGACCCCCACGCGCTCTGATGTGCGTCTTAGCACAAGCTATCACACCAAGCCTCCAATCTAAAACCACGGCCTATCATGGAACTGAAAATTATATTATTTTATTGTACAACAATAATGTTCATAAATCACTCAACTAGTCTCAGAAACAAGTTGGAAGAGGCATCTAATTGCACATCTATCTTACCCAGTGGGAAAGCAATGTTGTACCTGAAAAGCTTTTAGGCTATTTTCATCCAAGTCTCAAAGTGCTTTTTCCCTGCTGTGAGGGAATCGTCATGAAACTATTACAACATCACAGGGATGAGAGGGGTAACAGCCTATCGCAAGAAGGTGGCTTTGAGTGTAGGGTCAGTATTTATGGGATCTCGCTTGCAAGCGTAGGTTCTCACCCACTAGCTTGGCACTGACGAAGCGGCCAGACCTCCTATACAACACTGTGTTCCCCCGGCAGTCGTGAAAACAGATTATATTGGGGCTTCAAAAGTCCAGTGGGTTAGAAACTTTGGACACTTAATACTACATGATCAATTAATACAAATGAGAAACTCTGAAGAAAGCAAGTTAGACTCTCAAAGGGAAGGGCAGTATATTGAGTTTTCCTTCACTTGGTTGAATGCGTGTTGCTAGACTACTCCAAACTTGGAAAACACCATCCAGGATTTCTTGGTTTAATTCTCGTATGAGACACTTCCCAAGTCTTTGATCATCCTTTGAGGGCTGTGTGAATGAGTCCTTCTTTGATATTTGATGATATATGCTGTGGGGCAGCCGATCTACACAAACATTGCTTTGTCCTTCACTGGTGAGACCGAAAACAAGAACTGACCTCAGTGCTTCCTCCAAGCAACACAGAAGTGTATTTCTGGGAGAAACCACTCTCCTTTCACCTGTAAGGGAGACTCCTCCTGTCTCCTCCATTAGAGAGAGAGGCAGCTTTTCTAGTTCCCAACAGGCATTTCTTTAAGCATTTTCCATGGTATCCACAGGTGCAGGGACTTTTCATCTTACAGTTTGTGCATTTCAGCAACAGCTGCATATAAAAGCTTGCAAGCAGTACAAGAAATGTACACAAAGACATCCCTCCTAACAGAGTCTTGAACATTCACTAATGTTAAAAAAAACACCACAATTGACTGAGCCCAAAATACTATGAAATACCGAGCATGTCGACTCAAACAGTGATGGCTACTTCTTATAATACGCCCAGCTCTTCAGTTACTACAGGTCATGAAGGATATTGTTTAATGCTTTGCCAACAAAAATGAAGAAACTTCAAATGTTAAACCTCTTGCCGTGTGTAGGAAGTTGGCTCTGTATGCACTATTTCAAAGTAAGGAATAGTATGCACAGAGTCCAAGGGTTCCCCTTAGAGGTAAGATAGTGGCAAAAAGAGATAATACTAATGCTCTATTTTGTGGTAGTGTGGTCGAGCAGTAGGCTTATCAAAGGAGTAGTGTTAAGCATTTGTTGTACATACACAGCAATAAATGAGGAACACACACTCGGACAATTCCAGGCCAATAGGTTTTTGTATAGAAAAATATATTTTCTTAGTTTATTTTAAGAACCACAGGTTCAAGATTTGCATGTAATACTTCAAATGAAAGGTATTGCAGGTAGGTACTTTAGGAACTTTGAATTAGCAAAATAGCATATACACTTTTCACATAAATCACATATAGCTATTTTAAAACTAGACACTTAGTGCAATTTTCAACAGTTCCTGGGGGGAGTAAGAGGTTTTTTTAGTGGTTCAAGTTTGTGTCCAAGGTAGCCCACCGTTGGGGCTTCAGAGCAACCCCAAAGTTACCACATCAGCAGCTCAGGGCCGGTCAGGTGCAGAAGTCAAAGTGGTTCCCAAAACGCATAGGCTTCAATAGAGAAGGGGTGCCCCGGTTCCAGTCTGCCAGCAGGTAAGTACCCGTGTCTTCGGAGGGCAGACCAGGGGGGTTTTGTAGGGCCCCTGGGAGGACACAAGTCCACACAGAAAGTACACCCTAAGCAGCACGGGGCGGCCGGGTGCAGTGTGCAAACACACGTCGGGTTTTCAATAGGTTTCAATGGGAGACCAAGTGGTCTCTTCAGCGATGCAGGCAGCCAAGGGGGGGCTCCTCGGGGTAGCCACCACCTGGGCAAGGGAGAGGGCCTCCTGGGGGTCACTCCTGCACTGGAGTTCGGATCCTTCAGGTCCTGGGGGCTGCGGGTGCAGTCTCTTTACCAGGCGTCGGGATCTGAGGAGCAGGCAGTCGCGGTCAGGGGGAGCCTCTGGATTCCCTCTGCAGGCGTCGCTGTGGGAGCTCAGGGGAGGGGGGGGGCAACTCTGGCTACTCACGATCTCGCAGTCACCGGGGAGTCCTCCCTGACGTGATTGTTCTCCACAAGTCGAGCCGGGGGCGTCGGGTGCAGAGTGTCAAGTCTCACGCTTCCGGTGGGAAACGCAAGTTGTTTCAAAGTTGCTTCTTTGTTTCAAAGTTGCAGTCTTTGGTGAACAGAGCCGCTGTCCTTGGGAGTTCTTGGTCCTTCTAGATGCAGGGCAGTCCTCTGAGGCTTCAGAGGTCGCTGGTCCCTGGGGAATGCGTTGCTGGAGCAGTGTCTTTAGAAGTGGGGAGACAAGCCGGTAGAGCTGGGGCCAAAGCAGTTGGTGTCTCCATCTTCTCTGCAGGGTTTTTCAGCTTAGCAGTCCTCTTCTTCTTAGGTTGCAGGAATCTGAGTTCCTAGGTTCTGGGGAGCCCTTACATACTAAATTCAAGGGCGTGTTTAGGTCTGGGGGGTTAGTAGCCAATGGCTACTAGCCCTGAGGGTGGGTACACCCTCTTTGTGCCTCCTCCCAAGGGGAGGGGGGCACATTCCTATCCCTATTGGGGGAATCCTCCATCTGCAAAATGGAGGATTTCTACAAGTCAGAGTCACCTCAGTCCAGGACACCTTAGTGGCTGTCCTGACTGGCCAGTGACTCCTTGTTTTTCTCATTATCTCCTCCGGCCTTGCCGCCAAAAGTGGGGCTGTGGCCGGAGGGGGCGGGCAACTCCACTAGCTGGAGTGCCCTGTGGTGCTGTAACAAATGGGGTGAGCCTTTGAGGCTCACCGTCAGGTGTTACAGTTCCTGCAGGGGGAGGTGTGAAGCACCTCCACCCAGTACAGGCTTTGTTACTAGCCACAGAGTGACAAAGGCACTCTCCCCATGTGGCCAGCAACATGTCTGGTGTGTGGCAGGCTGCTAGAACTAGTCAGCCTACACGGATAGTCGGTTAAGGTTTCAGGGGGCACCTCTAAGGTGCCCTCTGGGGTGTATGTTACAATAAAATGTACACTGGCATCAGTGTGCATTTATTGTGCTGAGAAGTTTGATACCAAACTTCACAGTTTTCAGTGTAGCCATTATGGTGGTGTGGAGTTCGTGCATGACAGACTCCCAGACCATATACTCTTATGGCTACCCTGCACTTACAATGTCTAAGGTTTTGCTTAGACACTGTATGGGCATAGTGCTCATGCACTTATGCCCTCACCTATGGTATAATGCACCCTGCCTTAGGGCTGTAAGGCCTGCTAGAGGGGTGACTTATCTATACTGCATAGGCAGTGTGAGGTTGGCATGGCACCCTGAGGGGAGTGCCATGTCGACTTACTCGTTTTGTCCTCACTAGCACACACAAGCTGGCCAGCAGTGTGTCTATGCTGAGTGAGGGGTCCCCAGGGTGGCATAAGATATGCTGCAGCCCTTAGAGACCTTCCCTGGCATCAGGGCCCTTGGTACCAGGGGTACCAGTTACAAGGGACTTACCTGGATGCCAGGGTGGGCCAATTGTGGAAACAAAAGTACAGGTTAGGGAAGGAACACTGGTGCTGGGGCCTGGTTAGCAGGCCTCAGCACACTTTCAAATCAAAACTTAGCATCAGCAAAGGGAAAAAGTCAGTCAGACATACAGAGGGGGGCATCTTCAGTCAGACATACAGAGGGGGGCATCTTCAGTCAGACATACAGAGGGGGGCATCTTCAGTCAGACATACAGAGGGGGGCATCTTCAGTCAGACATACAGAGGGGGGCATCTTCCGTCAGACACACAAAGAGGAGGCATCTTCCGTCAGACACACAAAGAGGAGGCATCTTCCGTCAGACATAAAGAGGGGGGCATCTTCCGTCAGACATAAAGAGGGGGGCATCTTCCGTCAGACATAAAGAGGGGGGCATCTTCAGTCAGACATACAGAGGGGGCATCTTCAGTCAGACACACAAGGGGGGGCATCCTCAGTCAGACATACAGAGGGGGCATCTTCAGTCAGACACACAAAGGGGGGGAGGAATCTTCAGTCAGGCACAAAAACTGTGAAAATGCGCCAGATAAATTTGCTGAATGTAACATAAGTTGTAGGTAGCCAGAAAAGTCCAATAGGTTACAGCTTTTATTACAGTAATGCTTTAGGCCATGTGTTACTTTGGGTGCAGTTATTACAAAAGAACCAAAAAAGCCACCGTGCTTGTTTAGTAGTAAAGTATAGCAATAATCGGTGTTCAAAGGGCTTCCTAGAGCTTTTGGCCTCCGTGCCACTGCACTTGCTGCACCATTCAAATTAAAATCGTGGCCCTAGTTGCCTGCTTGGAACTGCTTCTTCATGGGCAACATATAGCAATAAATGGTGTTCCGTGGGTTTTCTACAGCTTTTGGCTCTGGTGCTCTTGCTGCACCATTCAAATCGAGGCCCTAGTGCCTGCAAAGCGACTGTGCTTGTAACTGCTTTTTTAGTGTTAACAGAGCGTGGCCCCCCTAGTGCCTGCAAGGTAACTGCTCGTTCAGTGTTCGTTCGTTTCCCCCCCCCCGTGCCTGCAAGGTAACTGTGCTTGTAACTGCTTGTTTAGTGTTAGAGCATAGCCCCCTAGAGCCTGTAAGGTAACTGCGCTTGTAACTGCTTGTTTAGTGTTAACAGAGCGTGGCCCCCTAGTGCCTGCAAGGTAACTGCACTTGTAACTGCTTGTTTAGTGTTAACAGAGCGTGGCTCCCTAGTGCATGCAAGGCGACTGCACTTGTAACTGCTTGTTCAGTGTTAACAGAGGATGGCCCCTAGTAACTGCAAGGCGACTGCGCTTGCAACTGCTTGTTTAGTGTTAACAGAGCGTGTCCCCCTAGTGCCTGCAAGGCGACTACGCTTGTAACTGCTTGCTTAGTGTTAACAGAGCGTGGCCCCCTGGTCCATGCAAGGCGACTGCGCTTGTAACTGCTTGTTTAGTGTTAACAGAGCGTGGCCCCCTAGTGCCTGCAAGGTAACTGCGCTTGTAACTGCTTGTTCAGTGTTAACAGAGCGGGGCCCCCTGGTCCATGCAAGGCGACTGCGCTTGTAACTGCTTGTTTAGTGTTAACAGAGTGTGGCTCCCTAGTGCCTGCAAGGCGACTGCGCTTGCAACTGCTTGTTCAGTGTTAACAGAGCGGGGCCCCCTGGTCCATGCAAGGCGACTGCGCTTGTAACTGCTTGTTTAGAGTTAACAGAGCGTGGCCCCCTAGTGCCTGCAAGGTAACTGCTCGTTCAGTGTTCGTTTGTTTGCCCCCCCCCCAGTGCCTGCAAGGTAACTGTGCTTGTAACTGCTTGTTTAGTGTTAGAGCATAGCCCCCTAGAGCCTGTAAGGTAACTGCGCTTGTAACTGCTTGTTTAGTGTTAACAGAGCGTGGCTCCCTAGTGCATGCAAGGCGACTGCACTTGTAACTGCTTGTTCAGTGTTAACAGAGGATGGCCCCTAGTAACTGCAAGGCGACTGCGCTTGCAACTGCTCGTTCAGTGTTAACAGAGTGTGGCCCCCTAGTGCCTGCAAGGCGACTGCGCTTGCAACTGCTCGTTCAGTGTTAACAGAGGGTGGCCCCCTAGTGCCTGCAAGGTAACTGCGCTTGCAACTGCTTGTTTAGTGTTAACAGAGCGTGGCCCCCTAGTGCCTGCAAGGTAACTGCGCTTGCAACTGCTTGCTTAGTGTTAACAGAGCGTGGCCCCCTGGTCCATGCAAGGCGACTGCGCTTGTAACTGCTTGTTTAGTGTTAACAGAGCGTGGCCCCCTAGTGCCTGCAAGGTAACTGCGCTTGTAACTGCTTGTTCAGTGTTAACAGAGCGGGGCCCCCTGGTCCATGCAAGGCGACTGCGCTTGTAACTGCTTGTTTAGTGTTAACAGAGCGTGGCCCCCTGGTCCATGCAAGGCGACTGCGCTTGTAACTGCTTGTTTAGTGTTAACAGAGTGTGGCTCCCTAGTGCCTGCAAGGCGACTGCGCTTGCAACTGCTTGTTCAGTGTTAACAGAGCGGGGCCCCCTGGTCCATGCAAGGCGACTGCGCTTGTAACTGCTTGTTTAGTGTTAACAGAGCGTGGCCCCCTAGTGCCTGCAAGGTAACTGCGCTTAGGACTGCTTGTTTAGTGTTAACAGAGCGTGGCCCCCTAGTAACTGCAAGGTGACTGCGCTTGTAACTGCTTGTTCAGTGTTAACAGAGCGTGGCCCCCTAGTGCCTGCAAGGTAACTGCGCTTAGGACTGCTTGTTTAGTGTTAACAGAGCGTGGCCCCCTAGTAACTGCAAGGTGACTGCGCTTGTAACTGCTTGTTCAGTGTTAACAGAGCGTGGCCCCCTAGTGCCTGCAAGGCGACTGCGCTTGTAACTGCTTGTTTAGTGTTAACAGAGGGTGGCCCCCTAGTGCCTGAAAGGTAACTGCGCTTAGGACTGCTTGTTTAGTGTTAACAGAGCGTGGCCCCCTAGTAACTGCAAGGCGACTGCGCTTGTAACTGCTTGTTCAGTGTTAACAGAGCATGCCCCCCTAGTGCATGCAAGGCGACTGCGCTTGTAACTGCTTGTTTAGTGTTAACAGAGGGTGGCCCCCTAGTGCCTGAAAGGCGACTGCGCTTGTAACTGCTTGTTCAGTGTTAACAGAGCGTGCCCCCCTAGTGCATGCAAGGCGACTGCGCTTGTAACTGCTTGTTCAGTGTTAACAGAGGGTGGCCCCCTAGTGCCTGAAAGGTGACTGCGCTTGTAACTGCTTGTTCAGTGTTAACAGAGGGTGGCCCCCTAGTGCCTGAAAGGTAACTGTGCTTGGGACTGTTTGTTTAGTGGTAACATATAGCAAAAATCGGTGCTCATCGGTTTCCTGGAGCTTTTGGCCCCTGTGCCACTGCACCTGCTGCACCATCCAGATTATGGCCCTAGAGCCTACAAGGTAACATAAGGGAATCATTTATACCCAGTAATGTAAGTGTTCCGAAAAAGGCACAGTTTGCAACTGAATACATAATTAGATTTTATGTAAACAAACACAAAAGACTTCACAAAAATGCCTTCAAAATGATCCAACTCTCCAAAACAAGTTGCCAGATCTCATAAACAAAGCATATGCTTTACACATCACAGTGAACATCATGAACATCAGGCATTGTTGAATTGTGCCACAATGTGACTGGCTCCTTTCTGAGAAAAGATCTTATCCTGTGCTTGACAGTGAACGGGCCATAAACAGTGTAAATTGCCCAAGATCACCATATGTTAGGCCGACGCTGAGACTGAAATGCTGTTTTGTACTTTGTTCCTAAAAGGCACTTTCACAAATTAAATGGACTCAAAGAAGAAGAATTTTTGAAAAATCGTACAAATGTTTTGTGTAGACGAAGAAAAGGTTCCTTTTTGAAATGGCTATGTTTAGAAGATTTTTTTTTTAAAAGGGCACAAATAGGCTCCATGGAAAAAAGGCTTGTCTTTCCTATAAAGGCTGTCACTTTAAAATCTACAGAAAGCAAAACAAAATAACTAGGCTCCCACGAAAACACAGCTTGATATTTGACCTCAGTCTGAGTGCCCAGCAAACGTGACAAGATTTAAAGGCCTGTTGACAGAAAAGGAGTTCGTGAAAGTATTCAGTGAACACAGCTTTCTCATCAGGTGTGAGAAACTGAACCTGGAGAGCCTAAAACAAATAAAGCCAGCAAATGGGATGCAAGAAAACGTGAGTTATAAAGCCAATGGCAAGCAACAGGAAGAATGCATTTCTAGGTCAACTTTCTGAAAGTGCCCAAGATGTCCTTAGCAGACCAGACAGCGCTGCTCTTTGGTAGGCTGAGACCTAAAAATGCTTAAGAGACCTACCACATGCAAGAATCCCTGCCCTCTGTTCGGAATTAAAACAGAGCATTAGTAAAAGCACAGCAAATGAACATCCCTTCTACAGTGACCAACACACACTTAACAATACATTGGAAGCTGCTTTACCTGTGGGGGTGTGTATGGCATGATCTCCAGCTCACTGGCCAATGGAGACTGGATGGGAGGTAGGGGCGGGGCTTCAATGATTTCACTTTCTTCTGTGACAGCCGGCATAATCTCCTCCGTGCCCCGCTCCAGTTCTGCAAACTTCACCTCGAGCTCATGGATCTTCTTCTCCAGAAGAGGGGATGGTTCCTTCTGTGGAACAATGGGTTTTCTAGAAGACAATGCAGGCACCACGTCACCACTGAGCATGTGTTGGATTAAAAAGTTAGTCCTGAGTTGAGAAGAAGTTGGAAAATGTCTAAATCATGAGCATGGTTACTCGTCTGTAATAGATGTATTCCTCACACAATAGAAACCGCTAAATTACCCCTGTTATGAATTCCAGTCTTATTTCTTTAAATGGTACTTATACCAGATGAGTCTCAAACCCTCAGCCCCCTGAGGCTTTGAGACTCTGGGGGCTGAGGCCCCTACTGACCCCGCTACTTCTTCAGGAGAAACACTGCCTCATGACTGCTGAGGTATTGGGAGCTTATGAGCAATTTCAGATCTAGGAATTGATGATCCAGATTTATTGCAACAATCTTGCTTGACGCGTTTTATATTGAAAATGTCACTTACCCAGTGTACATCTGTTCGTGGCATCAGTCGCTGTAGATTCGCATGTTTTGCAATAGCTCGCCATCTGGTGTTGGGCCGGAGTGTTACAAGTTGTTTTTCTTCGAAGAAGTCTTTCGAGTCACGGGACCGAGTGACTCCTCCTTTTGTGTCCATTGCGCATGGGCGTCGACTCTATCTTCGATTGTTTTTCCCCGCAGAGGGTGAGGTAGGAGTTGTATTGTAGTAATAGTGCCCATGCAATGGAGTGACTAAGTATGTACCTATATAAGGTTGAAATGATATATATACAAATAGTTGAAGGTAACTTCCAAACTGCTACAGGCTCCCGGGGAGGCGGGTGGGCACATGCGAATCTACAGCGACTGATGCCACGAACAGATGTACACTGGGTAAGTGACATTTTCAGTTCGATGGCATCTGTCGCTGTAGATACGCATGTTTTGCATAGACTAGTAAACAGTTATCTCCCCAAAAGCGGTGGCTCAGCCTGTAGGAGTGGAAGTAGTCTGAAATAATGTTCTTAATACGGCTTGACCTGCTGTGGCTTGTTGTGCGGATAACACGTCTACACAGTAGTGCTTGGTGAATGTGTGAGGCGTAGACCATGTGGCTGCCTTACATATTTCTTGCATTGGGATGTTTCCTAGAAAGGCCATGGTAGCACCTTTCTTTCTGGTTGAGTGTGCCCTTGGTGTAATGGGCAGCTGTCGTTTAGCTTTAAGGTAGCAGATTTGGATGCATTTAACTATCCATCTGGCTATACCTTGTTTTGATATTGGGTTTCCTGCATGAGGTTTTTGAAATGCAATAAATAGTTGTTTAGTCTTTCTGATGTTTTTTGTTCTGTCAATGTAATACATCAATGCTCTTTTGACATCTAATGTATGTAGTGCCCTTTCAGCTACGGTATCTGGCTGTGGAAAGAACACTGGAAGTTCCACTGTTTGATTTAGATGGAACGGTGAAATAACCTTTGGTAAAAATTTAGGATTGGTCCTTAGGACGACCTTATTTTTGTGTAGTTGTATAAAAGGTTCTTGTATTGTAAACGCCTGAATCTCGCTTACTCTTCTTAGGGAAGTAATGGCGATGAGAAATGCCACCTTCCAGGTTAGGAACTGTATGTCGCAGGAGTGCATGGGTTCGAAAGGTGGACCCATAAGTCTAGTTAGGACAACATTTAGGTTCCATGAAGGAACAGGTGGTGTTCTTGGTGGAATAATTCTTTTAAGGCCCTCCATGAATGCTTTAATGACTGGTATCCTATAAAGGGAAGTTGAATAGGTAGTTTGCAGGTATGCAGATATTGCTGCAAGGTGTATTTTAATGGAAGAGAAAGCTAGGTTAGATTTTTGTAAGTGAAGCAAGTAACCCACTACATCTTTTGGAGTTGCGTGTAATGGTTGGATTTGATTAATATGGCAGTAGCAAACAAACCTCTTCCATTTACTTGCATAGCAGTGCCTGGTGGATGGCCTTCTGGCTTGCTTTATGACTTCCATACACTCTTGTGTAAGTTGTAAGTGTCCGAATTCCAGGATTTCAGGAGCCAGATTGCTAGATTCAGCGATGCTGGATCTGGGTGCCTGATCTGTTGGTTGTGTTGAGTTAACAGATCCGGTCTGTTGGGCAGTTTGATGTGTGGTACTACTGATAGGTCTAGCAGCGTTGTGTACCAGGGTTGCCTTGTCCAAGTTGGTGCTATTAATATGAGTTTGAGTTTGTTTTGACTGAGTTTGTTTACCAGATAAGGAAGGAGAGGGAGAGGAGGAAAAGCGTAGGCAAATATCCCTGACCAGTTCATCCATAGGGCATTGCCCTGGGACTGCCTGTGTGGGTATCTGGATGCGAAGTTTTGGCATTTTGCGTTCTCTTTTGTCGCAAACAAGTCTATCTGAGGTGTTCCCCAGATCTTGAAGTAAGTGTTCAGAGTTTGGGGGTGAATTTCCCATTCGTGGACCTGTTGGTGATCTCGAGAGAGCTTGTCTGCGAGTTGATTCTGAATCCCTGGGATAAACTGTGCTATTAGGCGAATTTGGTTGTGAATTGCCCAATGCCATATCTTTTGTGCCAACCGGCTCAACTGTGTTGTGTGTCCCCCCTTGCTTGTTTAGATAATACATTGTTGTCATGTTGTCTGTTTTGACGAGAATGTATTTGTGAACTATTATTGGTTGGAAAGCCTTTAGTGCTTGAAAAACTGCTAGCAGTTCTAGGTGATTATTATGCAGTTTTGTTTGATGTACGTTCCATTGTCCTTGTATGCTGTGTTGATCGAGGTGTGCTCCCCACCCTGTCATGGAAGCATCTGTTGTTATTACGTATTGTGGCACTGGGTCTTGGAAAGGCCGCCCTTTGTTTAAATTTATATTGTCCCACCATAGAAGCGAGAGGTAAGTTTGGCGGTCTATTAACACCAGATCTAGAAGGTGACCCTGTGCTTGTGACCATTGTGATGCTAGGCACTGTTGTAAGGGCCTCATGTGCAGTCTTGCGTTTGGGACAATGGCTATGCATGAAGACATCATGCCTAGGAGTTGTAATATCATCTTTGCTTGTATCTTTTGTGTTGGATACATGCGTTGTATGATGTTGTTGAAGTTTTGAATTCTTTGTGGACTTGGAGTGGCTACTCCTTTTGTTGTGTTTATTATGGCTCCTAGGTACTGTTGTACTTTGCACGGCAGGATGTTGGATTTTGCGAAGTTGACGGTGAACCCCAGTCTGTAGAGGGTTTGTATGATTTGATTTGTGTGGTGTGAGCACTTTGATAACGAATGGGTCTTGATTAGCCAGTCGTCTAGATACGGGAATACATGTATTTGCTGCCTTCTGATGTGTGCAGCGACTACTGCTAGACATTTTGTAAAGACTCTTGGTGCTGTTGTTAAACCGAAAGGCAATACTTTGAATTGGTAATGTATTCCTTTGAATACAAACCTTAGGTATTTCCTGTGCGATGGATGTATTGGTATATGGAAATACGCGTCTTTGAGGTCTAAGGTTGTCATGTAGTCGTGTAGTTTGAGCAATGGTAGCACTTCTTGTAGTGTGACCATGTGAAAGTGGTCTGATTTGATGTATGTGTTTACTATCCTGAGGTCTAGGATTGGTCTTAGCGTTTTGTCCTTCTTTGGTATTAAGAAGTACAGTGAATAAACTCCTGTGTTTATTTGTGTGTTTGGTACTAATTCGATTGCATTCTTTTGCAATAGTGCTTGAACTTCTGTCTCCAGGAGCTCGGAATGATGTTGTGATAAATTTTGTGCTCTTGGTGGTATGTTTGGAGGGAATTGTAGAAATTCTATGCAATAACCATGTTGGATAAGTGCTACAACCCAAGTGTCTGTAGTGATTTCCTGCCATGCTTTGTAATAATGACCTATTCTTCCCCCCACTGGTGTTGTGTGGAGGGGATGAGTGACATGTGAGTCACTGCTTAGTTGCAGGGGTTTTGGGGCTTTGAAATTTTCCCCTATTCCTAGGGAATTGCCCTCCTCTGTATTGGCCCCGAAAGCCTCCCCTGTACTGTCCCTGGTAACTGGACGGTGTTGCCTGTGAGGTGCTGGCTTGTGTGGCCTGACCCCGAAACCCCCCTCTAAAGGGTGTCTTGCGGAAGGTGCCGTAGTTTCCTCTGCTCTGCGGGGAGTAGAGTGTGCCCATTGCTTTAGCAGTGTGTGTCCTTTTGAAGTTTTTCAATCGCTGTGTCCACTTCTGGACCGAACAGTTCTTTTTCATTGAAAGGCATATTGAGAACTGCCTGCTGTATCTCTGGTTTAAACCCAGACGTTCGTAGCCATGCATGCCTTCTGATGGTCACGGATGTATTAATTGTCCTTGCAGCTGTGTCTGCTGCGTCCATGGAGGAGCGTATCTGGTTGTTTGAAATGTTTTGACCTTCCTCAACCACTTGCTTTGCCTTTTTTTGTAGGTCTTTGGGTAGATGTTCAATGAGGTGTTGCATCTCATCCCAATGGGCTCTGTCATAGCGCGCAAGTAGTGCTTGAGAGTTGGCGATGCGCCACTGGTTTGCAGCTTGTGCTGCGACTCTCTTTCCAGCTGCATCGAACTTGCGGCTTTCTTTATCCGGGGGTGGTGCATCCCCAGATGTGTGGGAGTTGGCCCTTTTCCTAGCTGCTCCTACAACGACGGAATCTGGTGGCAGCTGTGCAGTGATGAAAACAGGGTCTGTAGGGGGCGCCTTATACTTTTTTTCCACTCTTGGTGTGATTGCCCTACTTTTGACCGGCTCCTTAAAAATTTATTTTGCGTGCCGGAGCATACCAGGGAGCATAGGCAGGCTTTGGTAGGAGCTGTGGGTGGAGGAGAGGGTGTTGAATAAAAAGTCATCCTCGACCTGTTCTGAGTGGAGGCTTACATTGTGAAATTGTGCTGCTCTAGCCACCACTTGAGAATACGCAGTGCTGTCTTCTGGTGGAGATGGCTTTGTAGGGTATGCCTCCGGGCTGTTATCTGACACTGGGGCGTCGTATAAGTCCCATGCGTCCTGATCCTGGTCACCCTGGCTCATGGTGGTGTGAGCTGGGGAATGTGATGGAGTTTGTGCTGGTGAGACGTGAATTACAGGTGGAGGAGAGGGTGGTGGAGTAACCTTTTTCACCACCTTTGTTTGTGGTGTTTGTTCAGTTTGGAACTCCAGTCTTCTCTTTCTTCTAATAGGGGGAAGGGTGCTTATTTTCCCTGTTCCCTCCTGTATGAAGATACGCTTTTGCGTATGGTCTACATCGGTAGATTGCAGCTCTTCCTCGAACCTATGCTTTCGCATTTGGGAGGTTAGTGAATGCTCCTCTGTATAAGAGCCTGAAACTGGGTCGGTTGCAGGTTGTTTTGGCGCCGAAACCCTGTCTGCATCTTTTTTCGGCTCCGAGCTGACTTTTCTTTTTTTCGGGGCCGAAACCTCTCGGCGTCGATCTTCGTCGGTGCCGCTGTTTCGGCGTCGAGCCGTGTCTACACCGCTATCTCGGTGTCGATGCTTGTCTCCAGCACTTTCTCGGTCCCGAGAAGGCTGCGTACCGGTGTCTCGACCGGAGTCGGACTGTGTCGGCACTGTTTGGGCCTTTTTCGGTGCCGACGGTCGGTCACCGAATTTATGGGTCGAGCCATGGCCTGGTGGCAGTGGCGTCCCCTGGGCCTTGTCAATCTTCTTATGTGTTGTTTTCGACGTCTTACTCACGGTTTGTGGGTCATCGAATTCCTCGGAGTCCGATTCGTGGATCGAGAAGGTACCTTCCTCTTCTTGTTCCTCAAACTCTCGGTGGGCTGTAGGCGCGGACGCCATTTGAAGTCTTCTGGCTCGACGGTCTCGGAGTGTTTTTCGGGACCGGAACGCACGACAGGCCTCGCAGGTGTCTTCACTGTGCTCAGGTGACAGGCACAGGTTACAGACCAAGTGTTGGTCTGTATAGGGGTACTTGTTGTGGCATTTGGGACAGAAACGGAACGGGGTCCGTTCCATCGGCGTTCTTCAGCACGCGGTCGGGCCGACCAGGCCCAGACGGGGGATCGAAAAACTACCCCGAAGGGCACCGGAGCTCTTCGATCTTCGATGCGGTGTTGAATCTAACTACGCCGATCCCGAACGCAACAATACCGACGAAAATCTTCCGAATTTAGCTATCTTTCCGTTCCGAAACTCGGAGCGACAGGAACACGTCCGAACCCGATGGCGGAAAAAAAACAATCGAGGATAGAGTCGACGCCCATGCGCAATGGACACAAAAGGAGGAGTCACTCGGTCCCGTGACTCGAAAGACTTCTTCGAAGAAAAACAACTTGTAACACTCCGGCCTAACACCAGATGGCGAGCTATTGCAAAACATGCGTATCTACAGCGACAGATGCCATCGAACAGAAAGTTTCAACATAGCGGAGACAGAGCTTGTGTTGAAGCCACAAAGGGATTCACAGGTAATACTGGGAGCCGGTGTCAACCACGTGTTCACGGAAAACCAGCAAAGTGGGAGAAAGCACTTAAATAGTGCTCCAGACTTTTTAGCCTACTAACAGGTGACTTCTAATAATCCTAGAAGAATAAAGATGGTAATACTGTGCGCTAAGCTAAATGCCATCTGAAAAAGGCAGATAATTCCCCCTGGAACTGTAGGTGAATGTGTAGAGGTGTTAAGGCAGGAGCATCCCGGCTGTGACGCAAGTAAGTGCTGAAAAAGGGCGCGAGTCCAATACTATCATTACCCAAGGCAGGTAACAGGCGGGTTCTAGTGTGTTGGAGATACTGCTCCTTGAAATGATCACTTTCTTCCTGGTTAGCAGGAGGTTAGGGCCGGTTCTGATGTCACTGAGGTTCTTTTTCGAGATCCCAGATGCACAGACTGAGGTGGTCTGCCTTCTGTTTTTTCCTTCTTGAGCTCACTCCGAATACAGCTCAATGATGGCTCAGTGCCACCACCGAGACAGACCGTGAGGGACAACGGAGAAGGTTTTGCTCCTTTGGATAGTTCCAAGAAGACAAGGAGGTGAAACACAGGAGCTGTCAGAGAGTACGACACTGCAGCTAGTGGAACTAACTGCTCTCTTAACTTCCAAACGTTTTACCCGATACCAATTCACACTCTTCCGGCATTCGCTGTGGGTCCTGGCCTAATACTAGCCTTCATACGGTCACTACACCGCATGAAGATCCTGGCATTGCACAGCAGCCTGAAAGGTAAGAGAAGGTGCCTTTTACGTCCTAACATGGGTGATCCAAAGAGCTGGTCATGTGCACTGAGAGTAAAGCAACTACTTCCAGTCGGTGTCTACAGGAAGCTGGCTCGTTACGTGGTGTACTAAAATGAGGTACACAGTGCAGAGTCCAGGGGTTCCCTTACTGGTGGACAGGGGCTTGCTTTAGCAATCCCAAGGTCCTCTTCTAGGGGGTAGTGTGGTCGAGCAGCCTTAGGCGTGTCAGAGAGGAACGTTAGACATCTGGAAATATACACACAAAGTCAATACATGAGACACGACTCAAGAAGGAGATCCACACCAATTTACAAAAAGCACAAGTATCTTTGTATATGTTAGGAAGTGACAAAGTTTGAAAATATTTCTAAGTTATAATGCAGAAAGGGACTTTCCCAATTCTTGAGAAGCTAAATCCTCACTGAGCAAGCCACTGCTGGAACTGTAGCTGCCACGTGGAGCCAATGGCCAGATACTTGAAGCAGGTTGCTTTAGCTTGAGCCCCTGAGTTTTGGAGATTTCTAGCTGAAATATTTTTTTTACATCCCAACAGAGAATGGGACTTCATTGTTTTTTGGAGGTGCGGGGTGCCTTGAAGCTGATATTCAATCCAATGCAGTGGAACTACTGGTTGGACACTTTCCGCAGGTCCCCCTGAAGCTCTGTTGGAAAAGTTTGTCAAAGTTTCCATACTTTCTTCTGGTGCTCAAACAACCACAGGGGTACACTTCTAAGGCTCCCAAGTCCTCGGGGGACGGGACTTAGAGACTTCTAGGGTGTCAGGCAGAGATCAACAGCAAAAGTCCAGCCAAGGTTAAGTTGCCACTTTTCAGCTCAGCATTTCCAGGGAAAGGCCTCTTGCAGCTTGTTCTGTCCTCGAGCCACAAAGGTCATCCACTGACCCTTGGAGTCAAGAGGAAGCAGGTCCATTCCTTCAGGACTCCTCTCAGATCACAGATATCAGGTCCAGTCCTTGTTTGATCTTTCTCTAGTCCAGTAAGTGTTCACAGGATGGGACCTTGGGGTTCAACATTTAAGCCTGGCACCAGCAGGTGAGTAAGGATGGCTCCTGGGCACTACCTAACCAATAGGCTAGAAGTACCTGGGAGCAACACTACTCACTTGTTCAGTAGTTCCTGTGCGCAAAAACAATCCAGCAGTGCCCCTTATCTTCAAAATCCAAATGTGGAAACCCTTGAGCAGAGCCTGTGTGCCCACCAAAAGGTGAGCCCAGAGTAATGATCAGTCACCACCTCTGTGGTCACTAAACACTGTTTCTGGCATGGATCTCCTCCCACTGGGTTTGGTGTCATTCAAGCTAGGCGCACAAAAGCTGCGGGCTTTCCAGGTGTTGCCCAACATTTACTTGTGACAGAGTAGATGCCCCTGAAGGTAATTATGCTCCTTTGCTCACCCAAACTGGTATTTCTGTCAGGGGAAGCAAACATCTCCCCACTGCAAGGCCCTTGAACCTACTCTGGGAGCAGTTTTCATAACTTTTTTCAACCTAACTCTCACCGAAGACAAGGTGGGCAGTTGCTGCAGAGCTAATGCAAGTTAGTCTCTTCAATCAATCAAGTAATTTCTTAAGCGCACTACTCACTCGGTAGTGTCTCAAGGCGCTGGGGGTAGTGGCCGGTTACTACTCGAAAAGCCATGTTTTTAGGTGCTTTCTGAAAGTCTCTTCCAGCTTCAGGCAGGCTTAAGGGAATTTTCTAAAAGTTAAGTTACCATGCATTTAATAAAATGTAAACTTTCCCATTAGATTGGCTTTTGAGTAAATATAAAAATATTTTTATACTTCTGAATTTAGTCTGTAGCTGGTGCATGTCAAAAGTCATAGATTAAAGTGTGCGATCTATACTTTGACTTTCCCATGTGCCAGCTACAGCATGTGAGGTGACAATGTCATTTTGGGCTGAGTCGCTGGGTGAACAGCCATTTCTATATTATGAACCCTACCATGAGGGAAGCAAGATAAGCATGGGGGCGGCTCATTTAATATTTAAAACCAGTGTGTCCTCTGGCACAAAGGGTGGTGTTGACGGGGATGGGCAGCAGGGCTACATAGGTTTGGCATGAAGTCATGTTTTCACGGCCACTATAGATAGTGGATGGTAATACAGGGGCTGCAGTCCACAAGTGGCAGGCAACTTTCCACGCCGTTTGCTGTATTTCTGCAGCATATACTCTGGCCCTGAAGGAAAGTTAAAGGCGCCAATTAGGTTTTCAGCTATTTCAACATGTTTTAAGGGTCAGAGCACATACAATGATAGCAGTTCCCCAGTGTTAAGAATTCAAGTTTACCAGTAGGTAAGTCCCAAAAACATGACAAAATGAGGTCATTTTGAAACACTGACCCAAAGACCGCTGGACATCTGAGGACTACATGTTATGTAAATACATTGTATAAAGACATGCAGAAATATTTGGATTCAACCGCAGCACGCAGCAGGGAAAACGCACCGACTTAAGTTTGGAACTCTCGTCCCAAACACGCACGGCTCACCATAAAACTCTGGGGTGATACTCTGAGCTACCCCATAATCTCCTCAATCCATAAGTGGTCATTCAAATTATTACATTAATCTTTTTATAAAATATTGTTTGATTCATATTGAGCATGGAAAATGTAACATACCTCGACAGTCAGTTTCCACCGCGTAATGCTGTAGATTCAAATGCTTTGCACACTTCTGCCACGCAGTGCTGGACAAGGAAACTGCAAGTTGCTTTTGTTCGAAGCACAGATTTTAGAGGATTTGGGGTGACACCCCCAAATCACAATGTACGAGGACACGACTCAGACTGGGTTTTCCTTAAGCAGGAGAGGGAACGCAGGCAGTAGTGGTGGAAGCCGGACGGTCCATGTGTACTGAGAATATGCTTCGAAAAGTAATTACTGATCCAAACGTAACCTGAGAGTGCATCCGGGTTAGGGAGTTGGGGGACAGAGAGAGAGGGGAAGAGAGAGAAGGGAGAGGGAAGAGAGAGAGAGAGAGAGAGGGAAGAGAGAGAGAGAGAGAGAGAGAGAGAGAGAGAGAGAGAGAGAGAGAGAGAGAGAGAGAGAGAGAGAGAGGAAAAGAGAGAAGGGAGAGGGGAGAGGGGAGAGACAGAGAGAGAGAGGGAGAGAAGTGTGTGTGTGTGTGTGAGATGGGGAGAGAGAAGGGGAGGAGTGAGAGATTGTGTGAGATAGGGAGAAAGTGTGTGTGAGAGACAGGGAGGGAGAGAGCGTGAGTGAAGGAAATAACGGAGAGAGAGGGGGAGAGTGTGAGGGGGAGAGTGTGAGAGGAAGAGAGACAGAGGGAGGGAGAGAGTGTGAGACGGAGGGAGAGGGAGAGTGTGTGAGAGAGGGGGAGAGTGTGTGAGAAGGAGGGAGAATGTGTGTGTGTGTGTGTGTGTGTGTGTGTGAGGGAGAGTGTGTGAGAGAGGAAGTAGTGTGTGTGGGAGGGAGAGAGTGTGTGAGAGACAAAAAGAATGTGTGTGTGAGTGTGTGATTGAGTGTGTGTGTGTGTGTGAGTGATTGAGTGTGAGGGAGAGTGTGAGAGAGGGTGAGGGAGAGTGTGTGTGGGAGAGGAAGAGAGGGAACGAGAGAATGTGTGTGAGAGAGTGAGTGTGCACGCGAAGCAGTGGAAGAAGCTTGCCATCTTATGCTTCTAAGCGGGCAGGAATGTCTGCACACTAATGCTTTGTAAAAGTGCGCTTGGCAGATCATGTTGCAGCTTTACCAATGTCTGCAGGTGGATATTACGAAGGAACGACAGATGGTCCTTTCTTGCGCGTGCAATGCGCTGAAGCACAGTCTGCAGAGAGCTCTTGACTTTGGTGTAACACTTGGATGTACTTGACTATCCGTGCTGCAGGACCAGACTTGAAAATGTGTCCCCACAGAAAGGCTTTCCAAAAGATAACAAGCACTGGCAAAGCTAACCGGTCTTGCCTATGTGAGATTTATTGGTTTTGCTAATTTGTTTTAGCTATGTTTAAAATGGCTGAAAGTAATGTAAAAAACGTTTTTAATGTTGCTGTATATTATGGCTTAAAAAAAACATTGACCTAGCTAATACATCTTGCATAGGCGAGACCTGTAGGTGTTTCCAGTGCTTGGTATGGCACGCCATATGGTAGGTTATAAGATTTTACATAGAGTTTACAATGGCTGAAGTGCTAATGCTATCAAACAAAAAAAAGAATGTCCTTGCCAAGGTGTTACTGGTTCCAGAAGCACTTTAGGACCAGGCATAAACTGTGAAAATGTGCCACATAAATGTGCTGAATGTAACATAGGTTGTAGACAGACAGTCCCATAGGTTACAGCTTTTATCACAGCGATGCTTTAGGCCATGTGCTACTTTGGATGTAATTATTACAGAAGAACTAAAAAGCCCTCCTGACTGCTTGTTTAGTAGTAAAATATAGCAAAAATAGATGTTCAGCTGATTTCCTAGAGCTTTTGGATCTGGTGCCACTGCACCTGCTGTACCATTCAAGTCGTGGCTCTAGTGCTTGCTGGTAACTGCACAAGGGAGCACTTCGACAGTGGCAACATATAGCAACAATCGGTGCTCATGGGTTTCCTGGAGCTTTTGGCCCCTGTGCCACTGCACCTGCTGCAGCATCCAGATCATGGCCCTAGAGCGTACAAGGTAACATAAGGGAAACATTTATACCCAGTAAAGTAAGCGTTCCGAAAAAGGCGCAGTTTGCAACTGAATACATAATTATTTGTTAGGTAAACAAACACAAAAGACTTCACAAAAATGCCTTGAAACTTATCCAACTCTCCAAAACGAGTTGCCAGATCTCATAAACAAAGCATATGCTTTACACATCACAGTGAACACCAGGCATTGTTGAATTGTGTCACAATGTGACTGGCTCCTTTCTGTGAAAAGATCTTATTCTGTGCTTGGCAGTGAACGGGCCATAGACAGTGTAAATTGCCCAAGATCACCATATGTTAGGCCGAAGCCGAGACTGAAATGCTGTTTTGTACTTTGTTCCTAAAAAGGCACTTTAAATGGACTCAAAGAAAAATAATTTTGCAAAAAACGTGCAAA
The DNA here is from genome assembly GCF_031143425.1 of Pleurodeles waltl. Classification (NCBI taxonomy): domain Eukaryota; kingdom Metazoa; phylum Chordata; class Amphibia; order Caudata; family Salamandridae; genus Pleurodeles; species Pleurodeles waltl. The sequence continues at coordinate 5,479,839 of NC_090448.1, read as the reverse complement.
TGTTTTGTGCCGGTGAAGATGGCTGTGTCTACAATAAGCTTGTTATGTGCTCTGGGTGGTTGCTTTGTCTCTAATGAATGAATGTAGTAGCCTCAGTGCAGTGGTCGAGGGCCCCCAACATCTGAGGTGTGCAGGACCTTTGTGCACCTGAGCCAGGTTAGGAACAGAGAACCAGCAGGTCAATGGTGTGGCTGACATGGAATGGGGGGACATCCTCGTGTGTACTAGGAACGACCCAGATATTGTGCACTTAAACGAAAGATCCCTTGCAGAGCGTGTGATGAACTCTTTATGAAAGGAATGATTCCATCAACAAGGACACTCTCCACAAGAGAAAGTGGAGAGGGCATGAGTGACCGCTCCAAGTGCGCGTCCGTGAGCCTGGTGGGACAGGCCTAGGGTCCCAGGAGGGGCTAGCGGTCTGAAGACCCTCCATGAAGTGCTTTAGAACAGGAATGCTGACTGCAGATCCGTGTCTGTCCTGCGGGCCGAATGAACCCTCACCGAGCACTTCTGCAGGTCTAACAAGTAGGAGAAGACCTTGAGCCTTGAAGGGCTGCATGTGAGGCGCGTCACAGAGGTGACCAGATCTTCATGTGTGCACATAAGAAGCTCACAAGCCTTCTCAAGGGTAGGAACACTCTCCTGGGAGATGGATGTACTTCAGGTCTAGGACTTCAGCATTCAGTGTCCTGAGGCTTCAGTGACTGAGCTGGCCCTGATGCTGGGCAGAGGTGGCTCCCGTGGGGACGGACGGACACGTCAAGCAGTACAACCGTGGCACCGAGCAGGTGGGGCTATGAAGATGGTCCTCACCAGGCTCTGCCTCACCTTCCTCATCACAGACAGCAGAAGAGGCACTGAAAGCAAGCAGGTGCAAATATTAATGCCCAGCTCATCCCTACAGCGCGCGGACTGCGGATACCTGATGGAGGACTGTGGTTGGAATTGTGTGCGCTCCAGCATCCCCCCCACCCCCCTTGCACTGGAAGTATACCAAACTCCCTCCCCCAGCCCCCCCAATAAAAAGACTCAGCACTTAAACAAATGTGGGACATGAGAAGAAGAGGTTGGTTAGAAGGAAGCTGAAGGCAGTGTTGAGACTAAGGGAGGGCCAGGGCATGAACAGGACAGCGGAGCCGCTGCGCAGAGGTAATCGGACCCGCTCGCCATCTTTAGAGGCGCGTTCAGGAACTAATGAAGTCCAAGAGGTGGGAATCACAGGAGACGGTGTTTGCACTCATGTCACCTAAGGATGGAGACCCACTCATATCCTAGGTGTGAGTCACTCAGAAATGAAGTCGAGAGCCTTCATTGTGCCAAGGTGGTCCCGGTAGGGCAGCTTCACTTAAGAACTACTATGGTGGTCCCTCAGTATTACCGATTTCAAAGCGTGTTTACCCCAAACTGTGCAGGTTTTGGCTCATGGGATTGTAGGTCAAGCTCCAATTTTCCAGAGTCTGGGCGCTTCCCAAGCCTCTGAGTTACCACGAGGCCCCGCGAGACTGCCTGCCTTGAATCAGCGATGACGAGGCTCCAAGAACTGTCTAACTGCTGTAAAAGACAGAAGTGACAGCTTGAAGGACGTATGTCTAAGGCATTAACTCCTCACACACAATCTGACAAGTTGTACTAAAGTTCTTACAGCTGTGAGTTGAATAATTCTTCTGACATGACTAATTAGGCAACTGCCCAGGGACAAAACCTTCTTCCGGGGAAACAGCGAACACAACTTAAGAACACACATTCATTTGAACAAAGTTTAGGTTATTTCGTTTGTAGTTCTCAACTAGTCGCTTAAAGCTGTGACCCTGCGTTATGTCTGCAGCGGTTCCTACTGAGACTGGCGTCTGTAATAACCATTCTAACATCATAGCGCCTGGCGTGTTTCACAGGCCTGCACGGCACTATCCTGCCATTGGATGGTATAATGCCCTCTGCACCTACAAGACTGACACCTCAGACCTGTGTTTGGTGGGGGGGATGTGCGGCCACCGAGCCTGCCCATCCCCTCTACTCTCAACTATTCGTGACTTACAAAACTGCTTCAGGTGTCAACGATTTCACAACGAAGTCTAGTGCGTGTACTTTATGAAGGTACAAATGTTTGTATGGACAGAAAGCCTCACAAAGCATTATCTCATGATGACACCTCCAGGCGCTCTCGGGGCGGCTCTCGCAAACCACAGGAACACTTCAGTGAGAGGAGATTTAACTGTGGCTGTTGCAAAGGTGGATTATAAGAATATAAAGCGCGGACGTGTGAGGTCCGTGAGATGAAAGCCAGGCGCCTGGTGACCCACCACGAACATCACCACTGCCAAGTGTCGCGTTTCTCACCTGAAGTAATAGATTTCGTCATCCACCACCTTCGAGGACAGCGAGAACCTCTTGAGGCCTTTGAACTTCTTCATCTGTTTGTCGCTCTCGTTGTAGCGACTCTCGCAGAGCAGGACGTCGTTCTCGTCGATCTCGGTGGGCCGGCAGGACAAGAAGTCCTTGAAGGACAGGACGGCACACTTTCCTGGGAGAAAAAGAACAGGTAACTGGAGTGTACCCAGGAGCCTCGCGGTGACTGCCAGGGCCCTTCTGCTCTGGGGAAGTGACAACTCCACCAGCGATTTGACCCCACCGTGGAAGACAACCCTGGATACCCCTTTCCACCCACCCACCACAGATTCTGCCCACTGCAGGAGACAACCCTGGAGGCACCTCTCCACCCACCCACCACAGATTCTACCCACTGCAGGAGACAACCCTGGAGACCCCTCTCCAACCCTCTCCACCCACAACAGATTCTACCCGCTGCAGTAGACAACCCTGGAGACCCCTCTCCACCCACCACAGATTCTGCCCACTGCGGGTGGCGACCCTGGAGACCCCTCTCCACCCACCCACCACAGATTCTGCTCACTGCAGGTGGCAATCCTGGAGACCCCTCTCCACCCACCCACCACAGATTCTGCCCACTGCGGGTGGCAACCCTGGAGGCCCCTCTCCAGCCACCCACCACAGATTCTGCCCACTGCGGGTGGCAACCCTGGAGACCCCTCTCCACCCACCCACCACAGATCCTGTCCACTGTGGGTGGCAACCCTGGAGACCCCTCTCCACCCATGCTCAAGCTGTCTCTCTGCGTTTTTTACAAACATTTGTTTCTCATTTTTAACTTTATTTTTTTTTTTTTTTTTTTTTGTTGACGTATCCATTTGTAGATACAAATGGGAACAAACATCACATTCTTCATGTAATAGGGGCCCCAGCGTGCCCTTGGCAAGCAACAGAGCTAAAGTTCTTCACCAGGAAGGCGGTTCATCAGCTATGCTTCAAGTGATTCGGGAGGCGGACAGGGCGCATGCGCACTCTTATGTGTTATTCAAACAGCTAAGAACAAAACTAACACTCATGACCCAAGTGTCACACTCGTTCACTTCAGCATCTTCAACAACAGTCCAGCACTTCCAACGCCCACCAACAGCACTCGCTAAGCACTGTCAATTAGTGAATCACATACATTGTAGCCACCTCCTGGGCCTGGTCCACAGACCACCGCGCTTCACGGAAAATCATGAAACGCTGAATCAATGTGGAAAAAATCCACAAACGTATCTCACACCTTTCACTGCTCAAAGAGGAGCCATTATCACGCCCCTGGACAAGAAACCATCAGATGTCCCAACTACAGACCATCTCCCTCCTACCGTACCTGGTAAAGGTTTTAAAGAAACTAATCAAGAGAAGCCTCACCGACCACCAGCTGCCCAATGTCTTGCAGTCCAGATTCGGGCCCAACCACAGTACAGAGAGAGCACTAATCACTGCCACAGATGACATCTGCATGATTCTTGATAGAGGAAACGCGTCAATCCTCATTCTCTTGAACCTCTCTGCATCAGGAGCCTGCACAAGACTGGCATCTAAGGACCTGGTCTCTGCTGCGTCTGCACCTTCTTAACAGATAGAACACAAGCTTGTCAGCCTAGCACCTTACACTTGGGAAGCCCGCACACTCATCTGCAGAGTGCCTTAAGGTCCATCGCTCAGCACCACCTCTTCAACGAACCCAGGATCCCTCTGGCCAGCGTCATCTGGTCCATCGCCCAGCACCACCTCTTCAACGAACCCAGGATCCCTCTGGCCAGCGTCATCTGCTCATACAAAACATCCTTTCCTATGCTGACTTTCAGAGAAGACCCCTCCCTCCCCCGAGTACAAGAAACAAGTTCACCACTTGTATGATCAAAGTCGCTAACTGAATGTAAGTCAACTGTCGCGAGCTCAACACCAACAAGACAGAAGTAGTGAGCTTCAGCAAAAAGACCTCACCATGGGACTCCAGATGGCTAGCCAAACTCAGACACACACCCAGCATCCATGCCAGGAACCACAAAATAATCTTTGGCAGCAAATGGAACATGACTGCAGACACAGTTACTGCACCCTGGCTCCATCTCATGAAGATGCAGAGGAAGACCTTCAAATGTCCCACAAGCAACACTTGGAAAACTGCCACTCACACCTGGAGTCACCAGCAAGACATCAGACAGGCACACTCACTAGAAGGCTGCAGACCATCCAGAACTCGGCAGCCAGACTCATCCTCACCCTCCCGCACAGAGCTCACATCACACCACACCTCAATGAATTACACTGACTCCCAAACCACAAAGAAGCTCAATTCAAACTCACAAGTACATTCAAGGATCTACACAGCACAGATCCCACCTACCTCAACAGTCATATCTCCTTCGCCAACCACCCGGACTCGTCCGCCTTGCAAGACTCCTGCTCGCACACATCCCATGCATACACAGAACCAAATCGGGAGGACAGTGCTTCTTCCCTAAAACTGTACCATGATTGGCACAACTTCAGACCTCCCTATAACTCCCTAGTACATGGTACCTTTGGTATCTAGGGAATGGGGAATGAAGAAGGTCCCTGAGGGAACTCTCACCAAGGCCATGCCACCGCAGCTGGCATCCCCTGGTGCAGGCACCAATGACCAAGTCGAGTGTGCCATGTCCAGCAGCAATGCCTAATCTATAGGTAAGTCATTCCTCCAGCAGGCCTTACAAGCCCTAAGGCAGGGTGCACTGTACCTCAGGTGTGAGCATATCTGCATGAGCAGATATGTCCCTACAATACCCAAGTCTATTCTTAATATTGTAAGTGCCAGTGTAGCCACAGAGAGTCCATGGGCTCGAACCTCGACAACTCGAGCTCCCCAGCACCATGACGGTTTCACTGAACGCAGGAGTGTCTGGTACCAAACAACTCCTCTCAATAAACCCAAACTGATGGCAGTGTTGGATTTACTGCAATATGCACTCAGAGGGCACCTTAGAGGTGCCCTCTGAAAACCTACCAACCCTGCCGTGGACCCTGACTAGTTGTAGCCGGAGTCTGCCACACCCAGACATGTTTCTGGACCCACGGGGTGAGAGCCCACGCTCTCTGCGGCCAGAGACAAAGCCCATCCTGGGTGGAGGTGTCCCACCTCTACCCCTGTCCCGCGCACTGGGGATGATCTGGCCCACTGGGCTCGATTGCCCCTGAACCCTCTGGGCCGAAATGCCCTTTTTAAATGATCTGCCTCCCCCGCTATTTGTGCGCCCTGACAAACTTTCCCTACTTGGTGCCCTGTTCTTGGTTTCAATACCTCACTTCCAAACTCACCTACTTCATATGGAGGGGTTCGGGGGATGGTGCCACCGGGTGGCCTTTTGGTCTGAGTGGTTTACAGGGGGGATGGGACGATCCGACCTACTGCTTGCAGCTGGGTTTTCTTGGCTTTGAGGGCATTTTGGGAGTGCTGTATGGCGATCCCCTACCTCAGAGGGCCCCTGACTGCACGCGGGTGATGGTGCGATGTTGGTGGGCGGTGCTGCAGGTGACAGGTTGGGACCGACGCCTCACCAAGCCTCTGTGTCAGGGAACATAGTTGCAGCAGGTGTCCCAGTTGGAGGGTTTGACAGTGGGACGCCACTGGAATCACATATCTGGGGGAGGTCTGCACCGGTGATACTCTGATGTCCTTTCTCAGCAGCTGAGGGAACACTATGCTCTATCTGATTCCCAGTTTTTTCGCTTCCTTCAGATGTGCCACGCCTTGCGGACCCACTTGCCATCCGGACTCTCTCTCCTGGACCACAGCCCACTTGAGGCGAAACTGTTCTTGGGGCGCTTGGGGAGGGGGGTCATTACCCAGATCTATTGATCCTTGCTTACTAACGCGCCTGATCGCCTCGCCCGGTTGCGGGATAAGTGGGCGACCTGGGTGGAAGAACTGGATGGGGATGAGTGGAGGGAGGCCTACCTCGCACCAAGAGAATTGGCCATTTGCGCCAGGCTAAGAATGATCCAGACAAACTACTTTCATAAGTCATACCTGTCCCCACGGAGACCCTAACATACTCACCCGGGGACTGCCCCCGGCTTGTACGAGATGTGGTCAACCATGGGTGAACCTGCTGCATGTGGCATGGGAGTGTCCGGGGATCCGACCTTTTGGGAGGGGGGGGCGAGGTTGAGCGGGACATCTCGGCAGTCCTTGGTTGTCCCATTGAATTGAACGCAAGGGTGGTGCTGCTGGGCTTTATAGAGTGGGGAGGGCTGATCTAATATTGATGGGGGTCGCCTGCTTGGTCACCAAGAGAGACACTGCACAGCTCTGGAGAAGCCTGACAGTACCGTCACTATCGAAGTGGCGGTCCGGAGTGGACTTGCGCTCTCAACTGGAAAAGCCAATCTACGAGGCATGGGGCTGTCCCCATAAATACAAGAAAATTTGGGGGAAGTGTCGGGCTCATAGGGGGCTGCCTGTGTGAAATAAGGTTATCGGGTTGTCATCTGCGGAATATATTGCCTTGATTTATTTAGCAGGACTGTCATGTACTCACTGATATGTATATGCTTTCTTTTGTTTTCTCTGATGTGTCTACAAGCATTTAAAAAATAACAAAAAAGGTTATAAAAGAAAAAATGTAGGCAGAATTCTGAACCATCATCTGCTCCTGAATAAACAGACTTTTTATGGATATAACCAATAAACAAAACTCCAGTTTCCAAGCAGAACAGAAACAACACCCAAACATGCAGCAGGAGAAAAACAAAATCCTTGCTACAATAATCCTCACCCCAAAGCACCAAAGTGGCTCCAGAGAATGCAACAGTCACCATCAAGAGCCTCTGTCTACCCGCAAACAACTCAACATAAATGCAACTCAAAGCTGTGCCAAAATAACAGCATGCATCAAAGGACTTGCCATCTGCTCCAGCAACCAAAACTATGTTCCTATTCTGAGAACATGCGGTCCAGAAGAGAATACTATTGAAAGGTTCAGGACTAAGTCTCTGGAATGTGCTCCAGTTATCAATCAAACCAGCAGCCTTTCACACAGAAACTGACGACAGACCACTTCTGTCCAACAGCTTACAGAGAAGAACATCTACCATGCTGTGCCACGAGTGGCCATCCATTCACAGCTTCACTGCTTCCAACCAGGCCGAGCTGGCTTCTAGGTGGGTGAGCAGTGGTAAAACTGATAAAACAACCCACAAGAAGGGGCACAAAGGTGCGGACTCTACACACACTAAGGTTGTGTTGAAAGTAATGCCTTTCATTGTGCTGTGGAGAGTGTGCCCACACCTATAACTCATCTAACCTGTGAGATGCAGTGGGCACACAGCGACAGGGTTGTGCTCTTACTTAAGAGTTCAGAATAGGTCCTCCAGTAACGTGAGCATCAGAGGAGGATGTGAGGCACACTGGGACAGAGTCACAATACTTTGTAATCCATTTCACTTATATGTGCGCTTATTATTAGTTTATCATCTTAGATTTTTCTTATGTATAAGCAATCAAGCAGCCACCGCTACTCTGAACTTGACTACAGTCGAAAGACGCAAGCTCTTGCAAGCATGACGTCTTCCTTGACTTACATTGTAACAAACGGTCTATGTAAAATGCTCTGGGTGTAGGTCGGACAATATAAAACCGCAAAAAAACTAAATATAGTGCTACGGGACATGCTTGTTCTTTAGCAGGATCATTTGTTCACATGAATACCTAAAATAAGGCTCATCGGATAGGTCTCCTACAGTGGAGATCACACGTGTTTGAGGAGTGAATAAAAATAAGCAGAGAGATATATGGGTTCTACAGAGCATTCAGTGCTTCGCTGGCTTACCTAAAATACAGCTCATCGGACAAGTCTCTTCCAGATTACTGAGAAACATTTCCTTCTTGTAGAACATTCGTGTCGGCTCGTGCTCAGTCTCTTCCGGGTGTATGAAGATCGGGCCAAAAAAATATGCAGCTCCGTCTCGGACCCACATCTTCTCGATCCTAATGGAACAAACACTGGTTTAACGATGGAAAATGAGGCACAGTACAGCTCACTTCCGAACTTGGTGCAAAACTATGTCAAAGATCTCAGGTCTATAAGCAGGAGATAAACACTCACAGGTGAAATGACAAACCAACTGCAAAATAGCATCCATTAAATTAATATACATTTCCACAATATCCTGGCAATGCACAACTAGCAATCAGTCCCCACCAATGGCTGGGGTTCATCAATCAATACTTTGTGATCAAGCAAACTGGAGAAATTATGAGACGCAAGTTACACAGACTCACAGAAGGACACCTCATAACTAGGAGACGTTTAGCTATTAATGAAAATTATTCGCTCCAAATACTTCAACGTTTCATTTTTCTAAGTGAAATGCCCTAAATGTGACTGGTATGCACTGACGTGGGACCCCTGTTCACTGTGTCACTGGACGCAAGCTGCACCTCAACTCATGACGCACAAAAATCTGGAATCATAGTGGGGCTGCTTGTGCTCCTGTCCGCAGACAACCTCACCTGGCAGGTAGGGTGGGACTGTTCCTATTCATGTATTTCCAAACACCACCAAATTCAATTGGCTCCAGACTTACCGGACAGCCAATTATGTTAAGTTCACAGGTAGGTAAAACACTTGCAGGGTTCAAAGTTGGGTCCAAGGTAGCCCACCGTTGGGGGTTCAAGGCAACCCCAAAGTTACCACACCAGCAGCTCAGGGCCAGTCAGGTGCCCAAAAACCCCCTCGTCTGCACCCCCAGAGGATGCGGGTACTTACCTGCTGGCAGACTGGAACCGGGACCCCCCGTTCTCCATTGAAGCCTATGTGTTTTGGGCACCTCTTTGACCTCTGCACCTGACCGGCCCTGAGCTGCTGGTGTGGTAACTTGGGGGTTGCCTTGAACCACCAACAGTGGGATACCTTGGACCCAACTTTGAACCCTGTAAGTGTTTTAGTTACCTGTGAACTTAACCTCTACTTACCTCCCCCAGGAACTGTTGATTTTTGCACTGTGTCCACTTTTAAAATAGCTTATTGCCATGTTTGCCAAAACTGTACATGCTATTGTGATTATTCAAAGTTCCTAAAGTACCTAGGTGAAATACCTTTCAGTTGAAGTATTACTTGTAAATCTTGAACCTGTGGTTCTCAAAATAAACTAAGAAAATATGTTTTCTTTATAAAAACCTATTGGCCTAGAGTAAGTCTTTGAGTGTGTGTGTGTGTGTGTGTATAAGGAAATGCCTCCTTGGCATGGTTACCCCCTGACTTTTTGCCTTTGCTGATGCCAAGTTATGATTTGAAAGTGTGCTGAGGCCTGCTAACCAGGCCCCAGCATCACTGTTCTTTCCCTAACCTGTACCTTTGTCTCCACAATTGGCACACCCTGCAATCCAAGTAAGTCCCTTGTAATTGGTACCCCTGGTACCAAGGGCCCGGATGCCAGGGAAGGTTTCTAAGGGCTGCAGCATGTCTTATGCCACCCTGGGGACCCCTCACTCAGCACAGACACACTGCTTGCCAGCTTGTGTGCGCTGGTGGGGAGAAAATGACTAAGTCGACATGGCACTCCCCTCAGGGTGCCATGCCAACATCTCACTGCCCATGGCATAGATAAGTCACCCTTCTAGCAGGCCTTACAGCCCTAAGGCAGGGTGCACTATACCATAGGTGAGGGCATAAGTGCATGAGCACTATGCCCCTACAGTGTCTAAGCAAAACCTTAGACATTGTAAGTGCAGGGTAGCCATAAGAGTATATGGTCTGGGAGTCTGTCATGCACGAACTCCACAGCACCATAATGGCTACACTGAAAACTGGGAAGTTTGGTATCACTGATGCCAGTGTACATTTTATTGTAAAATACACCCAGAGGGCATCTTAGAGATGCCCCCTGAAAACATACCCGACTTCCAGTGTGGGCTGACTAGTTTTACCAGCCTCCCACACAGCAGACATGTTGCTGGAAACATGGAAAGAGTGCCTTTGTCACTCTGTGGTCAGGAACAAAGCCTGTACTGGGTGGAGGTGCTTCTCACCTCCCCTACAGGAACTGTAACACCTGGCGGTGAGCCTCAAAGGCTCACCCCCCCTTTGTTACAGCGCCACAGGGCATCCCAGCTAGTGGAGATGCCCACCCCCTCCGGCCACGGCCCCACTTTTGGCGGCAAGGCCGGAGGAGATAATGAGAAAAACAAGGAGTCACTGGCCAGTCAGGACAACCCCTAAGGTGTCCTGAGCTGAGGTGACTCTAACTTTTAGAAATCCTCCATCTTGCAGATGGAGGATTCCCCCAATAGGATTAGGGATGTGCCCCCCTCCCCACCGGGAAGAGGCACAAAGAGGGTGTAGCCACCCTCATGGCTAGTAGCCATTGGCTACTAACCCCCCAGATCTAAACACCCCCCAGAACCAAGCAAGAGAGATTCCTGCAACCTGAAGACGAAGAAGGACTGCTGACCTGAAAGCCCTGCAGAGAAGACGGAGACACCAACTGCTTTGGCCCCAGCCCTACCTGCCTGTCTCCCCACTTCGAGAAAAACTGCAACAGCAACGCGTCCCCCAGGGTCCAGCGACCTCTGAAGCCTCAGAGGACTACCCTGCATCTAAAAGGACCAAGAACTCCCGAGGACAGCGGCCTTGTTCCACAAAGACTGCAACTTTGCAACAAAGAAGCAACTTTTAGAGACCACACGTTTCCTGCCGGACGTTTCCTCCACTCTGCACCCGACGCCCCCAGCTTGACCTGCGGAGAACCAACACTACAGGGAGGACTCCCCGGCGACTGCGACCCTGTGAGTAGCCAGAGTTGCCCCCCCTCACCCCCCCCCCCCCCAGCGACGCCTGCAGAGGGAATCCAGAGGCTCCCCCTGACCACGACTACCTGCTTCAAAGAACCCGACGCCTGGTAATGACACTGCACCCGCAGCCCCCAGGACCTGAAGGATCCGACCTCCAGTGCAGAAGCGACCCCCAGGTGGCCCTCTCCCTTGCCCAGGTGGTGGCTACCCTGAGGACCCATCCCTTGCCTGCATCGCTGAAGAGACCCCTGCGTCTCCCATTGAAACCTATTGCAAACCCGACGCCTGTTTGCACTCTGCACCCGGCCGCCCCCGTGCCGCTGAGGGTGTACTTTTTGTGCTGACTTCTGTCCCCCCCCTCCCCCCGGTGCCCTACAAAACCCCCCTGGTCTGCCCTCCAAAGTCGCGGGTACTTACCTGCTGGCAGACTGGAACCGGAGCACCCCTTTTCTCCATTGAAGCCTATGCGTTTTGGGCACCACTTTGACCTCTGCACCTGACCGGCCCTGAGCTGCTGGTGTGGTAACTTTGGTGTTGCCCTGAACCCCCAACGGTGGGCTACCTTGGACCCAACTTTGAACCCTGTAAGAGCTTTACTTACCTGGAAAACTAACAAATACTTACCTCCCCCAGGAACTGTTGTATTTTGCAGTGTTCAATTTTAAAATAGCTTATTGCCATTTTTGCCAAAACTGTACATGCTATTGTGATGATTCTAAGTTCCTAAGATACCTGAGTGAAATACCTTTCATTTAAAGTATTGTTTGTAAATCTTGAACCTGTGGTTCTTAAAATAAACTAAGAAAAGATATCTTTCTATGTAAAAAACCTATTGGCCTGGAATTGTCTCTGAGTGTGTGTTTCTCATTTATTGCCTGTGTGTGTACAACAAATGCTTAACACTACCTTCTGATAAGCCTACTGCTCGACCACACTACCACAAAATAGAGCATTAGAAGTATCTACTTTCGCCACTATCTTACCACTAAGGGGAACCTTTGGACTCTGTGCATGCTATTTTTTACTTTGAAATAGTACATACAGAGCCAACTTCCTACATTGGTGGCAGCGGTGGGATCTAAGACTTTGTATTTGCTGGACTACTCAGCCAATACCTGATCACACGACTAAATTCCCAAAAATTTCATTAGAAACTGATTTTTGCAATTCAAGCTATTTCTCAAAATTTTTGAAAAGTCCAGCTAGGGCCTTGTGTAAGTCCCTGTTAGCATTTCTTTTAGAGTTTAAAAATTTGTAAACGTTTGGATTAAGTTCTAGAAATAGTTTTAGATTCTTAAAAAGTATCCCAACTTTTAGAAAAGTAATGTCTAGCACAGATGAGATGGTGGTGGAACCCAACCTCACCCATTACCTGCATCTAAGGATGTCAGAGTTAAGGACTCTCTGTAAGCTAAAAAAGATAAAAACTGGGTCCAACCCTACCAAAGTACAGCTCCAGGAGCTTTTGGCAGAGTTCAAAAGGGACCACCCCTCTGAGGATAATCCTTCAGATGGGGAAATTAGTGAACAGGAGGATGAATTACCCCCTCCTTTCCTATAGAGGGAGAACAGGGTCCCTCAAACCCTGACTCCACAAATCCTAGTCAGAGAGACTGGTTCTTCCATAGGGGAGACCACTACCTCTGAAAACATTGAGGGCAGCCTCAATGAAGATGACCTCCTGTTAGCCAGGATGGCCAAAAGATTGGCTTTGGAGAAACAGCACCTAGCCATAGAAAGGGAAAGAAAAGAAATGGGTTTAGCTCCCATCAATGGTGGCAGCAACTTAAATAGGGTCAGAGAGAGTACTGACATCCTAAAAATCTCCAAAGGGATTGTAACAAAATATGAAGATGGTGATGACATCACCAAATGGTTCACAGCTTTTGAGAGGGCGTGTGCAACCAGAAAAGTAAACAGATCTCACTGGGGAGCTCTCCTTTGGGAAATGTTCACTGGAAAGTGCAGGGATAACTCCTCACACTCTCTGGTAAAGATGCAGAATCTTATGACCTCATAAACGCTACCCTGATTGAGGGCTTTGGATTCTCCACTGAGGATTACAGGATTAGGTTCAGGGGGGCTCAAAAATCCTCGAGCCAGACCTGGGTTGATTTTGTAGACTACTCAGTGAAAACATTGGATGGTTGGGTAACTGGAAATGAAGTGCATAACTATGTTGGGCTTTATGATTTGTTTATGAAAGAACACATTTTATGTAACTGCTTCAATGAAAAGTTACATCAGTATCTGGTAGACCTAGGTCCAATTTCTCCCCAAGAATTGGGAAAGAAAGCAAACCACTGGGTCAAGACTAGGGTAACCAAAACTTCCACTGGGGGCGACCAAAATAAAGGGGTTACAAAGCCTCCCCAGGAGAAAGTGTGTGATACTAGAAACAAAGAAAAAAAAGAGTCCTCTGTAGGCCCCCAAAAACCAGACCAGGTGGGTGGGCCCCAAGACACAACCCAAAACAAAGGTGGGTACCAGGGTAAGAACTGGGATGCCACTAAGGCATGGCGCCAAAACTGTAGACAGACAGGGCACCACACCAAGGACACTTCTTGTCCAAGAAACAAACCCCATAGCAATATCACAGGGGTAACCGGTATGGCCACTGGGGATGACTCCCCAGATGAGGAGGTCTTCCTAGCCTTCAATTGGAAAAAGGGCCCAACAGGTGAGTTGGAGATTCCAGAGGGAAGTAGACATTTCCACCACCTACTGGTGAATGGGATCCCATCCACTGCCCTGAGAGACACTTTTGCCAGTCACACTATTGTGCATGACAGGCTGGTGTTCTCAAACCAGTACATCCCAGGTGAGACTGCCAGAGTAAGAGTTAGCCCAGACAGGATCACTGATGGGCCTGTCGCTTTTGTGCCCATAGAAGTGGGTGGGACATTTAGTTGGAGAAGGGTGGTAGTCAGTACAGACCTCCCCCTTGATTGTCTCCTTGGAAATGACTACCCAGAGCTTAGTCAGAGCCCAAGAGAGGAACTGGTCCAGTGCCAGCCCTCTCCCAAGGATTCTGGAGGTGCTACCCCTGCAGTAACTGCAAATAGGCCCCAGAAGAAAAAGAAAAGAAAACAGAGTAGGAAGGGTAGACAACCTTTAGCCAAGTGTAAGGAAATGCCTCCTTGGCATGGTTACCCCCTGACTTTTTGCCTTTGCTGATGCTAAGTTTTGATTTGAAAGTGTGCTGAGGCCTGCTAACCAGGCCCCAGCACCAGTGTTCTTTCCCTAACCTGTACTTTTGTTTCCACAATTGGCACACCCTGGCATCCAGGTAAGTCCTTTGTAACTGGTACCCCTGGTACCAAGGGCCCTGATGCCAGGGAAGGTCTCTAAGGGATGCAGCATGTCTTATGCCACCCTGGGGACCCCTCACTCAGCACAGACACACTGCTTGCCAGCTTGTGTGTGCTGGTGAGGACAAAACGAGTAAGTCCACATGGCACTCCCCTCAGGGTGCCATGCCAACCTCACACTGCCTATGCAGTATAGATAAGTCCCCCCTCTAGCAGGCCTTACAGCCCTAAGGCAGGGTGCACCTTACCATAGGTGAGGGCATAAGTGCATGAGCACTATGCCCCTACAGTGTCTAAGCAAAACCTTAGACATTGTAAGTGCAGGGTAGCCATAAGAGTATATGGTCTGGGAGTCTGTCAAACACGAACTCCACAGCTCCATAATGGCTACACTGAAAACTGTGAAGTTTGGTATCAAACTTCTCAGCACAATAAATGCACACTGATGCCAGTGTACATTTTATTGTAACATACACCCCAGAGGGCATCTTAGAGATGCCCCCTGAAACCTTAACCAACTACCCGTGTAGGCTGTCTGGTTTTAGCAGCCTGCCACGCTCGAGACATGTTGCTGGCCACATGAGGAGAGTGCCTTTGTCACTCTGTGGCTAGTAAAGCCTGTACTGGGTGGAGATGCTTATCACCTCCCCCTTGCAGGAACTAGAACACCTGGCGGTGAGCCTCAAAGGCTCACCCCCTTTGTAACAGCACCCCAGGGCATTCCAGCTAGTGGAGCTGCCCGCCCCCTCCGGCCACGGTCCCACTTTTGGCGGCAATGCCGGAGGAGATAATGAGAAAAACAAGGAGGAGTCACTGGCCAGTCAGGACAGCCCCTAAGGTGTCCTGAGCTCAGGTGACTGACTTTTAGAAATCCTCCATCTTGGAGACGGAGGAGTCCCCCAATAGGGATAGGAATGTGACCCCCTCCCCTTGGGAGGAGGCCCAAAGAGGGTGTAGCCACCCTCATGGCTAGTAGCCATTGGCTACTGCCCTCCCAGACCTAAACACACCCCTAAATTCTGTATTTAGGGCCTCCCCTGAACCTAGGAACTCAGATTCCTGCAACCTAAGAAGAAGAGGACTGCTAAGCTGAAAAACCCTGCAGAGAAGACGGAGACACCAACTGCTTTGGCCCCAGCTCTACCGGCCTGTCTCCCCCTTCTAAAGACACTGCTCCAGCTACGCTTTCCCCAGGGACCAGCGACCTCTGAATCCTCAGAGGACTGCCCTGCTCTAGAAGGGCCAAGAAACTCCGGAGGACAGTGGCTCTGTTCACCCAAGAATGCAACTTTGTTTCAAAGGAGCAACTTTAAAACAACTTGCGTTTCCGGCCGGAAGCGTGAGACTTGCTACTCTGCACCCAACGCCCCCGGCTTGACTTGTGGAGAAACAACACTTCAGGGAGGACTCCCCGGCGACTGCGAGACCATGAGTAGCCAGAGTTGCCCCCCCCGATCCCTCACAGCGACGTCTGCAGAGGGAATCCCGAGGCTCCCCCTGACTGCGTCTGCCTGTCTCCCAGATCCCGACGCCTGGTAAAGACTCTGCACCCGCAGCCCACAGGACCTGAAAGATCCGAACTCCAGTGCAGGAGTGACCCCCAGGAGGCCCTCTCCCTTGCCCAGGTGGTGGCTACCCCGAGGAGCCCCCCCTTTGCCTGCCTGCATCGCTGAAGAGACCCCTTGGTCTCCCATTGATTTCAATTACAAACCTGACGCGTGTTTGCACACTGCACCCGGCCGCCCCGTGCTGCTGAGGGTGTACTTTCTGTGCTGACTTGTGTCCCCCCCCCCCCCCCCCCCCCGGTGCCCTACAAAACCCCCCTGGTCTGCCCTCCGAAGACGCGGTGTAGGAAGTTGGCTCTGTATGCACTATTTCAAAGTAAGGAATAGTATGCACAGAGTCCAAGGGTTCCCCTTAGAGGTAAGATAGTGGCAAAAAGAGATAATACTAATGCTCTATTTTGTGGTAGTGTGGTCGAGCAGTAGACTTATTAAAGGAGTAGTGTTAAGCATTTGTTGTACATACACACAGGCAATAAATGAGGAACACACACTCAGAGACAAATCCAGCCAATAGGTTTTGTTATAGAAAAATATATTTTCTTAGTTTATTTTAAGAACCACAGGTTCAAATTCTACATGTAATATCTCATTTGAAAGGTATTGCAGGTAAGTACTTTAGGAACTTTGAATCATTACATTAGCATGTATACTTTTTACATAAAACACAATAAGCTGTTTTAAAAGTGGACACAATGCAATTTTCACAGTTCCTGGGGGAGGTAAAGTTTTGTTAGGTTTCACAGGTAAGTAAGTCACTTACAGGTTTCAGTTCTTGGTCCAAGGTAGCCCACCGTTGGGGGTTCAGAGCAACCCCAAAGTCACCACACCAGCAGCTCAGGGCCGGTCAGGTGCAGAGGTCAAAGAGGTGCCCAAAACACATAGGCTATAATGGAGAGAAGGGGGTGCCCCGGTTCCAGTCTGCCAGCAGGTAAGTACCCGCGTCTTCGGAGGGCAGACCAGGGGGGTTTTGTAGGGCACCGGGGGGGACACAAGTCCACACAAAAAGTACACCCTCAGCAGCGCGGGGGCGGCCGGGTGCAGTGTGGGAACACGCGTCGGGTTTCCAATAGTTTCCTATGGGAGACCAAGGGGTCTCTTCAGCGATGCAGGCAGGCAAGGGGGGGGGCTCCTCGGGGTAGCCACCACCTGGGCAAGGGAGAGGGCCTCCTGGGGGTCACTCCTGCACAGGAGTTCCGTTCCTTCAGGTGCTGGGGGCTGCGGGTGCAGGGTCTTTTCCAGCTGTCGGGAAATGGAGTTCAGGCAGTCGCGGTCAGGGGGAGCCTCGGGATTCCCTCTGCAGGCGTCGCTGTGGGGGCTCAGGGGGGACAACTTTGGTTACTCACAGTCTTGGAGTCGCCGGAGGGTCCTCCCTGAGGTGTTTGTTCTCCACCAGTTGAGTCGGGGTCGCCCGGTGCAGTGTTGCAAGTCTCACGCTTCTTGCGGGGAGTTGCAGGGGTCTTTAAATCTGCTCCTTGAAACAAAGTTGCAGTTCTTTTGGAGCAGTGCCGCTGTCCTCGGGAGTTTCTTGTCTTTCTTGAAGCAGGGCAGTCCTCAGAGGAATCAGAGGTCGCTGGTCCCTTGGAAAGCGTCGCTGGAGCAGGTTTCTTTGGAAGGCAGGAGACAGGCCGGTAAGTCTGGGGCCAAAGCAGTTGGTGTCTTCTGTTCTTCCTCTGCAGGGGTTTTTCAGCTCAGCAGTCCTCTTCTTCTTGTAGTTTCAGGAATCTAAATTCTTAGGTTCAGGGGAGCCCTTAAATACTAAATTTAAGGGCGTGTTTAGGTCTGGGAGGTTAGTAGCCAATGGCTACTAGCCCTGAGGGTGGGTACACCCTCTTTGTGTCTCCTCCCAAGGGAGGGGGTCACATTCCTATCCCTATTGGGGGAATCCTCCTTCTACAAGATGGAGGATTTCTAAAAGTCAGAGTCACCTCAGCTCAGGACACCTTAGGGGCTGTCCTGACTGGCCAGTGACTCCTCCTTGTTTTTCTCATTATCTCTCCTGGACTTGCCGCCAAAAGTGGGGGCTGGGTCCAGGGGGCGGGCATCTCCACTAGCTGGAGTGTCCTGGGGCATTGTAACACGAAGCTTGAGCCTTTGAAGCTCACTGCTAGGTGTTACAGTTCCTGCAGGGGGGAGGTGTGAAGCACCTCCACCCAGAGCAGGCTTTGTTTCTGTCCTCAGAGAGCACAAAGGCTCTCACCGCATGAGGTCAGACACTCGTCTCTCAGCAGCAGGCTGGCAGAGACCAGTCAGTCCTGTACTGAACAATTGGGTAAAATACAGTGGGCATCTCTAAGATGCTCTCTGTGTGCATTTTTTAATAAATCCAACACTGGCATCAGTGTGGGTTTATTATTCTGAGAAGTTTGATACTAAACTTCCCAGTATTCAGTGTAGTCATTATGGAGCTGTGGAGTTCGTTTTTGACAGACTCCCAGACCATATACTCTTATGGCTACCCTGCACTTACAATGTCTAAGGTTTTGCTCATGCACTGGTGCCCTCACCTATGGTATAGTGCACCCTGCCTTAGGGCTGTAAGGCCTACTAGAGGGCTGACTTATCTATACTGCATAGGCAGTGTGAGGTTGGCATGGCACCCTGAGGGGAGTGCCATGTCGACTTACTCGTTTTGTTCTCATCAGCACACACAAGCTGGCAAGCAGTGTGTCTGTGCTGAGTGAGGGGTCCCCTGGGTGGCATAAGATATGCTGCAGCCCTTAGAGACCTTCCCTGGCATCAGGGCCCTTGGTACCAGGGGTACCAGTTACAAGGGGCTTACCTGGATGCCAGGGTGTGGCAATTGTGGAATCAAAAGTACATTTTAGGTGAACGAACACTGGTGCTGGGGCCTGGTTAGCAGGGTCCCAGCACACTTCTCAGTCAAGTCAGCATCAGTATCAGGCAAAAAGTGGGGGGTAACTGCAACAGGGAGCCATTTCTTTACACGCGGGTACTTACCTGCTGGCAGACTGGAACCGGGGCACCCCCTTCTCCATTGAAGCCTATGCGTTTTGGGCACCACTTTGACCTCTGCACCTGACCGGCCCTGAGCTGCTGGTGTGGTAACTTTGGGGTTG
Source organism: Pleurodeles waltl (assembly GCF_031143425.1). NCBI lineage: Eukaryota > Metazoa > Chordata > Amphibia > Caudata > Salamandridae > Pleurodeles > Pleurodeles waltl. Next base: position 5,460,731 of record NC_090448.1, on the reverse strand, counting down.
CTCTGAACCCCCAACGGTGGGCTACCTTGGACCCAAACTTGAACCCCGTAGGTGGTTTACTTACCTGCAAAAACTAACAAACTCTTACTCCCCCTAGGAACTGTTGATAATTGCACTGTCTAGTTTTAAAATAGCTATATGTGATTTATGTGAAAACTGTATACGCTATTTTGCTAATTGAAAATGTCACTTACCCAGTGTACATCTGTTCGTGGCATCAATCGCTGTAGATTTGCATGTTTTGCAATAGCTCGCCATCTGGTGTTGGGCCGGAGTGTTACAAGTTGTTTTTCTTCGAAGAAGTCTTTCGAGTCACGGGACCGAGTGACTCCTCCTTTTGTGTCCATTGCGCATGGGCGTCGACTCTATCCTCGATTGTTTTTCCCCGCAGAGGGTGAGGTAGGAGTTGTATTGTAGTAATAGTGCCCATGCAATGGAGTGACTAAGTATGTACCTATATAAGGTTGGAATGATATATATACAAATAGTTGAAGGTAACTTCCGAACTGCTACAGGCTCCCGGGGAGGCGGGTGGGCACATGCGAATCTACAGCGACTGATGCCACGAACAGATGTACACTGGGTAAGTGACATTTTCAGTTCGATGGCATCTGTCACTGTAGATACGCATGTTTTGCATAGACTAGTAAGCAGTTATCTCCCCAAAAGCGGTGGCTCAGCCTGTAGGAGTGGAAGTAGTCTGAAACAATGTTCTTAATACGGCTTGCCCTACTGTGGCTTGTTGTGCGGATAACACGTCTACACAGTAGTGCTTGGTGAACGTGTGTGGCGTAGACCATGTGGCTGCCTTACATATTTCTTGCATTGGGATGTTTCCTAGAAAGGCCATGGTAGCACCTTTCTTTCTGGTTGAGTGTGCCCTTGGTGTAATGGGCAGCTGTCGTTTAGCTTTAAGGTAGCAGATTTGGATGCATTTAACTATCCATCTGGCTATACCTTGTTTTGATATTGGGTTTCCTGCATGAGGTTTTTGGAATGCAATAAATAGTTGTTTAGTCTTTCTGATGTTTTTAGTTCTGTCTATGTAATACATTAATGCTCTTTTGACATCTAATGTATGTAGTGCCCTCTCAGCTACGGAATCTGGCTGTGGGAAGAACACTGGAAGTTCCACTGTTTGATTTAGATGGAACGGTGAAATAACCTTTGGTAAAAATTTAGGATTAGTCCTCAGGACGACCTTATTCTTGTGTAGTTGTATAAAAGGTTCTTGTATTGTAAACGCCTGAATCTCGCTTACTCTTCTTAGGGAAGTAATGGCGATGAGGAATGCAACCTTCTAGGTTAGGAACTGTATTTCGCAGGAGTGCATGGGTTCGAAAGGTGGACCCATAAGTCTAGTTAGGACAACATTTAGGTTCCATGAAGGAACAGGTGGTGTTCTTGATGGAATAATTCTTTTAAGGCCCTCCATGAATGCTTTAATGACTGGTATCCTATAAAGGGAAGTTGAATAGGTAGTCTGCAGGTATGCAGATATTGCTGCAAGGTGTATTTTAATGGAAGAGAAAGCTAGGTTAGATTTTTGTAAGTGAAGCAAGTAACCCACTACATCTTTTGGAGTTGCGTGTAATGGTTGGATTTGATTAATATGGCAGTAGCAAACAAACCTCTTCCATTTACTTGCACAGCAGTGCCTGGTGGATGGCCTTCTGGCTTGCTTTATGACTTCCATACACTCTTGTGTAAGTTGTAAGTGTCCGAATTCTAGGATTTCAGGAGCCAGATTGCTAGATTCAGCGATGCTGGATCTGGGTGCCTGATCTGTTGGTTGTGTTGAGTTAACAGATCCGGTCTGTTGGGCAGTTTGATGTGTGGTACTACTGATAGGTCTAGCAGCGTTGTGTACCAGGGTTGCCTTGCCCAAGTTGGTGCTATTAATATGAGTTTGAGTTTGTTTTGACTGAGTTTGTTTACCAGATAAGGAAGGAGAGGGAGAGGAGGAAAAGCGTAGGCAAATATCCCTGACCAGTTCATCCATAGGGCATTGCCCTGGGACTGCCTGTGTGGGTATCTGGATGCGAAGTTTTGGCATTTTGCGTTCTCTTTTGTCGCAAACAAGTCTATCTGAGGTGTTCCCCAGATCTTGAAGTAAGTGTTCAGAGTTTGGGGGTGAATTTCCCATTCGTGGACCTGTTGGTGATCTCTAGAGAGCTTGTCTGCGAGTTGATTCTGAATCCCTGGGATAAACTGTGCTATTAGGCGAATTTGGTTGTGAATTGCCCAATGCCATATCTTTTGTGCCAACCGGCTCAACTGTGTTGAGTGTGTCCCCCCTTGCTTGTTTAGATAATACATTGTTGTCATGTTGTCTGTTTTGACGAGAATGTATTTGTGAACTATTATTGGTTGAAAAGCCTTTAGTGCTTGAAAAACTGCTAGCAGTTCTAGGTGATTTATATGCAGTTTTGTTTGATGTACGTTCCATTGTCCTTGTATGCTGTGTTGATCGAGGTGTGCTCCCCACCCTGTCATGGAAGCATCTGTTGTTATTACGTATTGTGGCACTGGGTCTTGGAAAGGCCGCCCTTTGTTTAAATTTATATTGTCCCACCATAGAAGCGAGAGGTAAGTTTGGCGGTCTATTAACACCAGATCTAGAAGGTGACCCTGTGCTTGTGACCATTGTGATGCTAGGCACTGTTGTAAGGGCCTCATGTGCAGTCTTGCGTTTGGGACAATGGCTATGCATGAAGACATCATGCCTAGGAGTTGTAATATAATCTTTGCTTGTATCTTTTGTGTTGGATACATGCGTTGTATGATGTTGTTGAAGTTTTGAATTCTTTGTGGACTTGGAGTGGCTACTCCTTTTGTTGTGTTTATTATGGCTCCTAGGTACTGTTGTACTTTGCACGGCAGGATGTTGGATTTTGCGAAGTTGACGGTGAACCCCAGTCTGTAGAGGGTTTGTATGATTTGATTTGTGTGGTGTGAGCACTTTGATAACGAATGGGTCTTGATTAGCCAGTCGTCTAGATACGGGAATACATGTATTTGCTGCCTTCTGATGTGTGCAGCGACTACTGCTAGACATTTTGTAAAGACTCTTGGTGCTGTTGTTAAACCGAAAGGCAATACTTTGAATTGGTAATGTATTCCTTTGAATACAAACCTTAGGTATTTCCTGTGCGATGGATGTATTGGTATATGGAAATACGCGTCTTTGAGGTCTAATGTTGTCATGTAGTCGTGTAGTTTGAGCAATGGTAGCACTTCTTGTAGTGTGACCATGTGAAAGTGGTCTGATTTGATGTATGTGTTTACTATCCTGAGGTCTAGGATTGGTCTTAGCGTTTTGTCCTTCTTTGGTATTAAGAAGTACAGTGAATAAACTCCTGTGTTTATTTGTGTGTTTGGTACTAATTCGATTGCATTCTTTTGCAATAGTGCTTGAACTTCTGTCTCCAGGAGCTCGGAATGATGTTGTGATAAATTTTGTGCTCTTGGTGGTATGTTTGGAGGGAATTGTAGAAATTCTATGCAATAACCATGTTGGATAATTGCTACAACCCAAGTGTCTGTAGTGATTTCCTGCCATGCTTTGTAATAATGACCTATTCTTCCCCCCACTGGTGTTGTGTGGAGGGGATGAGTGACATGTGAGTCACTGCTTAGTTGCAGGGGTTTTGGGGCTTTGAAATTTTCCCCTATTCCTAGGGAATTGCCCTCCTCTGTATTGGCCCCGAAAGCCTCCCCTGTACTGTCCCTGGTAACTGGACGGTGTTGCCTGTGAGGTGCTGGCTTGTGTGGCCTGACCCCGAAACCCCCCTCTAAAGGGTGTCTTGCGGAAGGTGCCGTAGTTTCCTCTGCTCTGCGGGGAGTAGAGTGCGCCCATTGCTTTAGCAGTGTCTGTGTCCTTTTTAAGTTTTTCTATCGCTGTGTCCACTTCTGGACCGAACAGTTCTTTTTCATTGAAAGGCATATTGAGAACTGCCTGCTGTATTTCTGGTTTAAACCCAGACGTTCGTAGCCATGCATGCCTTCTGATGGTCACGGATGTATTAATTGTCCTTGCAGCTGTGTCTGCTGCGTCCATGGAGGAGCGTATCTGGTTGTTTGAAATGTTTTGACCTTCCTCAACCACTTGCTTTGCCCTTTTTTGTAGGTCTTTGGGTAGATGTTCAATGAGGTGTTGCATCTCATCCCAATGGGCTCTGTCATAGCGCGCAAGTAGTGCTTGAGAGTTGGCGATGCACCACTGGTTTGCAGCTTGTGCTGCGACTCTCTTTCCAGCTGCATCGAACTTGCGGCTTTCTTTTCCGGGGGTGGTGCATCCCCAGATGTGTGGGAGTTGGCCCTTTTCCTAGCTGCTCCTACAACGACGGAATCTGGTGGCAGCTGTGCAGTGATGAAAACAGGGTCTGTAGGGGGCGCCTTATACTTTTTTTCCACTCTTGGTGTGATTGCCCTACTTTTGACCGGCTCCTTAAAAATTTCTTTTGCGTGCCGGGGCATACCAGGGAGCATAGGCAGGCTTTGGTAGGAGCTGTGGGTGGAGGAGAGGGTGTTGAATAAAAAGTCATCCTCGACCTGTTCTGAGTGGAGGCTTACATTGTGAAATTGTGCTGCTCTAGCCACCACTTGAGAATACGCAGTGCTGTCTTCTGGTGGAGATGGCTTTGTAGGGTATGCCTCCGGGCTGTTATCTGACACTGGGGCGTCGTATAAGTCCCATGCGTCCTGATCCTGGTCACCCTGGCTCATGGTGGTGTGAGCTGGGGAATGTGATGGAGTTTGTGCTGGTGAGACGTGAATTACAGGTGGAGGAGAGGGTGGTGGAGTAACCTTTTTCACCACCTTTGTTTGTGGTGTTTGTTCAGTTTGGAACTCCAGTCTTCTCTTTCTTCTAATAGGGGGAAGGGTGCTTATTTTCCCTGTTCCCTCCTGTATGAAGATACGCTTTTGCGTATGGTCTACATCGGTAGATTGCAGCTCTTCCTCGAACCTATGCTTTCGCATTTGGGAGGTTAGTGAATGCTCCTCTGTATAAGAGCCTGAAACTGGGTCAGTTGCAGGTTGTTTTGGCGCCGAAACCCTGTCTGCATCTTTTTTCGGCTCCGAGCTGACTTTTCTTTTTTTCGGGGCCGAAACCTCTCGGCGTCGATCTTCGTCGGTGCCGCTGTCTCGGCGTCGAGAAGTGTCTACACCGCTATCTCGGTGTCGATGCTTGTCTCCAGCACTTTCTCGGTCCCGAGAAGGCTGCGTACCGGTGTCTCGACCGGAGTCGGACTGTCTCGGCACTGTTTGGGCCTTTTTCGGTGCCGACGGTCGGTCACCGAATTTATGGGTCGAGCCATGGCCTGGTGGCAGTGGCGTCCCCTGGGCCTTGTCAATCTTCTTATGTGTTGTTTTCGACGTCTTACTCACGGTTTGTGGGTCATCGAATTCCTCGGAGTCCGATTCGTGGATCGAGAAGGTACCTTCCTCTTCTTGTTCCTCGAACTCTCGGTGGGCTGTCGGCGCGGACGCCATTTGAAGTCTTCTGGCTCGACGGTCTCGGAGTGTTTTTCGGGACCGGAACGCACGACAGGCCTCGCAGGTGTCTTCACTGTGCTCAGGTGACAGGCACAGGTTACAGACCAAGTGTTGGTCTGTATAGGGGTACTTGTTGTGGCATTTGGGACAGAAACAGAACGGGGTCCGTTCCATCGGCGTTCTTCAGCACGCGGTCGGGCCGACCAGGCCCCGACGGGGGATCGAAAAACTACCCCGAAGGGCACCGGAGCTCTTCGATCTTCGATGCGGTGTTGAATCTAATTACGCCGATCCCGAACGCAACAATACCGACGAAAATCTTCCGAATTTAGCTATCTTTCCGTTCCGAAACTCGGAGCGACAGGAACACGTCCGAACCCGATGGCGGAAAAAAAACAATCGAGGATAGAGTCGACGCCCATGCGCAATGGACACAAAAGGAGGAGTCACTCGGTCCCGTGACTCGAAAGACTTCTTCGAAGAAAAACAACTTGTAACACTCCGGCCCAACACCAGATGGCGAGCTATTGCAAAACATGCGTATCTACAGCGACAGATGCCATCGAACTCAAAGTTCCTAAAGTACCTACCTGCAATACCTTTCATTTGAAGTATTACATGTAAATCTTGAACCTGTGGTTCTTAAAATAAACTAAGAAAATATATTTTTCTATACAAAAACCTATTGGCCTGGAATTGTCTCTGAGTGTGTTCTCCTCATTTATTGCTTGTGTATGTACAACAAATGCTTAACACTACTCCTTTGATAAGCCTACTGCTCGACCACACTACCACAAAATAGAGCATTAGTATTATCTCTTTTTGCCACTATCTTACCTCTAAGGGGAACCCTTGGACTCTGTGCATACTATTCCTTACTTTGAAATAGTGCATACAGAGCCAACTTCCTACACCAAGGTTCCAGCAAGCCAAGGAGATTCTGCTCCAGTAGGGGAGAGCTCCAAAACTGGCACTGGTAAAGTCCAACCTGACCCACAGGAAGTCCTGGATAGTCAGGCAACTGTTAAACCTGAGTGGGTGGCTTCTCAGTTAACAGAAGAAAGAGTGGAAGAAGTGTGTTTACTACAAGATGTAGTAACCCCCCCCCCCCAACACAGCAGACAGGCACCCTGAACCCAAAGAAGCCTGTAACTTAGCCCCTTCCCTTGTAGGTGAAAAGCTAAAGGTGTGGTTCTGGGCACGGACAGCTGTCAGTGGCCTCTGCTGGGTGTTAGCCTTTATGGCTGCACTATCCTTGGCATGGTGGTCTGACCCCATGCCAAATAGCAATCTAGGCCCCCTGACCCTGTTGGTCATGGTGGGGTTACTCCAGCTCTGGGTAACCTCTTTGGGTAAGCTAGGGGTGACCCTGGTTAAGATAAGATTAGCAGAGGTGGATACCTCTAACCCCAAAATAGAGAAAATGGGTGAAGATATCAAAGACACAGACAAGATGCAATTCAGATTAGGTCCTATCACTGTGGAAGTGGGTCAGTTCCCCAGAGGGAATGACCTGAACAGGAGGATGTAAGGCAGAATAGGCCCTGCAACAAACCAGCCTATTTCACCTACTCTTCCTTGCCTGACAGACTAGGAAGACTCTCCCAGCTTTGGCTGAGTCTCCTGGCCTGTGGGCTGGGGGGGCTTGTGTAAGGAAATGGCTCCCTGTTGCAGTTACCCCCCACTTTTTGCCTCATACTGATGCTGACTTGACTGAGAAGTGTGCTGGGACCCTGCTAACCAGGCTCCAGCACCAGTGTTCTTTCACCTAAAATGTTCCATTGTTTCCACAATTAGCACACCCCTGGCACACAGATAAGTCCCTTGTAAAAGGTACAAGTGGTACCAAGGGCCCTGTGACCAGGGAAGGTCTCTAAGGGCTGCAGCATGTGTTGTGTCACCCTTAGGGACCCCTCACCTAACACATGCCCACTGCCATTGCAGATTGTGTGTGTTGGTAGGGAGAAAAAGGCAAAGTCAACATGGCATCCCACTCAGGATGCCATGCCCACAAAATACTGCCTGTGGCATAGGTAAGTCACCCCTCTAGCAGGCCTTACAGCCCTAAGGCAGGGTGCACTATACCACAGGTGAGGGCATAGCTGTATGAGCAATATGCCCCTACAGTGTCTAAGTCTATTCTTAGACATTGTAAGTACTGTGTGGCCATATTAAGTATATGGTCTGGGAGTTTGTCAAAAACGAACTCCACAGCTCCATAATGGCTACACTGAATACTGGGAAGTTTGGTATCAAACTTCTCACAATAATAAACCCAAACTGATGTCAGTGTTGGATTTATTAAAAAATGCACACAGAAGGCATCTTAGAGATGCCCCCAGTATGGTCGAAATATGTCTTATGTTTATGAGTGTGTTAGTGAATACATAAGTGAGTAGGTACCAGTGTGACTGATTGCAGAGGTGTATAACAGGTGTGCCTGGGTGTGTCAGCGTATGAATCAGTGTGTGGTTGGTTGTGTCACTGTTTCCAAGGATGTGTGCTTTAGTATGTCCATGTATGTATAAGTTGTTGCCTGGGTGTGTAACTGTATGTATGAGTGTGTGCATGGGTGTGTCAGTGTATGCATCTGTGTGTGCCTGGGTGTGTCAGTGTATGTGTCTGTTTGTGCCTCGGGTGTCAGTGTATGCGTCTGTGTGCGCCTTGGGTGTCAGTGTATGCGTCTGTGTGTGCCTCGAGGTGTCAGTGAATGCATATGCCTGGATGTATCAGTGAATGCATCTGTGTGTGCCTGGATATATCACTTTATGCCTGAGTGTGTGCTTGGGGATGTCAGTGTGTGCGCTAGGGTGTGTGTGTGTGTGTGTGCATTGGGGTTGTGTGCATTGGGGGGGTGTGTGTGTTTATAGAGGGTCTGTGTGGATCTGCGACTGAGTGGTTCACAGTGGGTGAGTGAGTGAGTCTGTGAGTGGGTGTGTGCATGTCTGAGTGGGCCTGTGAGTCTCTGTGGGTCCGTGAGTGAATGTGTGACTGGGTCTGTGAGTGGGTCTGTAAGTAGATCTACAAGTGTGTCTAGGTGTGGGCCAGGGTGTCTGGGTGTGTGTGTGTGTCTGGGGGGGGGTGTGTCTGGGGGGGGGATGTCTGGGGGGGGGGGGGGGGGGGGGGGTGTCTGGGGGGGGGGGGTGTGTCCGGGGGTGTGTGTGTGTGTGTGTGTGTGTGAGTTTGAAAGACTCTGTGAGTGAGTCTGAGGGTCTCTGTATGTCTGCGAGTTTTTCTTTTTTTTTTTTTTAGGATTTGCTGATCTGTCACAGTGCGGCCCCATGTGTAACGTCAGAACAGGTTCGTGAATCCCATACATGACAACAACAAAAAAGTTTTAAACTATTTTTTTCTACTTTAAAACTACTTTTGCCACCGATATACCACAAACATAGGGTTACGGAACCTCTACCCTGACCCCTTCAAATATACAGCAGCCCGAAGGTAAGTATAACTCGCGCCCTCGCCATGCACTCTATGCGTCTGGTGTCAGCACAGTCCGAAACCAAGATAGCTTTTTGGTTAATGGAGCCCCCGTAGATTGACTTATTTAAGCTCATTGTTTGTAATGCATCTCTTGGTGGTAAAGGACAGTATTTCTATATTTTAGAACTTGTCAGTACAAATACCAAACTGTGACTTCAGGCGAAGTTTACAAGAACCCTTGATACAACCGGATCGAAAGAGTCTTGTGCTTATGCTGCACACTGAGGTATGCTTTTCTGAACAGTGAAAGCTGAGCAAGTATCCCAGTCTGGCTGAACATCTTCCCCCTTCTTCTCTACAGGCCCAGTACGTCAGTGCAGCCATGAAACACCAGCACTGCTCATACTGCACTACAGTTATTGCCACACTCCAACCCAGTAAGGGTCACGTTCAGGAGTACATCTATCGCACCAGAGATATCTATCCAAACCAACTGGCGTAGTCAAGGGTAGTCTTTAAAATAGAAAAATAAAACCCCACACATCCCTTTTGCCCCAACCGCATTCCTATCCCCTCGATACAATTGTGAAAAAAAATAAGTCTTTCAGCGTACTTTGGCTGTAGAAATGAAGACACGTACCTGCCCACACGCGGCCGTACTAAGCCATGCGATTTGATAAATACACAGTCGCCAACCTTGAGCCACAGGTCGTTGTAGCGCAGCTGCTCGTAGTAATGACAGCCGAGCTCCCCGTTGGGCATATCGACCAGCACATCTTCCTTCTCCTGCGAAAACAAAGGCAGTTCAGGAAAGAAGCGACCATGTACTAGTCTATCGGACTCTCAAGCGAAGCCGTTGAGGTTTGAACTGCACAGCAAACTTGCAAAGCTATCATTACCACAGCTCAAACGGAAACACGCATCGATTCCATGACACTTTCACGAACAAAGCATAACATCTGTTAAAAGTAGTTACAACAGCAATAAAGAAGCAGGATAGCAAGTGAATGATTACATTTCATCACTAGCTTTGCATGTGGCCAGGATTGAGTTTCAACTATTGGTCAGGCGAATACTGCAATAATGTGAGGACCATACTATCGTACAGTCTAAAGGTAAACCAGATCACGGCTCTGCTTCCATCTCGCTTTCACAGTGTAGACTGGACATCTTTTGCAGAGACACAGTTCCGCTCATCAGTCCTAAAATACAATGCTCCACTTGCAATGCCCTTAACAAATGTTTCCAACTTGAAGCACATAAAGGCCATAGAAACACAACATGGGAGTCATCTTTAGCCGTAGAATCTGAGCAACAGCAACAATCTGATGCCTCGTGATTCCATTTCATGTGAAACTCCTCGAAGGTACTCTACCCAAACCAGACATCACTTACCTTCCATAACACACTTTCTCGTAGATACTTTAACCACAGACTTCTCACCTTTAGAACACCCCAAGGCACCAGACTATTTGGAAGGATTTTCGGCACAGCCTCTGCATGCTGGTAGGTTGAATCTTGTGGTTATCTGGTAACTCTGTTCCACCCTGGAAGTGACTGTTTGCATCCAAGGGAGCGGACATCAGATTCTTTCTTGACACTGTCCGCGCCCTCGGATGCAGAGGCAAAAAACAATCATCTCTGCCAGTGTGCAGATCTCTAATGGGGGACATTTTTTATACGGAGGAAGAGAGGCCAGTTCACAGATCAAGGAGTGGGAAGGGCCGTGAGGAATCTGCAGTCAGAGAATCCACCTGAAAGAGATTTACTGAAGGTAAGTAACCATGTTCAGCTCCACAGAGTGCTCCAGTCACAGACTTCACTCTTTGTAATTAAAGTTGGGAGGATGAAGGGCCTTTTACCAGCTTTTCTTTTAGAGCTATAGTTATATGTCTTTAGTTTCTCAACATAGCTCTCTTTTTTTTGGTTTACCACAGAGAAAAAACACTTTATGGCAGAACACAAAGCGACAGTAATCAAATTTGTCAATCAGCTCTAATTTTTTTTTTTTTTTATATGAAAATATTTTCCTGCTACCAATTGTTAAAGTTAAGTCTGCACTGGGTATTTTCAGTGCGTGCAATGAAGACTCATCTACCGACAGCAAAGATGCTGTGAACTTCCCATTGAAAGTGGACGATCTTGGCCACATTCATTCAGATATTCTGCATGGTTGTTGATAAAGATGTTAATAAGGGTTACCAGGGACAATCTTATCTCAGCCCCTTATTTAATAGAATATTTATTGTTTTGTTCACCTCCTATCCCTACCTCCAAAGTCGTAAGACTGCATCAGTTAAAGCAGGGAGAGCAAGTTTATCTTCCATCACCCTAATAACCACACATCCATTGATGCTCCTAAAAGCTGCTCTGAGATCCAGAAAGGGCATCTCACTTCAAGTCACAGATTTCATTTTAATGAAGCATACACCTTCCACTGCACCAAATGAGAGTTGAGACCAAGTTTGACAATTAGCGATTATTCTGCTGGAATACGAATTCTCCTAAAACCTACAATTTTTCCAAAAATCGTGCCAACGCCTTCTTGTAATAAGATCAGTCTGTAGTTATTCAGCAGCCAATGGCCTACCATCTTGTGTACGTGGGCAATTGATGAGTTGGCAGGAGGATAAGGTAAATCTATTTTCAATACACATTTTTTTAAAGAAAACAGTCAACAGCCATCCACCTCAACACACCCAGACACCTTGAGGAGCTACAGATCATCCAGAGATCTGATCAACGAGGACCAGCTTTGCATGAAATTCCTCCTCTTCAGTAAGGTGCAAACTCTTACCCAGTTCACTGAAGAGTCTGTAACACTTCCACCAGAGCTGTGCTCCATCACCTTATTCATCAGGAAATATATGAAACACTTATGCTTTAAGAAGTAATTGAGGAAACATCCCCATCCAAAGCATTGCCTGACAGGGAACATTACAACCCATAGCCCTGCCTTACATGGGAAGAATTCTCACCCTCAGTTCAGGCTGACACAGAGAATTTTAACATGCTCAACCCTTCATGAGACATCCCCGTCCCAGCCCTTCGTGGGAGCCCTGACATCCCTCACTCTACCCACAACTCTGCCTGACATAGGAGAACATTTCCCATCCTCAGCCTGGCCTGTCGAGGGAGCCATTCACACTTTCAGGGCTTCAAGACCTATCCCCATACCTGCCCTTCCAGACATCCATTCCCCCACCCACAACTCTGCCTGACGAGGGGGACATTCACACCTTCAAGGCTTCATGACACAAATTCCCATCCCTGGCCTTTCAGAGACGCATTTCACCCCCTCCCTCCACCAAGCGGGCACTGAAACATTCTCACCTTCACCCCGGCCATAGAAGTGGAACATTCATATCCTCAGCCCTGCATGGCACAAGAACAGACCCCTTGACACAGATTTCACCCACCTTACTTCTGCCTGGCAAGTTTGGGACATTTTCCGCGTCTACTTTAGACCACAAAATTCCAATCTATGGCCTGATGTACCTCCCAGCTGACGTCATCATTGAAAGTCTATACCCCAATACTACTCACCAGTCAGATGTTTCTCTGGTACCTGGAAGGCCTATCATGTCAGGCTTCACACATTGTCCACCTAGACACAACTGCTTTCACCTTCGCTGAGGGTAAGCCCGTCACACAGTGTCGTCATGCCACCCTCACATCCTGTCATTTTGGAACCATGTCCTTCCAGGATAACTTCTCTAACCGAGACGTCTTGAGGATCTAGGATAGCTCTGGCCCTTTCCAAGGGAAATACCCCACTTTCAAGTTCCGTTCATTCCTCTTCACAACTCAAACACTGGTCTCTGTCTGGTGGTTCAAGAATAACTGAACCACAGGGATCAGCTGGGGCCATTCTACATCCAGCAGGTCCTTCGCTGGCTCCCGATACAACAGTGCATCACTTTCAAAGTTATCTGTCCAACCCATTGTGCCTTAAATAACAAAACTCCCGACTTAAGCCTGAATCTCTTCAGAAGATATCCACCTACAAGAACAGTTTGTTCAGCTGTGTGTTTACACGAGCAAGCATCCATGAGAGACGCTCAAGTGTCACCCGAGAAGCAATCCTGCAAAGTGTGTACTAGGGACGCTCTATCTATATGGACTCAAGTTCTTACTAAGTTACCAAAAGAGCTTCAGTTTTGCTCCAATCAGCTCACCTTCAAGAAAGAGCTGAAACCACAACTTTTTCATTAAGGGTTGCTAAGTCCAAGTTTAGATAATGTTCTCCAACTGGCACCAGGAGACCCTCATTTGACAGTGTGCTTTTTAACAAGAGTTAAAGTAAAAGATCTTTCCTGAATGTTTTGCTGCAGGAAAACCTTAAATAAATCTCCCCAAGCTGATTATCAAAAGGACAACACTCAAACTGGACCCAGCACATACAACAGAACAACTTGCCAAATAGACATTTTCTAACTCCACGCTGAGCAGGATACACAAACCACTTCTTGAAGCAGCTTTCACCTGCAGTCTCTTGGGAAGATTATTGTCAGAGTTGTTGGGGTCAGGATTAATTTTTATGTATGGAAGAGCTCAGCGAGGGGACTTTCTCTGTACGCTATGCACTTCTCCAGTCAAACTCTTTCTGGCAAAAAGTACTCCTCGAATTGGGCAAAATATTTGGCCCCTTCTGGCAACCTGAAATACATACTCCTAGGCATATCTAATGATCTGGACCTTCCACGAATGAAACTATTACTAAGTAATCTGGGCCTGGTGCTAGCAAAGAGGGATCTAGCCAAACACTGGGGGGCCTGAACCACCGACCATGACGGAGTAGAAAACAGGGTTTGATGTGCACATGGAAGCCGAAAGGTTGACATATAGGAGTCGGGTTTGCCTGCGCAAATTTCTTAAAGTGTGGGATAACTGGATGAACTACTACAGACTTGATGTGCAAGATGACGCTATTCATGTATTTTCATCCCGCAATCCCCAATGTACGTGATTTGGTTCATCATGCCAGCCCACCTCTTAACATAGGTATACTTTCTCCTATTTCATTTATATGGTAATACGTGATGTACGGATGTCCTTCCGCTCTATGTATTTGTTTCTATTAGGCACTAGTTGGTGCCTTTTTGTCATGTCTTGCAAAATCAAATAAAAAAAATAAAAATAAAAAAAAAGAATAAATGTAAAAATTAAATCATGTACGGTCTGCAGGAGACACTAACATCTATTATTGTGAAATAATTTCCTTTGTGTATGCAGTGGAGGATGCCCTGAAGCATCGCCTGCCAGAATGTGCATTTCACTGCCAGCTCTAGACAGGGGTTCGATAGACTGAGCTGCCACCTCTCCTTCTTTGGGATTACACAGTACGCCAAGCACACCTCCCCAGTGCCTTACGCCAGCACTGACAACACCTTAAAGATGATCTGTGTACTTAAGGCATTCGTTCCAGGAAGGGACTTATCCGTAAAGCTTGGTTTACCAGAACTTTTATGGCCTTCTATGTTTTAGTGGCTCTAGGAATCGCACGCTGTGCCTCGCCTACCTATGGATGAAAAGGTTGGGTCTAGCTATACTTTAATGCTTGGAGCTTGATCTTCAATGTGAAACACAGTCTCCCAAAGACACATGTACCTGCTAAAGGGACAAGCAGGCAAGAAGTTAACAGCTGCACGGTCGCCTCCAAACAATGGGTCTTTTCAATCTGTATCATTCATCTTTCACAAAGTCCTATCTACTCTCAAACTGGCTCATGTTGCTGATAAACTCTCCTGCCGGCTCTGCTTACAACATACGCATCACCACCCAAATCATCCTCAAAATATCCATAGCAGGTACAGAGGAAGCCTGGATGTGTGCCTTCTCTCTCTCGCTTTTCTCCAAATTAATAGCCTCATCTAACTCCCCACCAAACCACCTTACACCCAAACCACACCCAACCCTCCATATGACACCGGTCAAAACAAACTTTACACCTCTCCTTCCCCTAATAATTCCTTGCACATCCCTTTTTTTTTTTTAAGCATCTTACTCCATGGCATTTTCCCCTCCCTTTACTTCTCTTTATTCTTGGTATTGAAGCCTCTTCCTGGTCTTCAGAGACCTACAGTCACTGCTAAACTCAATCCAAGATTTGTACAACTCCCCGTATCCCACTGATACTCTTACGAGTACATTACTTCTGTTCACTCTTCCCCCACCCTCACCATTCTCCATCTCATCTTGCTTAGATATTGTCCTGCTTCTATAAGGAACCTTGATCCTCATTTGAGCTCACATCAGTTCGTACTGGCTGTGCTATGCACAGTGGTGCGTTACCCCCTGCGCTAGGTTACATAACTGCCTACAATGGAATTAAAACAGATTTGGTTGTAGTGTTGATCAACCCACAACTGGGCCGGATCAGCATCTCTAGAAAAGATCATGAATGTGGCACCATTTCCGACAGCAGTCCCTGAAAGAGGGGATTTATGCCACATTATCAACAGCTCGTAAAGGGCATGGTTATAACTTTCCTTCTATCCACTTCGCAATCCCAACCTGTGCAATCAGGATCAAAGACATTAATGAAAGGGTGGCTTTAGCCGTGCTCACCACCCACCTGATCATGTGTGTCAAACCCCTGTTTGAGAGTAGGGGTGCTGCTCCCTTAATCTCCTCCCTTTGTGAGTTCTGCTGTACGCTGGTGAAGACTGCTTCCCCGACAAGGAACACGCTGTTATGGCATAGACATGGTTGACTCGAGTAGGCACTTGCTGGTGCTTAAAGAGTTTTAGATATTAGGGCTCTGCAACAAAAAGCCATATTTGGATGACATCAGATTCTAGTGTTGCCCTCTGGGTGACCACCTTTAGCCTTGACCTAGAGGCATGAGACATTCAAAATGTCTGATTGACAATTACACCTAAAGTCTTGTCAGGATTTACTGAATCCAACACCACTTTGGGGCTTAACATAACCAGGTTCACATGCTTGGATTGTGTGGAGTCTGGAACGGCTGCCAGGTCACCAATTTCACAGCTGAACACAGGAACGTTAGAAGGGCCTAGCGCCCTGCTGATCCCACCGCTGTTACCATTTGTAGTGGAAGGAGGGTGTGCAGGACAGCAAGCACATTTTATATTGCACAGTAGAGAGCTACATACGGTCACCCTGTGAAGGATCAGCAAAAGACAGCAAGGACTCCTTGTAAAGTGCAGCACAGGGAAATGAAAATGTCACTTACCCAGTGTACATCTGTTCGTGGCATCAGTCGCAGTAGATTCGCATGTTTTGCAATAGCTCGCCATCTGGTGTTGGGCCGGAGTGTTACAAGTTGTTTTTCTTCGAAGAAGTCTTTCGAGTCACGGGACCGAGTGACTCCTCCTTTTGTCTCCATTGCGCATGGGCGTCGACTCCATCTTCAATTGTTTTTCCCCGCAGAGGGTGAGGTAGGAGTTGAATTGTAGTAATAGTGCCCATGCAATGGAGTGACTAAGTATGCACCTATTTAAGGTTGAGATGATACATATACAAATAGTTGAAGGTAACTTCCAAACTGCTACAGGCTCCCGGGGAGGCGGGTGGGCACATGCGAATCTACTGCGACTGATGCCACGAACAGATGTACACTGGGTAAGTGACATTTTCAGTTCGATGGCATCTGTCGCTGTAGATACGCATGTTTTGCATAGACTAGTAAGCAGTTATCTCCCCAAAAAGCGGTGGATCAGCCTGTAGGAGTGGAAGTAGTCTGAAATAATGTTCTTAATACGGCTTGACCTACTGTGGCTTGTTGTGCGGATAACACGTCTACACAGTAGTGCTTGGTGAATGTGTGAGGCGTAGACCATGTGGCTGCCTTACATATTTCTTGCATTGGGATGTTTCCTAGAAAGGCCATGGTAGCACCTTTCTTTCTGGTTGAGTGTGCCCTTGGTGTAATGGGCAGCTGTCGTTTAGCTTTAAGGTAGCAGATTTGGATGCATTTAACTATCCATCTGGCTATACCTTGTTTTGATATTGGGTTTCCTGCATGAGGTTTTTGAAATGCAATAAATAGTTGTTTAGTCTTTCTGATGTTCTTTGTTCTGTCAATGTAATACATCAATGCTCTTTTGACATCTAATGTATGTAGTGCCCTTTCAGCTACGGTATCTGGCTGTGGAAAGAACACTGGAAGTTCCACTGTTTGATTTAGATGGAACGGTGAAATAACCTTTGGCAAAAATTTAGGATTGGTCCTTAGGACGACCTTATTCTTGTGTAGTTGTATAAAAGGTTCCTGTATTGTAAACGCCTGAATCTCGCTTACTCTTCTTAGGGAAGTAATGGCGATGAGAAATGCCACCTTCCAGGTTAGGAACTGTATTTCGCAGGAGTGCATGGGTTCAAAAGGTGGACCCATAAGTCTAGTTAGGACAACATTTAGGTTCCATGAAGGAACAGGTGGTGTTCTTGGTGGTATAATTCTCCTAAGGCCCTCCATGAATGCTTTAATGACTGGTATCTTATATAGGGAAGTTGAATAGGTAGTCTGCAGGTATGCAGATATTGCTGCAAGGTGTATTTTAATGGAAGAGAAAGCCAGGTTAGATTTTTGTAAGTGAAGCAAGTAACCCACTACATGTTCTGGAGTTGTGTGTAATGGTTGTATTCGATTAATATGGCAGTAGCAAACAAACCTCTTCCATTTACTTGCATAGCAGTGCCTGGTGGATGGCCTTCTGGCTTGTTTTATGACTTCCATACATTCTTGGGTAAGTTGTAAGTGCCCGAATTCTAGGATTTCAGGAGCCAGATTGCTAGATTCAGCGATGCTGGATCTGGGTGTCTGATCTTTTGGTTGTGTTGTGTCAACAGATCTGGCCTGTTGGGCAATTTGATGCAGGGTACTACTGATAGGTCTAGCAGCGTTGTGTACCAGGGTTGCCTTGCCCAAGTTGGTGCTATTAATATGAGTTTGAGTTTGTTTTGACTGAGTTTGTTTACCAGGTAAGGAAGGAGAGGGAGAGGAGGAAAAGCGTAAGCAAATATCCCTGACCAGTTCATCCATAGGGCATTGCCTTGGGACTGTTTGTGTGGGTATCTGGATGCGAAGTTTTGGCATTTTGCGTTCTCCTTTGTCGCAAACAAGTCTATCTGAGGTGTTCCCCAGAGTTTGAAATAAGTGTTCAGAATTTGGGGGTGAATTTCCCATTCGTGGACCTGTTGGTGATCTCGAGAGAGATTGTCTGCGAGTTGATTTTGGATCCCTGGTATAAATTGTGCTATTAGGCGAATTTGGTTGTGAATTGCCCAACGCCAAATCTTTTGTGCTAGCAGGCTTAACTGCGTGGAGTGCATCCCCCCTTGCTTGTTTAGATAATACATTGTTGTCATGTTGTCTGTTTTGACGAGAATGTATTTGTGAACTATTATTGGTTGGAAAGCTTTTAGTGCTTGAAAAACTGCTAGAAGTTCTAGGTGATTTATATGCAGTTTTGTTTGATGTACGTTCCATTGTCCTTGTATGCTGTGTTGATCGAGGTGTGCTCCCCACCCTGTCATGGAAGCATCTGTTGTTATTACGTATTGTGGCACTGGGTCTTGGAAAGGCCGCCCTTTGTTTAAATTTATGTTGTTCCACCACAGAAGCGAGAGGTAAGTTTGGCGGTCTATTAACACCAGATCTAGAAGGTGACCCTGTGCTTGTGACCATTGTGATGCTAGGCACTGTTGTAAGGGCCTCATGTGCAGTCTTGCGTTTGGGACAATGGCTATGCATGAAGACATCATGCCTAGGAGTTGTAGTACCATCTTTGCTTGTATCCTTTGTGTTGGATACATGCGTTGTATGATGGTGTTGAAATTTTGAATTCTTTGTGGACTTGGAGTGGCTACTCCTTTTGATGTGTCTATTATGGCTCCTAGGTATTGTTGTACCTTGCGCGGCAGAATTTTGGATTTTGTGAAGTTGACGGTGAACCCTAGTTTGAAGAGGGTTTGTATGATATGATTTGTGTGATTTGAGCACTCTATTAACGAATGGGCCTTGATTAGCCAGTCGTCTAGATATGGGAACACATGTATTTGCTGCCTTCTTATGTGTGCAGCGACTACCGCTAGACATTTGGTAAAGACTCTTGGAGCGGTTGTTAATCCGAAAGGCAGTACCTTGAATTGGTAATGTATTCCCTTGAATACAAACCTTAGGTATTTCCTGTGCGATGGGTGTATTGGTATATGGAAATAAGCATCCTTGAGGTCTAAAGTTGCCATGTAGTCGTGTAGTTTTAGCAATGGCAATACTTCTTGTAGTGTGACCATGTGAAAGTGGTCTGATTTGATGAAAGTGTTCACTACTCTGAGGTCTAGGATTGGTCTCAGCGTTTTGTCCTTCTTTGGTATCAGAAAGTACAGTGAGTAAACTCCTGTGTTTATTTGTGTGTTTGGCACTAATTCGATTGCATTCTTTTGCAATAGTGCCTGCACTTCTATCTCCAGGAGATTGGAATGATGTGTTGTCAAATTTTGTGCTTTTGGTGGTATGTTTGGAGGGAATTGTAGAAATTCTATGCAATAACCATGTTGGATAATTGCTAGAACCCAAGTGTCTGTAGTGATTTCCTCCCATGCTTTGTAATAATGACTTATTCTTCCCCCCACTGGTGTTGTGTGGAGGGGGTGAGTGACATGTAAGTCACTGTTTAGTAGTAGGGGTTTTGGGGCTCTGAAATCTTCCTCTATTCCTAGGGAATTGCCCTCCTCTATATTGTCCCCGAAAACCTCCTCTATACTGTCCCTGGTAACTGGACGGTGTTGCTTGTGAGGTGCTGGCTTGTGTGCTCTGACCCCGAAACCCCCCTCGAAAGGGTGTTTTACGGAATGTGCTGTAATTCCCTCTGCTCTGCGGGGAGTAGAGTGCGCCCATGGCTTTGGCAGTGTCCGTATCTTTTTTGAGTTTCTCAATCGCTGTGTCCACTTCTGGACCTAACAGTTCTTTTTCGTTAAAAGGCATATTGAGAACTGCTTGTTGAATCTCTGGTTTAAATCCAGACGTTCGGAGCCATGCATGCCTTCTGATAGTTACAAATGTATTAATTGTCCGTGCAGCTGTATCTGCAGCGTCCATGGAGGAGCGGATCTGGTTGTTGGAAATGGTCTGTCCCTCCTCAACCACTTGTTTTGCCCTATTTTGTAAGTCCTTGGGCATATGTTCAATGAGATGTTGCATCTCGTCCCAGTGGGCTCTGTCATAGCGCGCAAGTAGTGCCTGGGAGTTCGCGATGCGCCACTGGTTTGCAGCTTGTGCTGCGACTCTCTTACCAGCTGCATCGAACTTGCGGCTTTCTTTATCTGGGGGTGGTGCATCTCCAGATGTGTGGGAGTTGGCCCTTTTCCTAGCTGCTCCTACAACGACAGAGTTCTGGTGGCAGCTGTGTAGTAATGAAAACCGGGTCTGTAGGAGGCGCCTTATACTTTTTTCCACCCTTGGTGTGATTGCCCTACTTTTGACCGGCTCCTTAAAGATTTCTTTTGCGTGCCGGAGCATACCAGGGAGCATAGGCAGGCTTTGGTATGAGCTGTGGGTGGAGGAGAGTGTGTTGAATAAAAAATCATCCTCGACCTGTTCTGAGTGGAGGCTTACGTTGTGAAATTGTGCTGCTCTAGCCACCACTTGAGAATACGCAGTGCTGTCCTCTGGTGGAGATGGCTTCGTAGGGTATGCCTCAGGACTGTTATCTGAAACTGGGGCGTCGTATAAGTCCCATGCGTCTTGATCTTGGTCACCCTGGCTCATGGTGGTGTGAGCTGGGGAACGTGATGGAGTTTGTGCTGGTGAGACGTTAATCACAGGTGGAGGAGAGGGTGGTGGGGTAACTTTTTTCACCACTTTTGTTTGTGGTGTTTGTTCAGTTTGGAACTCCAATCTTCTCTTTCTTCTAATAGGGGGAAGGGTGCTTATCTTTCCTGTCCCCTGCTGTATGAAAATACGCTTTTGCGTATGGTCTACATCCGTTGAGTGTAGTTCTTCCTCAAACCTATGCTTTTGCATTTGGGAGGTTAGCGAGTGCTCTTCTGTATAAGAGCCTGAAACTGGGTCGGTTGCAGTTTGTTTCGGCACCGAAACCCTGTCTGCATCTTTTTTCGGCTCCAAGGTGACTTTTTTCTTTTTCGGGGCCGAAACCTCTCGGCGTCGATCTTCTTCAGTGCCGCTGTCTCGGCGTCGAGCCGTGTCTACACCGGTATCTCGGTGTCGATGCTTGTCTCCAGCACTTTCTCGGTCCCGAGAAGGCTGCGTGCCGGTGTCTCGACCGGAGTCGGACGATCTCGGCACTGTTTGGGCCTTTTTCGGTGCCGACGGTCGGTCACCGAATTTATGGGTGGAGCCATGGCCTGATGGCAGTGGCGTCCCCTGGGCCTTGTAAATCTTCCTCTGTGTGGTTTTCGACGTCTTACTCACGGTTTGTGTATTGTCGAATCCTTCGGAGTCCGATTCTTGGATCGAGAAGGTACCTTCCTCTTCTTGTTCCTCGAACTCTCGGTGGGCTGTCGGCGCGGACGCCATCTGAAGTCTTCTGGCTCGACGGTCTCGGAGTGTTTTTCGGGACCGGAACGCACGACAGGCCTCGCAGGTGTCTTCACTGTGCTCAGGTGACAGGCACAGGTTACAGACCAAGTGTTGGTCTGTATAGGGGTATTTATTGTGGCATTTGGGGCAGAAACGGAACGGGGTCCGTTCCATCGGCGTTCTTCAGCACGCGGTCGGGCCGACCAGGCCCCGACGGGGGATCGAAAAAACTACCCCCGAAGGGCACCGGAGCTCTTCGATCCTTCGACGCGGTGTTGAATCTAACTACGCCGATCCCGAACGCAACAATACCGACGAAAATCTTCCGAAATTAGCTATCTTTCCGTTCCGAAACTCTGAGCGACAGGAACACGTCCGAACCCGATGGCGGAAAGAAAACAATCGAAGATGGAGTCGACGCCCATGCGCAATGGAGACAGAAGGAGGAGTCACTCGGTCCCGTGACTCGAAAGACTTCTTCGAAGAAAAACAACTTGTAACACTCCGGCCCAACACCAGATGGCGAGCTATTGCAAAACATCCGTATCTACAGCGACAGATGCCATCGAACTGAAAATGTCACTTACCCAGTGTACATCTGTTCGTGGCATTAGTCGCTGCAGATTCACATGTTTGGCACAGTCCGCTGCCTGGTGTTGGGCTCGAGTATTACAAGTTGTTTTTCTTCGAAGAAGTCTTTTTGGTCACGGGACCGAAGGACTCCTCCCTCTTCGGCTCCATTGCGCATGGGCGTCGACTCCATCTTAGATTGTTTTCCCCGCAGAGGGTGAGGATGGAGTTGTTTGGTATAAATAGTGCCCATGCAATGGAGTGAATATGTATGTACGTTAAGAGTTTATAATAATTATTTACAAATGTTCAGATGTTTAAGATTTAGGATCTACTTCTAAACGGCTACAGGCTTCCCGGGGAGGTGGGAGGGTACATGTGAATCTGCAGCGACTAATGCCACGAACAGATGTACACTGGGTAAGTGACATTTTCAGTTCGATGGCATATGTTGCTGCAGATACACATGTTTGGCATAGACTATAAAGCAGTTACCTCCCCTAAAAGCGGTGGTTTAGCCTGTAGGAGTTGAAGTAGTTTGGAATAATGTTCTTAGTACAGCGTGGCCCACTGTAGCTTGTTGTGCATTTAGTACGTCTACACAGTAGTGTTTAGTAAACGTATGAGGCATAGACCAGGTTGCAGCCTTACATATTTCGCTCATAGGAATGTTTCCTAGAAAGGCCATTGTAGCACCTTTCTTTCTGGTTGAGTGTGCCTTTGGTGTAATAGGCAATTCTCTTTTGGCTTTAAGATAGCATGTTTGAATACATCTGACTATCCATCTAGCAATGCCTTGTTTAGAGATTGGATTTCCTATGTGTGGTTTTTGAAAAGCTATGAACAGTTGTTTTGTTTTCCTGATTAGCTTTGTTCTGTCAATGTAATACATTAGTGCTCTTTTGATGTCTAATGTATGTAGTGCCCTTTCAGCCACAGAATTTGGTTGTGGGAAGAACACTGGCAATTCTACTGTTTGATTTAAATGGAATGGTGAGATTACCTTTGGCAGAAATTTTGGATTTGTTCTTAGAACTATTTTATTGTTGTGTATTTGAATAAATGGTTCTTGTATGGTAAATGCCTGTATTTCACTTACTCTTCTGAGGGATGTGATTGCAATGAGAAATGCGACCTTCCAGGTTAGATATTGCATTTCACAGGAATGCATGGGTTCGAAAGGTGGACCCATGAGTCTTGTTAAGACGATGTTAAGATTCCATGAAGGAACTGGTGGTGTTCTTGGTGGTATAATTCTTTTTAGCCCTTCCATGAATGCTTTAATAACTGGTATTCTAAATAAAGACGATGAATGAGTAGTTTGTAGGTAAGCAGATATTGCTGCGAGGTGTATTTTTATAGATGAAAAAGCGAGATTTGCTTTTTGCAAATGTAGTAAGTATCCTACTATGTCTTTAGTAGAGGCATGTAATGGTTGTATTTGATTGGCATGGCAGTAGTAAACAAATCTTTTCCACTTAGATGCATAGCAGTGTCTAGTGGAAGGTTTTCTAGCTTGTTTTATGACCTCCATGCATTCTTGTGTGAGGTCTAAGTGTCCGAATTCTAGGATTTCAGGAGCCAAATTGCCAGATTCAATGATGCTGGGTTTGGATGCCTGATCTGTTGTTTGTGTTGTGTTAACAGATCTGGCCTGTTGGGTAGTTTGACATGCAGTACTAGTGAAAAGTCTAGTAGAGTTGTATACCAAGGTTGTCTTGCCCATGTGGGTGCTATTAGTATGAGTTTGAGTTGGTTTTGACTCAACTTGTTTACTAGATATGGAAGGAGAGGGAGAGGGGGAAAAGCGTACGCAAATATCCCTGACCAACTCATCCATAGAGCATTGCCTTGTGATTCGCGGTGTGGGTACCTGGATGCGAAGTTTTGGCATTTTGAGTTTTCTTTTGTTGCGAACAAATCTATCTGGGGTGTTCCCCAAATTTGAAAGTACTTGTTCAGAACTTGGGGGTGAATTTCCCATTCGTGGACTTGTTGGTGGTCTCGCGAAAGGTTGTCTGCTAGTTGGTTTTGTATTCCTGGAATAAATTGTGCTATTAGGCGAATGTTGTTGTGAATCGCCCACTGCCAAATTTTTTGTGTTAGGAGGCACAATTGTGTTGAGTGTGTTCCTCCTTGTTTGTTTAAATAATACATTGTTGTCATGTTGTCTGTTTTGACAAGAATGTATTTGTGTGTTATTATGGGTTGGAAGGCTTTTAACGCTAGAAATACTGCTAACAGTTCTAGGTAATTGATATGAAATTTTGTTTCGTGTTTATCCCATTGTCCTTGAATGCTGTGGTGATTGAGGTGTGCTCCCCACCCTGTCATGGAAGCATCTGTTGTTATAACGTATTGAGGCACTGGGTCCTGAAATGTCCGCCCTTTGTTTAAATTTTTGCTGTTCCACCATAGAAGCGAGAGGTATGTTTGGCGGTCTACCAACACCAGATCTTGAAGTTGACCCTGTGCCTGTGACCATTGTGATGCTAGACACTGTTGTAAGGGTCGCATGTGTAGTCTTGCGTTTGGGACAATGGCTATGCATGATGACATCATGCCTAGAAGTTTTAGCACAAATTTTGCTTGTATCTTTTGGTTTGGAAACATAGCACTTATTACCTTGTGGAATGCCTGCACTCTTTGTGGACTTGGAGTGGCAATTCCTTTTGATGTGTTGATGGTTGCTCCTAGATATTGTTGTGTTTGACACGGTTCTAGGTGTGATTTTGTATAGTTGATGGAAAACCCCAGTTTGTGAAGGGTTTGTATGACAAATGTGGTGTCGTTTGCGCATTTTTTTTACTGTGTTGGTCTTGATTAGCCAATCGTCTAGGTAAGGGAACACATGTATCTGTTGTCTCCTGATGTGTGCTGCTACTACTGCTAGACATTTTGTGAACACTCTTGGTGCAGTTGTTATTCCGAATGGCAACACCTTGAATTGGTAATGTATTCCTTTGAATACGAACCGTAGGTACTTTCTGTGAGAAGGGTGTATTGGTATATGAAAGTACGCATCCTTTAGGTCTAATGTGGTCATGTAATCTTGCTGTTTGAGCAGTGGAATGATGTCTTGTAGTGTGACCATGTGAAAATGGTCCGATATGATGTAGGTATTTAGTGTCCTGAGATCTAATATTGGTCTTAATGTTTTGTCTTTTTTTGGAATTAGAAAGTACAGGGAGTAAACTCCTGTGTTTTTTTGTTGTACTGGTACTAACTCTATTGCATCCTTTTGCAGTAGTGCTTGAACTTCTAGTCCTAAAAGTTCTAAATGTTGTGGTGACATTTTGCGTGTTTTGGGGGGGATGTTTGGTGGGAAGTTGTGGAATTCTATGCAATAGCCATGTTGGATTATTGCTAATACCCAATTGTCTGTTGTAATCTGTTGCCAAGATTGGTAGAATTGGCTTAGTCTTCCCCCCACTGGTGTTGAGTGAAGGGGTTGCGTGACTTGAAAGTCACTGTTTAGGTGGAGGTGTTTTTGGAGTCTGGAATCTTCCCCTACTCCTTGGGAATTGACCCCCCCGATATCCCCTGAAACCTCCCCTTTGGAAGGAACCCTGATATGGTGTGGTTCTTGTTTGTTGGCTGGTGGTGTCTGTGGGTTGGCCACGAAACCCCCCTCTAAATGGAGTTTTTCTGAAAGAGCCTCTGCTCTGCGGGGAGTAGAGTGCGCCCATGGCCTTGGTCGTGTCTGTGTCCTTTTTAAGTTTTTCAATGGCTGTATCCACTTCAGGGCCAAAAAGTTGTTTTTCGTTGAAGGGCATATTAAGGACAGCCTGCTGGATTTCAGGTTTGAAGCCTGAAGTGCGGAGCCAAGCGTGTCTCCTTATGGTGACAGCAGTGTTGACTGTTCTCGCTGCAGTATCGGCTGCGTCCAGTGAAGAGCGGATTTGATTGTTTGAGATCGTTTGTCCCTCTTCAACTATTTGCTGCGCCCTTTTTTGGTATTCTTGGGGAAGATGGTCTACGAGAAGTTGCATCTCATCCCAGTGAGCGCGGTCATATCTGGCCAGCAGCGCTTGAGAATTTGCGATGCGCCACTGGTTGGCTGCCTGTGATGCTACTCTTTTCCCTGCCGCATCAAATTTTCTGCTTTCTTTGTCCGGAGGTGGGGCGTCACCAGATGTATGGGAATTTGCTCTTTTGCGAGCTGCCCCTACTACTACGGAGTCAGGTGGTAACTGCGAAGTAATAAACACTGGATCTGTGGGTGGTGGTTTGTATTTTTTATCCACCCTTGGGGTGATGGCTCTTGATTTTACGGGCTCTTCAAAAATTTGTTTTGCGTGCCGTAACATCCCCGGTAGCATTGGGAGACATTGATATTGGCTATGTGTAGCCGAGAGGGTGTTAAATAAAAAATCATCCTCTATAGGATCTGAATGCAGTTGGACATTGTGGAATTCTGCAGCCCTAGCCACCAGTTGTGAGTATGAGGTACTGTCCTCTGGCGGTGACGGCTTTGTGGGGTATGAATCTGGATCATTGTCCGGCACTGGGGTGTCGTATAGGTCCCAAGCGTCTTGATCCTGATCATCTTGACTTATGGTAGTTTGCGCTGGTGAGTGCATTTGTGGCGGTGTTTGTGCCGGCGATGCCTGTTGTAGTGGAGAGGGCGGAGGCGTGACTTTTTTGACCACTTTGGCTTGTGGTTGTGCGTCATCCTTGAGGAGACTGATCCTTCTTTTCCTCATTATTGGGGGAAGGGTTGATATCTTCCCTGTGTCTTGCTGGATGTACAGTCTCTTTTGTGTGTAGTCTGATTCTACACTTTGGAGCTCTTGTCCAAATCTGTGCATCTGGCCACTTATTCCTTGTTCCTCTGAGTAGGATGAAGGTGTGGTATTTTTCGGCGCCGAGAGAGAATCTTTTTTCGGTTTCGGCACCGACAGAATTTTTGTTCCTTTCGGCATGGATTCTCGGTGCCGATGTTTTTCGGTGCCGGTATCTTGTCTTTGTCTCTCGGAGCCGCTTTCTCGGCTCCGAGGTTGCTCCATGGCGGTCCCTCGACCGGAGTCGGGTGTCTTCGCTATGGGCGTGCCCTTTTTCGGCACCTTCGACGGGTCGCCTGTTTTATGGGTCGAGCCATGGCCTGTTGGCAGTGGCGTCCCCTGGGCTTTCGTTTTGTCGATGGTTTTACTTTTCGACGTCTTACTCACAGTTTGTTGCTGTTGTTCGACGTCGGAGTCTCCGGATTCTGATTCCGGAACCGAGAATGTTTCCTCTTCGTCGTCGAAACGTTGTTTTGTCGGCGTGGACGCCATTTGTAGACGCCTGGCTCTTCGGTCCCGGAGTGTTTTTCTGGACCGGAAGGCTCGACAGGCCTCACAGGTATCCTCCTTGTGCTCGGGGGACAAGCACAAGTTACAGACCAAGTGCTGATCTGTATAAGGATACTTACTGTGACATTTTGGGCAGAAACGGAACGGGGTCCGTTCCATCGGCTTCGATGTCGCACGCGGTCGGGCCGACCAGGCCCCGACGGGGGATCGAAGCTACCCCAAAGTCTTCCGATGATCGGTGTCGATGTACCTAACTATCCCGATACCGAACGGAACAATACCGACGCTTTCTTCCGAGATTCTGACTAACTTTCCGAACCGAAACACGGAGCGAAAAGGAATACGTCCGAACCCGACAGCGGAAAAAAACAATCTAAGATGGAGTCGACGCCCATGCGCAATGGAGCCGAAGAGGGAGGAGTCCTTCGGTCCCGTGACCAAAAAGACTTCTTCGAAGAAAAACAACTTGTAATACTCCGAGCCCAACACCAGGCAGCGGACTGTGCCAAACATGTGTATCTGCAGCAACATATGCCATCGAACATAATGTTCTTAAAGGGAAGAGAGTTGGAGCACTTTATAAGTAACAGTATTGGGCAGACTATTAAATGTGTACAAAGGGGTGACTGAAGTACAGGAGGCAGACTTTATATGCAGAAGTGCACAGAGCCAACCACAGTCACCACATGAAACAGAATATACAACAGCACCCAGAGCAAGAATGAGTTCAGGAGGTACACTGTCTAAAAGAAAGAACGGAGGAGAACAGACACATGGTAAGGGACAGATGACAGCAGGCATAAGTGTACAGTTGAGGGCGTAAGAGATCAGACACACAGTCCACAAGTGAGTGCAGGACATCAGGTAAATCACCAGGGAGAAATCAGAGAAGGATACCGTAAGAGAAAGAACAAAGCTCTGTGAGAACAGAGTGGAGAAGGCACATTGTGCACAGAGAGTAGGGAGGCAGCAACTCCATTATCAGGGTCAGAGAAGAGAACAGGCGCTAACTACAAAAGAGAGAACTGATGAGCAGATCGACCGTAAAGGAAAGTACAGCTTGGAAGACATCAGGCACATAGCATGAGGCAGTGAGCTTGAAATGGACATAAAGAAGTGCAGGTGCTCACTATCTAGAGTATCGCTTCGCTCCTGAGAGGTAATTGTACTCTTCCATTAAATGTTTTGCAGCAATGCTGAGAAAAGCAGGTACCCTACTGATTAAATGCATTGCACCAGTGCTGAGAAGTACCAGTGTTCTTTGTAGGAAACTGGCTCTTGTTGCAGTTACCCCCCCCCCAACTTTCTGCCTGATATTGATGCCAACTTAACTGAGTGTTCTTTCCCTAAAAATGTACCATTGTTTCCACAATTGGCACAGATAAGTCCATTGTAAAAGGTACCAGTGGTACCCAGGGCCCTGTGACCAGGGAAGGTCCCTAAAGGCTGCAGCATGTGTTGTGCCACCCTAAGGGACCTCTCACCTAACACATGCACACTGCCAGTGCAGATTGTGTGTGTTGGTGGGGAGAAAAAGGCAAAGTCGACATGGCATCCCCCTCAGGATGCCATGCACACAAAATACTGCCTGTGGCATTGGTAAGTCACCCCTCTAGCAGGCCTTACAGCCCTAAGGCACAGTGCACTATACCACAGGTGAGGGCATAGCTGCATGAGCACTATGCCTCTACAGTGTCTAAGCCAAGTCTTAGACATTTTAAGTGCAGGGTAGCTATAAAGAGTATATGGTCTGGGGGTCTTTCAAAACAAACTACACAGTTCCATAATGGCTACACTGAGCACTGGGAAGTTTGGTATCAAACTTCTCAGCACAATAAATCCCCACTGACGCCAGTGTGGGATTTATTAAACAATGCACACAGAGGGCATCTTAGAGATGCCCCCTGTATTTTACCCAATCCTCTGGTGTAAGACTGACTGGTCTGTGCCAGCCTGCCACTAGCAGACGAGTTTCTGTCCTCATGGGGTGAAGGCCTTTGTGCCCTCTGATGCCAGAAACAAAACCAGCTCTGGGTGGATCCGCTTCACACCTCCCCCTGCAGGAACTGTAACACCTGGTGGTAAAAGCCTCAAAGGCTCCGGCCTCGTGTTACATTTCCCCAGGGCACTCCAACTAGTGGAGATGCCCCCTTCCCGGGCAAGCCTCCACTTTTGGTAGCCAGTTTGGCGGGAAACTTAAGAAAAACAGGGAGGAGTAACCACTTTAGCTGGGACCACCCCTAAGGTGTCCAGAGCTGAAGTGACCCCCTTCCTGCAGACTCCTCCATCTTGGTTTGGAGGGCAGGGACCAATAGGAATAGGAAGGTGCCCCCCCTCCCCAAAGGGAGTGGACACAAGGAGGGTGTTGCCACCCTCAGGGACAGTAGCCATTGGCTACTGACCCATGACCCCTGTAACAACCCTAAATCTTGTATTTAAGGGCTTCCCTGAACCCAGCTCACCAGATTCCCGACTACCTCACAAGAAGAAGGACTGCTTGGCTGAAACCCCAGCAGAGAAGGAAAGGAGACAACAACTGACTTGGCCCCAGCCCCACTGGCCTGTCTCCTACTTCAAAGAACCTGCAGAAGAAAGGTGGTGCGTCCTGCAGGTCCAGCGATCTCTGAAAAACCTCCAGAGGACTGCCTGCATCACAGAGGATCGATAACTTCCATGGACAGCGGTCCTGTCAAAAGAAGAAAAGAAGAAGAAACCTCTTCTAAAGGTTTCCCACCTCACTCCAGATGCGCGAGTCCAGACCCCTGTGCACCTGATGCCCACGGCCCGTGAAATGGTCCAGCATGAAAGGGTCCTCAGGCGATTGGGTTCAAGAGCCCACCCTGGGTTGACCCCTCCATACCTCCACGACGAGGCCTGCAGAGGGAATCCAGAGGACCCCCCTGACCGCGAGCTCAGGATGAAGATATCCGGCGCCCAAAGGACACAATGCAACTGCAGCCCCCAGGCCTTGGAGAAACTGACCCCCGGTGCAGCATCGACCAGCAGACGGCCCTCTTCCTTGTCCAGCCGGTGGTTTACCCGAGAAGCCCCCTGGACCTCATCTGCAGCCTCAGAGTGACCCCCGGGGTCCCCTCATAGAGTTGCATTGAAAACCTGACGCCCTGTTTGCACCCTGCAGCACTAGTGCTACTGAAGGTGCGTGTAAGGTGCCTACTTGGGGCCCCACCAGTGGTCTCTTGAACCCCCCTGGTGTACCCTCAGAGTCCCGGGTTGCTGGCTGACCGGATTCCGAGTCTCCAAGTCTCCTTAGAAACCTACGTTAATTTTGCTCCTTTATGACCTCTGCAAACAACAGGCCCCATGTTGCTGGTGGTGGGTGTTTGGGGTTAACATGCACCCTCAATGATGGGCTACCTAAAAATCCAGAGACTGGAACTGTAAGTTGAATACTTACCTGTAAAACTGTCCTATATTTTCCTCCCCCATGAACTGTTGGAAATTGCACTGTGTCCACTTTTAAAATAGCTTTTTGCCATTTAAAGAAAACTGTACACATTGTTGATTCCATTCAAAGTCCTGATTATTATATATATATATATATATATATATATATATATATATATATATATATATATATATATATATATATATGGAAAATGTCACTTACCCAGTGTACATCTGGTTCGTGGCATTAGTCGCTGCAGATTCACATGCTGTGCACAGTCCGCCGTCTGGTGTTGGGCTCGGAGTGTTACAAGTTGTTTTTCTTCGAAGAAGTCTTTTCGAGTCACGAGATCGAGGGACTCCTCCCATTTCGATTCCATTGCGCATGGGCGTCGACTCCATGTTAGATTGTTTTCCCCGCAGAGGGTGAGGTAGGAGTTGTGTGTGTTAGTAATAGTGCCCATGCAATGGAATGAATACGTATGTACAAAATAAAGGTTAAAGTAATATATTTACAAATGCTGAAGATCTACTTCTAAACGGCTACAGGCTCCCGGGGAGGCGGGTGGGCGCATGTGAATCTGCAGCAACTAATGCCACGAACAGATGTACACTGGGTAAGTGACATTTTCCGTTCGATGGCATGTGTAGCTGCAGATACACATGCTGTGCATAGACTAGTTAGCAGTTATCTCCCCAAAAGATGTGGTTCAGCCTGTAGGAGTTGAAGTAGTTTGAAACAATGTTCGTAGTACAGCTTGACCTACTGTTGCTTGTTGTGCAGTTAACACATCTACACAGTAGTGCTTGGTAAATGTATGAGGCGTAGACCATGTTGCTGCCTTACATATTTCGTTCATTGGAATATTACCTAGAAAGGCCATGGTAGCACCTTTCTTTCTAGTTGAGTGTGCCCTTGGTGTAATAGGCAGCTCTCTTTTAGCTTTAAGATAGCATGTTTGAATGCACTTAACTATCCATCTAGCAATGCCTTGTTTTGAAATTGGATTTCCTGTATGAGATTTTTGAAAGGCAATAAATAGTTGTTTTGTTTTTCTAATTAGTTTTGTCCTGTCAATGTAGTACATTAGTGCTCTTTTGATGTCTAATGTATGTAGTGCTCTTTGAGCTACAGAGTCTGGCTGTGGGAAGAACACTGGTAATTCTACTGTTTGATTTAAGTGGAACGGTGAGATAACCTTTGGTAAAACGTTTGGATTTGTCCTGAGAACTACTTTATTTTTATGTATTTGAATAAATGGTTCTTGTATGGTAAATGCTTGAATCTCACTCACTCTTCTTAGAGATGTGATGGCAATCAAAAATGCAACTTTCCACGTTAAGTATTGCATTTCACAAGAATGCATGGGCTCGAAAGGTGGACCCATGAGTCTTGTTAAGACAATGTTGAGGTTCCATGAAGGAACAGGTGGTGTTCTTGGTGGTATGATTCTCTTTAGGCCATCCATAAAAGCTTTAATGACTGGTATTCTAAATAGTGAAGTTGAATGAGTAATTTGCAGGTAAGCTGATATTGCGGTGAGATGTATCTTTATGGAAGAGAAAGCTAGATTTGATTTTTGCAAATGTAGTAAATTTCCTACTATATCTTTTGGAGATGCGTGTAATGGCTGAATTTGATTATTGTGGCAGTAATACACAAATCTTTTCCACTTATTTGCATAGCAGTGTCTAGTGGTAGGTTTCCTAGCTTGTCTTATGACCGCCATACATTCTTGTGTGAGGTCTAAGTGTCCGAATTCTAGGATTTCAGGAGCCAAATTGCTAGATTCAAAGATGCTGGATTTGGATGTCTGATCTGTTGTTTGTGTTGTGTTAACAGATCTGGTTTGTTGGGTAGTTTGACATGAGGTACTACTGAAAGGTCTAGTAGTGTTGTGTACCAAGGTTGCCTTGCCCATGTAGGTGCTATTAGTATGAGTTTGAGTTTGTTTTGACTCAACCTGTTTACTAGATATGGAAGGAGAGGGAGAGGGGGAAAAGCGTACGCAAATATCCCTGACCAGTTCATCCATAGAGCATTGCCTTGGGATTGATCTTGTGGGTACCTGGATGCGAAGTTTTGGCATTTTGAGTTTTCCTTTGTTGCAAATAGATCTATTTGAGGTGTCCCCCAAATTTGAAAGTAATTGTTTAGTATTTGGGGGTGAATTTCCCATTCGTGGGTTTGTTGGTGATCTCGAGAGAGATTGTCTGCCAACTGGTTCTGAATCCCTGGAATAAATAGTGCTATTAGGCGAATGTGGTTGTGAATCGCCCAATGCCATATTGTTTGTGTTAGGAGGCACAACTGTGTCGAGTGTGTCCCTCCTTGTTTGTTTAGATAATACATTGTTGTCATGTTGTCTGTTTTGACAAGAATGTATTTTTGGGTTATTATGGGTTGAAATGCTTTCAGCGCCAGAAATACTGCTAACAGTTCCAAGTGATTTATGTGAAACTGCCTCTGATGTATGTCCCATTGTCCTTGGATGCTGTGTTGATTGAGGTGTGCTCCCCACCCTGTCATGGAAGCATCTGTCGTTATGACGTATTGTGGCACTGGGTCTTGGAAAGGCCACCCTCGGTTTAAATTTGTACTGTTCCACCATAGAAGCGAGATGTATGTTTGGCGGTCTATCAACACCAGATCTAGAAGTTGACCCTGTGCTTGTGACCATTGTGATGCTAGGCACTGTTGTAAGGGCCGCATGTGCAATCTTGCGTTTGGGACAATGGCTATGCATAAAGACATCATGCCTAGGAGTTTCATTATCATTTTGACTTGTATCTTTTGTGTTGGATACATGGCCTGTATTACCTTGTGAAATGTTTGAACCCTTTGTGGACTTGGAGTGGCAATCCCTTTTACTGTGTTGATTGTCGCTCCTAAGTATTGCTGTGTTTGACACGTCAAAAGGTGTGACTTCGCGTAGTTGATGGAGAAACCTAGCTTGTGAAGGGTCTGTATGACATATTTTGTGTGCTGTGAACACGGTCTTAGCGTGTTGGTTTTGATTAACCAGTCATCTAAGTACGGGAACACATGTATTTGCTGCCTTCTGATATGTGCAGCTACTACTGCCAGGCATTTTGTAAAAACTCTTGGCGCAGTTGTTATTCTGAATGGCAACACTTTGAATTGGTAATGTATTCCTTGGAATACGAACCTTAGGTATTTTCTGTGTGAAGGATGTATTGGTATATGGAAATACGCATCTTTTAGATCTAATGTTGTCATGTAGTCTTGCTGTTTGAATAGTAGGATTATGTCTTGTAACGGGACCATGTGAAAGTGGTCTGATTTGATGTAGGTATTTAGTGTTCTGAGATCTAGTATTGGTCTCAGAGTTTTGTCCTTTTTGGGTATTAGAAAGTACAGTGAGTAAACTCCTGTGTTTTTTTGTAGATTTGGTACTAATTCTATTGCGTCCTTTTGTAGCAATGCTTGAACTTCTAGTCCTAGAAGATCTATATGTTGTTTTGACATATTGTGTGTTTTCGGTGGGACGTTTGGAGGGAATTGGAGAAATTCTATGCAATAACCATGCTGGATAATTGCTAAGACCCAAGTGTCTGTTGTTATTTCCTCCCAATGTTTGTAAAATTGGCTTAGTCTTCCCCCCACAGGTGTTATGTGATGGGGTTGTGTGACTTGTAAGTCACTGTTTATTTTGAGGAGTTTTGGGGCCTTGGAATTTTCCTCGATTTCTTGGGAATTGGCCCCTTCTATATTGCCCCCGAAAACCTCCCCTCTGATATTGACCCTGGTAAGTAGGTCTTGTTTGTGAGGTTGTGGTTTCTGTGGATTGACCTCAAAACCCTCCTTGAAAAGGTGTTTTCCGAAATGTGCCTCTGCTCTGCGGGGAGTAGAGTGCGCCCATGGCTTTGGCTGTATTGGTGTCTTTTTTGAGTTTCTCAATGGCAGTGTCTACCTCCGGCCCAAACAATTGCTGTTCATTAAACGGCATATTGAGCACAGCTTGTTGGATTTCGGGTTTGAACCCAGATGTGCGCAGCCATGCGTGCCTCCTTATCATGACTGCAGTATTTATTGTCCTTGCAGCTGTATCTGCTGCATCCATGGAAGACCGTATCTGATTATTTGAGATACTTTGTCCCTCTTCCACCACCTGTTGCGCTCTTTTTTGGAACTCCTTGGGTAAATGTTCGATGAAATGTTGCATTTCATCCCAATGAGCTCAGTCGTATCTTACCAAAAGCGCTTGTGAATTGGCAATACGCCATTGATTTGCTGCTTGTGCTGCAACCCTGTTTCCCGCAGCATCAAATTTGCAGCTCTCCTTGTCTGGAGGTGGTGCGTCTCCTGAAGTATGAGAGTTGGCTCTCTTACGAGCTGCCCCGACAACTACTGAGTCTGGTGTTAGTTGTGTTGTAATATAGATTGGATCTGTTGGCGGTGGCTTGTACTTTTTCTCCACCCTGTCTTAGCATTCCTGGGAGCATGGGAAGGCTTTGGTACTGGCTATGGGTGGAGGATAGGGTGTTAAAGAGAAAGTCATCCTCAATTGGTTCAGAATGTAAGGTGACGTTGTGAAATTCGGCTGCCCTTGCGACCACCTGTGTGTAGGATGTACTGTCCTCAGGTGGTGAGGGTTTTGTAGGATAGGAGTCTGGGCTGTTGTCAGACACTGGAGCATCGTAAAGGTCCCATGCATCAGGATCATCCTGACTCATTGTGGTATGAGCTGGTGAGTGCATCAGTGGTGGAGTTGTTGCTGGTGATGCATGTGTTGATGGTGGTGGGGAAGGTGGTGGGGTTGTTTTCTTTGCCACCTTTGCCTGTGGTTGCTTGTCCCCTTGTTGAAAGGCAAGTTTCCTTTTTATTCTGATTGGGGGAAGAGTGGTTATCTTACCCGTGTCCTCATGAATATGAAGCCATCTTTGCGTGTAGTCAGGCTCTACAGCTTGAAGCTCCTCTCCAAATCTATGTAATTGGGAGGTTAATCCTTGTTCCTCTGTATAGGAACTAGTTTTCGGCTCCGAGGCTGGATGTTTCGGAACCGAAACTTTTTCGGAAGTCTTTTTAGGCTCCGAAGAAACCTTCTTTGTTTTCCGCGTGGTGTCTCGGTGCCGAAATTCTTCGGTGCCACTGTCTCTGTGCCGAAGTTTCTCGGAGCCGCTGTCTCGGCTCCGAGGTTGCTGTGTGGCGGTATCTCGACCGGAGTCGGATGACTTCGACACCAGCATGCCCTTTTTCGGTGCCTTGGATCGGTCACCTAGTGTTCGGTTTAAGCCATGGCCTGTTGGCGGTGGCGTCCCCTGGGCTTTTGTGGACTTCTCGTGAGTCTTGATTTTCGACGTCTTACTCACGGTTTTGGTTGTTTCTTCGGCGTCGAGTTCTTCAGAATCCGACTCGTGGATGGAGAAAGCTTCTTCTTCCTCCTCGAAACGTTCTTGACCTGTCGGCGTGGACGCCATTTGTAGTCTCCTGGCTCTTCGGTCTCTCAGCGTCTTCCTCGACCGAAACGCTCGACAGGCTTCACAAGTATCCTCCTTGTGCTCGGGGGACAAGCACAAGTGACAGACCAGATGCTGATCTGTATACGGATACTTGTTATGGCATTTTGGGCAGAAGCGGAATGGGGTCCGTTCCATCAGCCTGGAAGTCGCACGTGGCCGGGCCGACCAGGCCCCGACGGGGGATCGAAAAAAAACCCGAAGGGCCACCGGAGCTCTTCAAAATTCAGTGTTGATTTGTTGTAACTAACCCGATACCGAACGCAAACAATACCGACGTTTTTTTCCGAGATTCTAACTAACTTTCCGACCCGAAACACGGAGCGAAAAGGAACACGTCCGAACCCGATGGCGGAAAAAAAAACAATCTAAGATTGAGTCGATGCCCATGCGCAATGGAATCGAAATGGGAGGAGTCCCTCGGTCTCGTGACTCGAAAAGACTTCTCCGAAGAAAAACAACTTGTAACACTCCGAGCCCAACACCAGACGGCGGACTGTGCACAGCATGTGTATCTGCAGCTACACATGCCATTGAACATATATATATATATATATATATATTTATATATATGCAGGGTACCTTTCAATTTATGTACTTACCTGCAAATGGAATCTTGTGGTTCTAGAAATAAATTAACAAAACATATTTTTCTATATAAAATCCTATTGGTCTGGAGTTAAGTCATTGAGTGTGTGTTTCTTCTATTGCTTGTGTGTGCACAACAAATGCTTAACACTACCCTCTGATAAGCCTAACTGCTCGACCGCACTACCACAATTAGAGCTTTAGTATTATCTATTATTGCCTCGGTCAAGCCTCTGGGGAACCCGTGGACTCTGTGCACACTATATCTCATTTTGATAGTCTATACAGAGCCAGCTTCCTACACTCTTCCATTAAATGTATTGCAGCAGTGCTAAGAAGTGCACGTACTCTCCCATTAAATGTATTGCAACAGCACTGACAAGTGCAGGTAGTCCCACATGAAATGTATTGCAGCAGTGGTGAGAAGTGTCGGTACTCTCCCATTAAATGTTTTACAGCAGTGCTGGGAAGTTCTGCCACTCTCCTAATAAATGCACTGCAGCAGTGCTGAGAAGTGCAGGTACTCTCCCATTCACATGAATGAACTGC
Source organism: Pleurodeles waltl (assembly GCF_031143425.1). NCBI lineage: Eukaryota > Metazoa > Chordata > Amphibia > Caudata > Salamandridae > Pleurodeles > Pleurodeles waltl. The sequence goes on along the minus strand of NC_090448.1, from coordinate 5,423,411 downwards.
AGATAACTCAGTACCAGACAGTACCTGATATGAGGGATGAAGATGGACCACACACACTATTTAAAGGTTTCAAAGAAAATGGGCACCATGGACACAGAAGCACGCAGGTGGAAAGACAAATGCTAATTCCGTGGATAGAAACAAGATTCCACATAGAGATGCAGTGAAAGGAACAGAAAATGCCAATTATTTCAGTAACATGCATCAGGTGTAATTTTAAATTGACATTTTTCCATACACAACTCCTTGAAACGGATACTCGCTGTCGGAGCTCCTCCAAGTACACCGAGAGGGCTAACAAGGAAGGTACAGGTGGTGCAAGCGGGGGTAGAGGGGTCAGGGCACTCACCTTCACAAAGGTTAGAACACCTTCCTCCGCAGGACTGTCCTCTGCGGCCTCCAGCGGCTTCTCATCCTCCACCTTCTCTTTCGTGGCGAAGACAGAAGCGACACGGACGACTGGCAGAGGCAAGTGTCGTGGGACGAACCTGACCGAACTGATGGGCATCGTCCAGAGCTTGATCTTCTTGAACGACTTGGCCTTAGCCGAGTAACGAGACTCGCAAACGTACACATCTTCATCCCTGAAGTTCTCAGGACATAACTTAAAGTACTCCTAAGCAAAGAGAAACAGAACAACAGAATGCACCAGTTAAGCGATGGGGAAAACGGTTCTGGATTGATCTTCTCCTGCAAACAATGTGTAAGTAAAAGTTACTCACTCGGACTACAGTATCTGCCTCCAGAGTAAAGGTCTGCACCTCTACTATGGAATGGGGTAGAACATTGCTGAACATCACAAAGAATGTTTCAGTCGAGTGAGGCGAAGCCGAGAACTATCCCTCATGCACAATCCCTGACAACAGTTGTGCATAGTTTATTAATAATAATATGAATGATAAGATATCGACATGTAGGGGAAATAAGTTCAAACTAGAATATTTATTTGTAGAGTGATCACAGCAGTTTTTCTTTACCTTGGTCTTGGTCCTAATTTGGATTGGTGCTGCACCGTTATGGAAGAGGGGGCGGGGCTCGGTCCTTTCCTTTCCCTTTAGATGTCTTTAGATGGTGCATTTCAATGTTTTTAGCAGTAACCAACAATGCATGAAGGGAAGACACACGTGCACATTTTTAAATGTGTAATGACTGAATGTGACACTGTTTTCTATTAACATGATGAGCTCAAAGCTTTAGATGTCATGTGTCTATGGCTCCATCATGTATTGGAATCATATTTCTTGATGTAGTAAATTAAAATTATGTATCCTTCATGTATGTCTGTCTTACTGCCCTGAGGAAGTTCACAGGTGGTGAACGAAACGCGTTGGCTGTCGTCTGTTATACTGAAGAGAATGAAGGATCCCACTGGAGCAACATGTTTGGATGATTACTTTCTATACGAACTTTGTTGGTGCCCCTCCAATTGCAATTCACAAATATTGGACCAATACTGGTTGCACTCTGGGAGCAGTGGGTACTTGGTTTGGGAGCACAATAATGTAATACTGGGGACAAGGGGGAGGGGCGGTTTGAGTATTTGGCTCCACTGCTCTGGTAGGACGATATAGGTGTAATAGTTGTGCACGTGAGGTCCAATAAATCCGTAGCTGCACCATCTATCTGATGCGAGATGCCTTCCTGCAGCACCTCTTGGAAGTCATGTCTGTCCTCCTATGCTGAAGTCTCCGAAGTGCTGGAGGGAATCCTATAGAGTCCCCTTATAGCAACCTGCTAGACCGTAACCTAGCCGTCTTTATGGCTGTAGCCAAGCACCTATATATTTTTCTTCCTCCAGACTCCTCCAACGCTCGTTACTGGGAGCGACCGTTGAGGTAGGTAGCATGACGCCTGGCCTCTGTTCCATACAGCTGACCTGCAACCTGGTTCAGTGACTGTCTCAAAGGGTCGTTGATGCAGTGGTTTGTCTTTTTTCAGAAGTCTAGCTGAATTACACTTGGCCAATGCAGGAGTGGGAGAAAGCTAAATAGCTGGTCCCAGATAACCTGGAAGCAAAGTTAGAAGTGGTTAGGAGGCTGAACTACAGGGGAAAGGTCTAAAAAATAATCAAAGTGGTTGCAGGTGGAACAGGCATCGGTATACTGAACTCAGCTGCTCCTGTGATGGGAACCTCATTAAAGGTTGATTTTTATCTATTGGTAAAACATGTCTGGAGGAGGTGAATCCAACGGCCATGGGGAATAACATCTCAGATGAATGTGTAAGAAGAATGATACAGATGTCTCGGAGCAGTGAGATCACACAGGAGACTGGGATTTTCTACAATGCAGCAAGCAGTAGTAGTTATGCAGAACAGGAGTCATCCGTGGCACTGCTATCTGGGTCTAGAGACCACGAGCATACACTGCGCTTAAGCCTGTGATTAATGGAGCTGCAGCTCCATCAAGATGCATCCCCACCAAGATGAAGGATCCGTACTAGTAACACCGCATACCACTAAGGGTTTTTTGAGGACGTGTCTCTTCCTTGTTGTCCTGAGGAACATTCGGTTCCAACGCACAGGTGGGTGGAAAGGTCAACAATGAACTAAATTATGATGCAGACAGACTGTGGAGGGGCAAATTAAGAAATTGATGAATTGCCCCCTTTTGACTAACTTTGAAGATAACAGTTTTCAAGCAAAAGTTGATCTAAAACATGTTGTACATTGTACTGTTGTGATTTCACGTTGACCAGCACCGCGTCGATCTCACCGCATGGAACAGCCATGTATAATAATGTTTTCTTACAATTCATAAATACAGCGTGCTTTGGCTAGGTGGTGTGCTTTAGTATGTCACTACACAATCTATTAAAGGGGATTAGTGGTCACATTACCAAACAACTTGTTAAATATATATATTTTGTTGCATTCCCAGCAGAATCATTCTGAATTACATATAGGTAGAATCTATAATGTCGAGGCATAATAGGGGACTCGAATGCTGAAGTGTGCATCAAAGTGATCAACCTACTGGGTTTTTGGCGTCTGCATCACGGGCAGCTAGCCTGACGAAAAAGACAAAAAGACAGAATAAGGGCAGGAGCTGCCATGCTGCCCAGGGGCATAGCCAGTGCATAACTGACACTCCAGATATTAACACTCAGGCTCCTTGGAAAGCAGGTGTTTGTGCCTAAAATGTTCCAGGAGTAGAAAGGCCATAGGAGTTTGCATCTTGGTACCTGTTCAGAAAAAGAAGAATCGCAGCACTGAACCGAGGTTCTCACCATGTGCTTATCACTGTGTTCATGATGGGGAGGCAAGAACCACCACCTTTGCTTTTAGTGGTACAAGCTTATGGCAAAGGCCTTCCCCTCCCACCCATCAAGCAGTGGCTTTTAGATGGTGAGCTAGATCTGCCCTTCAAGTTGTAATCTAAATCTTTAAGTGAGACCTTGGCACCTTTGCAGGTGGCCTTGCCATGCATGACAGGGGATAATCATCTATGAGTCCCTCATCTTTATTTACTGCACAAACATCACAGTCAATCCACAGGAGGGTGTTTGGCTGCCATTCTCCACCAATACTTGGACTAGGATTTAAACCCAGATTCCTAGAGAGAAACTCCCCCTCCCTGCCCACGACATCCTGAAGGAGGTAGGACATGACTAAAGCCATTCAAAACACTAAGAATGGCAGAGGTCATCTCTTATCCATGGTCCCACCACTGGCCATCCGAGCTGACTCGAAGTCTCTTTCTTCCCCGTCCCATCCACAGGAAGCACTGACCATTCCTCATCTTCTGGGTTGGCCAAGGGAGCCGACAGTTCAAAGTGTTGCGCTTTGATCTGCAGTCTGTGCCCAAAGTGCTCACCAAGTTCCTGGCAGGAGTGGCACCACATAATGTGCAGGCAGAGAGCCAATGTCTTTCTCCTACTTAGATGATTAGTTGATAAAGACCTTAATGAAATTGGTGACTAAAGTGGCAGAGTAAGCCTTCATTCACTCAAGTTGCTGATCTTAGGATCTCTTCTGAACACACTGCACGGTGCACGATGCAACCTGCAGAACACACTGCACGGTGCACGATGCAACCAGCAGAACACGGTGCACGATGCAACCAGCAGCACACACTGCACGGTGCACGATGCAACCAGCAGCACACACTGCACGGTGCAACCAGCAGAACACACTGCACGGTGCACGATGCAACCAGCAGAACACACTGCACGGTGCACGATGCAACCAGCAGAGCGCACTGCAGGATACAACCAACAGAGCGCACTGCACAGTGCATGATACAACCAGCAGAGCGCACTACACAGTGCACGATACAACCAGCAGAGCGCACTGCACAGTGCACGATACAACCAGCAGAGCACACTGCATAGTGCACGATACAACCAGCAGAACACAGGGCTGGGATTTCTATTGGAAAAACTTGCTATAGTGAGATGCTAGAGTATGGTCACGTCTAGATATTTCATGGCATTGCTAGGCCTGATGTCTCCTGCATCTTCATGTTACCACTGTGTACGCGTAAGATGCACACTCTCCAGGAGGAACTGTTAAGTGGACTGGCAAGATGAGAACCAGGTGACGGATGATTAGACAGGAGCTCTGGGCTGGTGAAGTCAGTGTCTGTATGACAGTCAGAATCCAGTTTAATCTGACACTGGATGTCCGACAAGGTGAGCTGGAGGGCTGGGCACCCATCTGGGCCTGTTGTCAACAAGTGGCATGTGACTGGGAGACAAGAGCAGTATACAGAGTTATGTAGACAGAAACATAGTTCAGTGTATAGAAATCAGTCCTGGTGTTGACAGGCAGCACAATAATGTTGTGTCTCTGGCGCAAAGGGAGGATTGTTCCTAGACCGTTTCTGGAGGAGAACAGGACATATGTCAGCATAGTGCAATCATCCTGGACACATGCAGAGGCCCCTCACTAGTGGAAAACTGCAGGCCAACATCTAACAGCACGGGCAAGGTACTGGAAAAGTAGGTCAATCAGCAACCAAAAGCATTTTGAAGGGAGGGTTAGAGGGGGAGGAACATGTTTCATCCCACCGGCCCGGACACAGTACTGATACTGGTCCTTTAGTGGTTGTGGAGGGTATTAAAATGACTCTAGATCAAGGGGGGGGGGGTTCAGCAGCTGTTGTTCTGTGGTCTGAGTGCTGCTTTCGACACAGTATATCTGACAACGCTGCTGGCCTGGTTACAATATTCAGGAGTAACCAACCTGGCACTGAAATGGTTATCTTGGTTTTTAGAGGATAAGAGTGTTCAGGTCTATGACAAGCCGTTTTACTTAGTCCTTTTCCTGTACGTGCTCTCTGAGCCTCTCATTACTTAACCTGTACGTCCGACCCTTGGACGAGTGGACTTTCCATAACATCATAAGCACATGGTATTCATACTGTAATTTCACTCACTCCAGAAAGCTGTTCTACAGCAGACCAGCTAGAACCACGGCTAAAAAAGGGTAGCAGGCTGGAAGGCAGCCTGTGCCTGAAATGTAACAGATAAAACCAAAGTGATGGTGGTCAGCAATGACTAACTGCTGGTCCATACTTTGCTTACCAGATTCGCTACACAGCCATCCTTCGCCAAAAGCTATGGTAAAAAACTTGGGCATCTGCCTGGACAATAAACTTCGGTATGGAAATTAGTGCCCAGCTACAATGCCATTCTGAAAACGCTAAGTAAGATCTTAGATTTTTGTAACCTTCTTCCTATGGCCCAGGCCTTAGCTCCTTCATGCCTGGACTATGGTAATGCTCTTTATTTAGGATACCGCACTATGTCTTAAGCAGACTGCAGATGGTACAAGATGCAGCAGCCCGTCTGCTATTAAAGATACTGAAGCATCACCCAGTATTGGGTTCATTAGCCTCCTTGCATTGGCTACCCACCCACCTGAGGATCCAATTTAAAGCTCCCTGTATGTCTCATTGCGTTTATCACAAATGGGCCCTGTGCAGTTGCATCACTTGATGCAATCTTATATGCGCCCCAGAACCTGGAGTTCCTCACCTTTACATCAGGCAGGGACCCCAATGGTTTAGAAAGTGAAGTGGTGGATGTTCTTTTCCTTACCTTGTTTCCAAATTACAGAAGGCTCTGCCTGTCAGGTTACAGAAAATGGAAGGTGGATTAAGTTTTAGGAAACAGCTTAAAACTTGCCTGTTTGTCTAATCTGGTCGAGTCTGGGTCCTGAACTAGGTCCAGTGCTGGGAGGCCTGTCCTGGGTAGCCACATGCTTTACAAGTTTCATGGAATAGAATGGAATGGAATCGCATCGATGTGGCTTCCAAACACCGATTGTAGGAAGTTGGCTCTGTATGTGCTATTTCAAAGTAAGGAATAGCATGCACAGAGTCCAAGGGTTCCCCTTAGAGGTAAAATAGTGGTAAAAATAGATAATACTAATGCTCTATTTTGTGGTAGTGTGGTCGAGCAGTAGGCTTATCCAAGGAGTAGTGTTAAGCATTTGTTGTACATACACATAGACAATAAATGAGGTACACACACTCAGAGACAAATCCAGCCAATAGGTTTTTATATAGAAAAATATCTTTTCTTAGTTTATTTTAAGAACCACAGGTTCAAATTCTACATGTAATAGCTCATTCGAAAGGTATTGCAGGTAAGTACTTTAGGAACTTCAAATCATAAAAATTGCATGTATACTTTTCAAGTTATTCACAAATAGCTGTTTTAAAAGTGGACACTTAGTGCAATTTTCACAGTTCCTAGGGGAGGTAAGTATTTGTTAGGTTAACCAGGTAAGTAAGACACTTACAGGGTTCAGTTCTTGGTCCAAGGTAGCCCACCGTTGGGGGTTCAGAGCAACCCCAAAGTCACCACACCAGCAGCTCAGGGCCGGTCAGGTGCAGAGTTCAAAGTGGTGCCCAAAACACATAGGCTAGAATGGAGAGAAGGGGGTGCCCCGGTTCCGGTCTGCTTGCAGGTAAGTACCCGCGTCTTCGGAGGGCAGACCAGGGGGGTTTTGTAGGGCACCGGGGGGGGGACACAAGCCCACAGAGAAATTTCACCCTCAGCAGCGCGGGGGCGGCCGGGTGCAGTGTAGAAACAAGCGTCGGGTTTGTAATGGAAGTCAATGGGAGATCTAGGGATCTCTTCAGCGCTGCAGGCAGGCAAGGGGGGGGTTCCTCGGGGAAACCTCCACTTGGTCAAGGGAGAGGGACTCCTGGGGGTCACTCCTCCAGTGAAAGTCCGGTCCTTCGGGTCCTGGGGGCTGCGGTTGCAGGGTCTCTCCCAGGTGTCGGGACTTAGGATTCAAAGAGTCGCGGTCAGGGGAAGCCTCGGGATTCCTTCTGCAGGCGGCGCTGTGGGGGCTCAGGGGGGACAGGTTTTTGTACTCACAGTCTTAGAGTAGTCCTGGGGTCCCTCCTGAGGTGTTGGATCGCCACCAGCCGAGTCGGGGTCGCCGGGTGCAGTGTTGCAAGTCTCACGCCTTTTGCGGGGAGCTTGCAGGGTTCTTTAAAGCTGCTGGAAACAAAGTTGCAGCTTTTCTTTGGAGCAGGTCCGCTGTCCTCGGGAGTTTCTTGTCTTTTCGAAGCAGGGGCAGTCCTCAGAGGATGTCGAGGTCGCTGGTCCCTTTGGAAGGCGTCGCTGGAGCAGGATCTTTGGAAGGCAGGAGACAGGCCGGTGAGTTTCTGGAGCCAAGGCAGTTGTCGTCTTCTGGTCTTCCTCTGCAGGGGTTTTTCAGCTAGGCAGTCCTTCTTCTTGTAGTTGCAGGAATCTAATTTTCTAGGGTTCAGGGTAGCCCTTAAATACTAAATTTAAGGGCGTGTTTAGGTCTGGGGGGTTAGTAGCCAATGGCCACTAGCCCTGAGGGTGGGTACACCCTCTTTGTGCCTCCTCCCAAGGGGAGGGGGTCACAATCCTAACCCTATTGGGGGAATCCTCCATCTGCAAGATGGAGGATTTCTAAAAGTCAGAGTCACCTCAGCTCAGGACACCTTAGGGGCTGTCCTGACTGGCCAGTGACTCCTCCTTGTTGCTTGCTTTGTTCCCTCCAGCCTTGCCGCCAAAAGTGGGGGCCGTGGCCGGAGGGGGCGGGCAACTCCACTAAGCTGGAGTGCCCTGCTGGGCTGTGACAAAGGGGTGAGCCTTTGAGGCTCACCGCCAGGTGTCACAGCTCCTGCCTGGGGGAGGTGTTAGCATCTCCACCCAGTGCAGGCTTTGTTACTGGCCTCAGAGTGACAAAGGCACTCTCCCCATGGGGCCAGCAACATGTCTCTGGTGTGGCAGGCTGCTGGAACTAGTCAGCCTACACAGACAGTCGGTTAAGTTTCAGGGGGCACCTCTAAGGTGCCCTCTGTGGTGTATTTTACAATAAAATGTACACTGGCATCAGTGTGCATTTATTGTGCTGAGAAGTTTGATACCAAACTTCCCAGTTTTCAGTGTAGCCATTATGGTGCTGTGGAGTTCGTGTAAAACAGACTCCCAGACCATATACTCTTATGGCTACCCTGCACTTACAATGTCTAAGGTTTTGCTTAGACACTGTAGGGGCACAGTGCTCATGCACTGGTACCCTCACCTATGGTATAGTGCACCCTGCCTTAGGGCTGTAAGGCCTGCTAGAGGGGTGTCTTACCTATACTGCATAGGCAGTGAGAGGCTGGCATGGCACCCTGAGGGGAGTGCCATGTCGACTTACTCATTTTGTTCTCACTAGCACACACAGGCTTGTAAGCAGTGTGTCTGTGCTGAGTGAGGGGTCTCTAGGGTGGCATAAGACATGCTGCAGCCCTTAGAGACCTTTCTTGGCATCAGGGCCCTTGGTACTAGAAGTACCAGTTACAAGGGACTTATCTGAATGCCAGGGTGTGCCAATTGTGGATACAATGGTACATTTTAGGTGAAGGAACACTGGTGCTGGGGCCTGGTTAGCAGGGTCCCAGCACACTTCTCAGTCAAGTCAGCATCAGTATCAGGCAAAAAGTGGGGGGTAACTGCAACAGGGAGCCATTTCTTTACACAAGCCCCCCCCAGCCCACAGGCCAGGAGACTCAGCCCAAGCTGGGAGAGTCTTCCTAGTCTGTCAGGCGAGGAAGAGTAGGAGAAATAGGCTGGTTAGTTGCAGGGCCTACTCTGCCTTACATCCTTCTGTTCAGGTCATTCCCTTGGGGGAACTGACCTACTTCCACAGTGATAGGACCTAGTCTGAATTGCCTCTTGTCTGCCTCTTCAATGTCTCCACCCATTCTTTCTATTTTGGTCTTAGAGGTATCCACCTCTGCTAACCTTATCTTGGCCAGGGTTACCCCTAGCTTACCCAGAGAGGTTACCCAGAGCTGGAGTAACCCCACCATGACCAATAGGGTCAGGGGGCCTAACTTGCTATTTGGCATGGGGTCAGACCACCATGCTAAGGATAGTGCAGCCATAAAGGCTAACACCCAGCAGAGGCCACTGACAGCTGTCAGTGCCCAGAACCACACCTTTAGCTCTTCACCTAAAAGGGAAGGGGCTAAGTTACAGGCCTCTTTGGGTTCAGGTTGCCTGTCTGCTGTATTAGAGTGGGGGGTTACCACATCTTGTAGTAAACACCCTTCTTCCACTCTTTCTTCTGTTAGCTGAGGAGCCACCCACTCAGGTTTAACAGTTGCCTGACTAGCCAGGACTTCTTGTGGGTCAGGTTGGACTTTATCAGGGCCATTTTTGGAGTTCTCCCCTACTGGAGCAGAACCTCCTTGGCTTGCTGTAACCTTGGCTAAAGGTTGTCCACCCTTCCTACTCTGTTTTCTTTTCTTCTTCTTCTGGGGCCTGCTTGCATTTACTGCAGAGGCAGGACTTCCAGAATCCTTGGGAGAGGACTGGCACTGGACCAGTTCCTCTCTTGGGCTCTGACTAACCTCTGGGTAGTCATTTCCAAGGAGACAATCAAGGGGGAGGTCTGTACTGACTACTACCCTTCTCCAGCTAAGAGTGCCACCCACTTCTATGGGTACTAAAGCCACAGGCCTCTTAGTGACCCTGTCTAGGCTAACTCTTACCCTGGCAGTCTCACCTGGGATGTACTGGTTTGAGAGCACCAGCCTGTCATGCACAATAGTGTGACTGGCACAAGTGTCTCTCAGGGCAGTGGTTGGGATTCCATTCACCAGTAGGTGGTGGAAGTGTCTACTTCCCTCTGGAATCTCCAACTCACCTGTTGGGCCCTGTTTCCAGTTGAGGGCTATGAAGACCTCCTCATCTGAGGAGTCATCTCCCATGGCTACACTGGTTACCCCTGGAATTTTGTTCTGGGGTTTGTTTTTGGGACAAGAAGTGTCCTTGGTGTGGTGCCCAGACTGTTTACAGTTGTGGCACCATGCCTTAGTGGCATCCCAGTTCTTACCCTGGTACCCACCTTTGTTTTGGGTTGTGTCTTGGGGCCCACCCACCTGTTCTGGTTTTTGGGGGCCTACAGAGGACTCTTTTTCTTTGTTTCTAGTGTCACCCACTTTCTCCTGGGGAGTTTTTGTAACCCCTTTCTTTTGGTCACCCCCAGTGGAAGTTTTGGTTACCCTAGTCTTGACCCAGTGGTCTGCCTTCTTTCCCAATTCTTGGGGAGAAATTGGACCTAGGTCTACCAGATACTGATGCAACTTTTCATTGAAGCAGTTACTTAAAATGTGTTCTTTCATAAACAAATTATAAAGCCCAACATAGTCACACACTTCATTTCCAGTTAACCAACCATCTAGTGTTTTTACTGAGTAGTCTACAAAATCAACCCAGGTCTGGCTCGAGGATTTTTGAGCCCCCCTGAACCTAATTCTATACTCCTCAGTGGAGAATCCAAAGCCCTCAATCAGGGTACCTGTAAGGAAATGCCTCCTTGGCATGGTTGCCCCCTGACTTTTTGCCTTTGCTGATGCTATGTTTACAATTGAAAGTGTGCTGAGGCCTGCTAACCAGGCCCCAGCACCAGTGTTCTTTCCCTAACCTGTACTTTTGTATCCACAATTGGCAGACCCTGGCATCCAGATAAGTCCCTTGTAACTGGTACTTCTAGTACCAAGGGCCCTGATGCCAAGGAAGGTCTCTAAGGGCTGCAGCATGTCTTATGCCACCCTGGAGACCTCTCACTCAGCACAGACACACTGCTTGCCAGCTTGTGTGTGCTAGTGAGGACAAAACGAGTAAGTCGACATGGCACTCCCCTCAGGGTGCCATGCCAGCCTCTCACTGCCTATGCCGTATAGGTAAGACACCCCTCTAGCAGGCCCTACAGCCCTAAGGCAGGGTGCACTATACCATAGGTGAGGGTACCAGTGCATGAGCATGGTACCCCTACAGTGTCTAAATAAAACCTTAGACATTGTAAGTGCAGGGTAGCCATAAGAGTATATGGTCTGGGAGTCTGTCAAACACGAACTCCACAGCACCATAATGGCTACACTGAAAACTGGGAAGTTTGGTATCAAACTTCTCAGCACAATAAATGCACACTGATGCCAGTGTACATTTTATTGTAAAATACACCACAGAGGGCACCTTAGAGGTGCCCCCTGAAACTTAACCGACTATCTGTGTAGGCTGACTAGTTTTAGCAGCCTGCCACAAACCGAGACATGTTGCTGGCCCCATGGGGAGAGTGCCTTTGTCACTCTGAGGCCAGTAACAAAGCCTGCACTGGGTGGAGATGCTAACACCTCTCCCAGGCAGGAATTGTCACACCTGGCGGTGAGCCTCAAAGGCTCCCCTCCTTTGTGCCAACCCAGCAGGACACTCCAGCTAGTGGAGTTGCCCGCCCCCTCCGGCCAGGCCCCACTTTTTGGCGGCAAGGCCGGAGAAAATAATGAGAATAACAAGGAGGAGTCACTGGCCAGTCAGGACAGCCCCTAAGGTGTCCTGAGCTGAGGTGACTCTAACTTTTAGAAATCCTCCATCTTGCAGATGGAGGATTCCCCCAATAGGGTTAGGATTGTGACCCCCTCCCCTTGGGAGGAGGCACAAAGAGGGTGTACCCACCCTCAGGGCTAGTAGCCATTGGCTACTAACCCCCCAGACCTAAACACGCCCTTAAATTTAGTATTTAAGGGCTACCCTGAACCCTAGAAAATTAGATTCCTGCAACTACAAGAAGAAGGACTGCCTAGCTGAAAACCCCTGCAGAGGAAGACCAGAAGACGACAACTGCCTTGGCTCCAGAAACTCACCGGCCTGTCTCCTGCCTTCCAAAGATCCTGCTCCAGCGACGCCTTCCAAAGGGACCAGCGACCTCGACATCCTCTGAGGACTGCCCCTGCTTCGAAAAGACAAGAAACCCGAGGACAGCGGACCTGCTCCAAGAAAAGCTGCAACTTTGTTTCCAGCAGCTTTAAAGAACCCTGCAAGCTCCCCGCAAGAAGCGTGAGACTTGCAACACTGCACCCGGCGACCCCGACTCGGCTGGTGGAGATCCGACGCCTCAGGAGGGACCCCAGGACTACTCTGATACTGTGAGTACCAAAACCTGTCCCCCCTGAGCCCCCACAGCGCCGCCTGCAGAGGGAATCCCGAGGCTTCCCCTGACCGCGACTCTTTGAACCTAAAGTCCCGACGCCTGGGAGAGACCCTGCACCCGCAGCCCCCAGGACCTGAAGGACCGGACTTTCACTGGAGAAGTGACCCCCAGGAGTCCCTCTCCCTTGCCCAAGTGGAGGTTTCCCCGAGGAATCCCCCCCTTGCCTGCCTGCAGCGCTGAAGAGATCCCGAGATCTCTGATAGACTAACATTGCGAACCCGACGCCTGTTCCTACACTGCACCCGGCCGCCCCCGCGCTGCTGAGGGTGAAATTTCTGTGTGGACTTGTGTCCCCCCCGGTGCCCTACAAAACCCCCCCTGGTCTGCCCTCCGAAGACGCGGGTACTTACCTGCAAGCAGACCGGAACCGGGGCACCCCCTTCTCTCCATTCTAGCCTATGTGTTTTGGGCACCACTTTGAACTCTGCACCTGACCGGCCCTGAGCTGCTGGTGTGGTGACTTTGGGGTTGCTCTGAACCCCCAACGGTGGGCTACCTTGGACCAAGAACTGAACCCTGTAAGTGTCTTACTTACCTGGTAAAACTAACAAAAACTTACCTCCCCCAGGAACTGTGGAAATTGCACTAAGTGTCCACTTTTAAAACAGCTATTTGTCAATAACTTGTAAAGTATACATGCAATTTTTATGATTTGAAGTTCCTAAAGTACTTACCTGCAATACCTTACGAATGAGACATTACATGTAGAATTTGAACCTGTGGTTCTTAAAATAAACTAAGAAAAGATATTTTTCTATACAAAAACCTATTGGCTGGATTTGTCTCTGAGTGTGTGTACCTCATTTATTGTCTATGTGTATGTACAACAAATGCTTAACACTACTCCTTGGATAAGCCTACTGCTCGACCACACTACCACAAAATAGAGCATTAGTATTATCTATTTTTACCACTATTTTACCTCTAAGGGGAACCCTTGGACTCTGTGCATGCTATTCCTTACTTTGAAATAGCACATACAGAGCCAACTTCCTACATTGGTGGATCAGCGGTGGGGTACAAGACTTTGCATTTGCTGGACTACTCAGCCAATACCTGATCACACGACAAATTCCAAAATTGTCATTAGAAATTGATTTTTGCAATTTGAAAAGTTTTCTAAATTCTTAAAAGACCTGCTAGGGCCTTGTGTTAGATCCTGTTTAGCATTTCTTTTAGAGTTTAAAAGTTTGTAAAAGTTTGAATTAGATTCTAGAACCAGTTGTAGATTCTTAAAAAGTATTCCAACTTTTAGAAGCAAAATGTCTAGCACAGATGTGACTGTGGTGGAACTCGACACCACACCTTACCTCCATCTTAAGATGAGGGAGCTAAGGTCACTCTGTAAAATAAAGAAAATAACAATGGGCCCCAAACCTACCAAAATACAGCTCCAGGAGCTTTTGGCAGAGTTTGAAAAGGCCAACCCCTCTGAGGGTGGCAACTCAGAGGAAGAGGATAGTGACTTGGAGGACAATTCCCCCCTACCAGTCCTATCTAGGGAGAACAGGGTCCCTCAAACCCTGACTCCAAAAATAATAGTCAGAGATGCTGGTTCCCTCACAGGAGAGACCAACACCTCTGAAATCACTGAGGATAGCCCCAGTGAAGAGGACATCCAGTTAGCCAGGATGGCCAAAAGATTGGCTTTGGAAAGACAGATCCTAGCCATAGAGAGGGAAAGACAAGAGATGGGCCTAGGACCCATCAATGGTGGCAGCAACATAAATAGGGTCAGAGATTCTCCTGACATGTTGAAAATCCCTAAAGGGATTGTAACTAAATATGAAGATGGTGATGACATCACCAAATGGTTCACAGCTTTTGAGAGGGCTTGTGTAACCAGAAAAGTGAACAGATCTCACTGGGGTGCTCTCCTTTGGGAAATGTTCACAGGAAAGTGTAGGGATAGACTCCTCACACTCTCTGGACAAGATGCAGAATCTTATGACCTCATGAAGGGTACCCTGATTGAGGGCTTTGGATTCTCCACTGAGGAGTATAGGATTAGATTCAGGGGGGCTCAAAAATCCTCGAGCCAGACCTGGGTTGACTTTGTAGACTACTCAGTGAAAACACTAGATGGTTGGATTCAAGGCAGTGGTGTAAGTAATTATGATGGGCTGTACAATTTATTTGTGAAAGAACACCTGTTAAGTAATTGTTTCAATGATAAACTGCATCAGCATCTGGTAGACCTAGGACCAATTTCTCCCCAAGAATTGGGAAAGAAGGCGGACCATTGGGTCAAGACAAGGGTGTCCAAGACTTCAACAGGGGGTGACCAAAAGAAAGGGGTCACAAAGACTCCCCAGGGGAAGGGTGATGAGACAACCAAAACTAAAAATAGTAAAGAGTCTTCTACAGGCCCCCAAAAACCTGCACAGGAGGGTGGGCCCAGAGCCTCTTCACAAAACAATGGGTACAAGGGTAAAAACTTTGATCCCAAAAAGGCCTGGTGTCATAGCTGTAAACAGCATGGACACCAAACTGGAGACAAGGCCTGTCCCAAGAAAGGTTCCACTCCAAACTCCCATCCAGGTAACACTGGTATGGCTAGTCTCCAAGTGGGATCAACAGTGTGCCCAGAGCAAATCAGGGTCCACACTGAAGCTACTCTAGTTTCTGAGGGTGGGGTGGATTTAGCCACACTAGCTGTCTGGCCGCCTAACATGCAAAAATACAGACAGCAACTCTTAATTAATGGGACTAGAATAGAGGGCCTGAGGGATACAGGTGCCAGTGTCACCATGGTGACAGAGAAACTGGTTTCCCCTGGCCAATACCTGACTGGAAAAACTTACACAGTCACCAACGCTGACAATCAGAGAAAAGTACATCCCATGGCAATGGTTACTTTAGAATGGGGAGGGGTCAATGGCCTGAAACAGGTGGTGGTCTCCTCAAATATCCCAGTGGACTGTCTGCTTGGAAATGACCTGGAGTCCTCAGCATGGGCTGAGGTAGAACTAAAAACCCATGCAGCAATGCTGGGTATCCCTGAACTGGTGTGTGTGAAAACAAGAGCACAGTGCAAGGCACAGGGTGAACAAGTAGAGCTGGAGTCTGGAAGAATGGCCCAGCCTACCAAGAGAACAGGAAAGTCAGTTGGGAAACCAACTGCAACACAGCAAAAGAAAGGGAACCTCTCTTCTCAGGAAGAAGTTCTGCCCTCTGAGGGAACTGAGCCTTTGGAGCTTGAACCTTATCAGTTTGAGCTCTTAGGCCCAGGGGGACCCTCAAGGGAGGAGCTGTGTAAGGGACAAGAAACCTGTCCCTCTCTTGAAGGCCTTAGGCAGCAAGCTGCTGAAGAGTCCAAAGGCAAGAAAAATGGAACGCATAGGGTCTATTGGGAAGATGGACTCCTGTACACTGAGGCCAGAGACCCCAAACCTGGTGCCACTAGGAGAGTGGTAGTGCCTCAGCTGTTCAGAGAGTTCATCCTAACATTGGCCCATGACATTCCCCTTGCTGGACATTTGGGACAAACCAAGACGTGGGAGAGGTTAGTCAACCACTTCTACTGGCCCAATATGTCCAACATGGTTAAGGAGTTTTGCCTCTCCTGCCCCACCTGTCAAGCCAGTGGTAAGACAGGTGGGCATCCAAAGGCCCCCCTCATTCCACTTCCAGTGGTGGGGGTTCCCTTTGAAAGAGTGGGTGTGGACATAGTTGGTCCACTGGAACCTCCCACAGCCTCAGGAAATATGTATATCCTGGTAGTAGTGGATCATGCTACCAGGTATCCTGAAGCTATTCCCCTTAGGTCGACTACTGCCCCTGCAGTAGCCAAGGCCCTCATTGGTATCTTTACCAGAGTGGGTTTCCCTAAGGAGGTGGTGTCTGACAGAGGTACCAACTTCATGTCAGCATACCTAAAGCACATGTGGAATGAGTGTGGAGTGACTTATAAATTCACTACACCATACCATCCACAAACTAATGGCTTGGTTGAGAGATTCAACAAGACATTAAAAGGCATGATCATGGGGCTCCCAGAAAAGCTCAAAAGGAGATGGGATGTCCTCTTGCCATGTCTGCTTTTCGCTTACAGAGAGGTGCCACAGAAGGGAGTAGGATTCTCACCCTTTGAACTTCTGTTTGGTCATCCTGTAAGGGGACCACTTGCTCTTGTTAAAGAAGGCTGGGAGAGACCTCTCCATGAGCCTAAACAGGACATAGTGGACTATGTACTTGGCCTTCGCTCTAGAATGGCAGAGTACATGGAAAAGGCAACCAAAAACCTTGAGGCCAGCCAACAGCTCCAGAAGTTTTGGTATGACCAAAAGGCTGCACTGGTTGAGTTCCAACCAGGGCAGAAAGTCTGGGTTCTGGAGCCTGTGGCTCCCAGGGCACTCCAGGACAAATGGAGTGGCCCTTACCCAGTACTAGAAAGGAAGAGTCAGGTCACCTACTTGGTGGACCTGGGCACAAGCAGGAGCCCCAAGAGGGTGATCCATGTAAACCGCCTTAAGCTCTTCCACGACAGGGCTGATGTCAATCTGTTGATGGTAACAGATGAGGATCAGGAGGCAGAGAGTGAACCCCTCCCTGATCTTCTGTCATCAGACCCAAAAGATGGTACAGTAGATGGAGTGATCTACTCAGACACCCTCTCTGGCCAACAGCAAGCTGATTGTAGGAGAGTCCTACAACAGTTTCCTGAACTCTTCTCCTTAACCCCTGGTCAGACACACCTGTGTACCCATGATGTGGACACAGGAGACAGCATGCCTGTCAAGAACAAAATCTTTAGACAGTCTGACCATGTTAAGGAAAGCATCAAGGTGGAAGTCCACAAGATGCTGGAATTGGGAGTAATTGAGCGCTCTGACAGCCCCTGGGCTAGCCCAGTGGTCTTAGTCCCCAAACCTCACACCAAAGATGGAAAGAAAGAGATGAGGTTTTGTGTGGACTACAGAGGGCTCAATTCTGTCACCAAGACAGATGCTCATCCAATTCCAAGAGCTGATGAGCTCATTGATAAATTAGGTGCTGCCAAATTTCTAAGTACCTTTGACTTGACAGCAGGGTACTGGCAAATAAAAATGGCACCTGGAGCGAAAGAAAAGACAGCATTCTCCACACCTGATGGGCATTATCAGTTTACTGTTATGCCCTTTGGTTTAAAGAATGCCCCTGCCACCTTCCAAAGGTTGGTGAATCAAGTCCTTGCTGGCTTGGAGTCCTTTAGCACAGCTTATCTTGATGATATTGCTGTCTTTAGCTCCACCTGGCAGGATCACCTGGTCCACCTGAGGAAGGTTTTGAAGGCTCTGCAATCTGCAGGCCTCTCTATCAAGGCATCCAAATGCCAGATAGGGCAGGGAACTGTGGTTTACTTGGGACACCTTGTAGGTGGAGGCCAAGTTCAGCCACTCCAACCCAAGATCCAGACTATTCTGGACTGGGTAGCTCCAAAAACCCAGACTCAAGTCAGGGCATTCCTTGGCTTGACTGGGTATTACAGGAGGTTTGTGAAGGGATATGGATCCATTGTGACAGCCCTCACTGAACTCACCTCCAAGAAAATGCCCAAGAAAGTAAACTGGACTGTGGAATGCCAACAGGCCTTTGACACCCTGAAACAGGCAATGTGCTCAGCACCAGTTCTAAAAGCTCCAGATTATTCTAAGCAGTTCATTGTGCAGACTGATGCCTCTGAACATGGGATAGGGGCAGTTTTGTCCCAAACAAATGATGATGGCCTTGACCAGCCTGTTGCTTTCATTAGCAGGAGGTTACTCCCCAGGGAGCAGCGTTGGAGTGCCATTGAGAGGGAGGCCTTTGCTGTGGTTTGGTCCCTGAAGAAGCTGAGACCATACCTCTTTGGGACTCACTTCCTAGTTCAAACTGACCACAGACCTCTCAAATGGCTGATGCAAATGAAAGGTGAAAATCCTAAACTGTTGAGGTGGTCCATCTCCCTACAGGGAATGGACTTTATAGTGGAACACAGACCTGGGACTGCCCATGCCAATGCAGATGGCCTTTCCAGGTTCTTCCACTTAGAAAATGAAGACTCTCTTGGGAAAGGTTAGTCTCATCCTCTTTCGTTTGGGGGGGGGTTGTGTAAGGAAATGCCTCCTTGGCATGGTTGCCCCCTGACTTTTTGCCTTTGCTGATGCTATGTTTACAATTGAAAGTGTGCTGAGGCCTGCTAACCAGGCCCCAGCACCAGTGTTCTTTCCCTAACCTGTACTTTTGTATCCACAATTGGCAGACCCTGGCATCCAGATAAGTCCCTTGTAACTGGTACTTCTAGTACCAAGGGCCCTGATGCCAAGGAAGGTCTCTAAGGGCTGCAGCATGTCTTATGCCACCCTGGAGACCTCTCACTCAGCACAGACACACTGCTTGCCAGCTTGTGTGTGCTAGTGAGGACAAAACGAGTAAGTCGACATGGCACTCCCCTCAGGGTGCCATGCCAGCCTCTCACTGCCTATGCCGTATAGGTAAGACACCCCTCTAGCAGGCCCTACAGCCCTAAGGCAGGGTGCACTATACCATAGGTGAGGGTACCAGTGCATGAGCATGGTACCCCTACAGTGTCTAAATAAAACCTTAGACATTGTAAGTGCAGGGTAGCCATAAGAGTATATGGTCTGGGAGTCTGTCAAACACGAACTCCACAGCACCATAATGGCTACACTGAAAACTGGGAAGTTTGGTATCAAACTTCTCAGCACAATAAATGCACACTGATGCCAGTGTACATTTTATTGTAAAATACACCACAGAGGGCACCTTAGAGGTGCCCCCTGAAACTTAACCGACTATCTGTGTAGGCTGACTAGTTTTAGCAGCCTGCCACAAACCGAGACATGTTGCTGGCCCCATGGGGAGAGTGCCTTTGTCACTCTGAGGCCAGTAACAAAGCCTGCACTGGGTGGAGATGCTAACACCTCTCCCAGGCAGGAATTGTCACACCTGGCGGTGAGCCTCAAAGGCTCCCCTCCTTTGTGCCAACCCAGCAGGACACTCCAGCTAGTGGAGTTGCCCGCCCCCTCCGGCCAGGCCCCACTTTTTGGCGGCAAGGCCGGAGAAAATAATGAGAATAACAAGGAGGAGTCACTGGCCAGTCAGGACAGCCCCTAAGGTGTCCTGAGCTGAGGTGACTCTAACTTTTAGAAATCCTCCATCTTGCAGATGGAGGATTCCCCCAATAGGGTTAGGATTGTGACCCCCTCCCCTTGGGAGGAGGCACAAAGAGGGTGTACCCACCCTCAGGGCTAGTAGCCATTGGCTACTAACCCCCCAGACCTAAACACGCCCTTAAATTTAGTATTTAAGGGCTACCCTGAACCCTAGAAAATTAGATTCCTGCAACTACAAGAAGAAGGACTGCCTAGCTGAAAACCCCTGCAGAGGAAGACCAGAAGACGACAACTGCCTTGGCTCCAGAAACTCACCGGCCTGTCTCCTGCCTTCCAAAGATCCTGCTCCAGCGACGCCTTCCAAAGGGACCAGCGACCTCGACATCCTCTGAGGACTGCCCCTGCTTCGAAAAGACAAGAAACCCGAGGACAGCGGACCTGCTCCAAGAAAAGCTGCAACTTTGTTTCCAGCAGCTTTAAAGAACCCTGCAAGCTCCCCGCAAGAAGCGTGAGACTTGCAACACTGCACCCGGCGACCCCGACTCGGCTGGTGGAGATCCGACGCCTCAGGAGGGACCCCAGGACTACTCTGATACTGTGAGTACCAAAACCTGTCCCCCCTGAGCCCCCACAGCGCCGCCGGCAGAGGGAATCCCGAGGCTTCCCCTGACCGCGACTCTTTGAACCTAAAGTCCCGACGCCTGGGAGAGACCCTGCACCCGCAGCCCCCAGGACCTGAAGGACCGGACTTTCACTGGAGAAGTGACCCCCAGGAGTCCCTCTCCCTTGCCCAAGTGGAGGTTTCCCCGAGGAATCCCCCCCTTGCCTGCCTGCAGCGCTGAAGAGATCCCGAGATCTCTCATAGACTAACATTGCGAACCCGACGCCTGTTCCTACACTGCACCCGGCCGCCCCCGCGCTGCTGAGGGTGAAATTTCTGTGTGGACTTGTGTCCCCCCCGGTGCCCTACAAAACCCCCCCTGGTCTGCCCTCCGAAGACGCGGGTACTTACCTGCAAGCAGACCGGAACCGGGGCACCCCCTTCTCTCCATTCTAGCCTATGTGTTTTGGGCACCACTTTGAACTCTGCACCTGACCGGCCCTGAGCTGCTGGTGTGGTGACTTTGGGGTTGCTCTGAACCCCCAACGGTGGGCTACCTTGGACCAAGAACTGAACCCTGTAAGTGTCTTACTTACCTGGTAAAACTAACAAAAACTTACCTCCCCCAGGAACTGTGGAAATTGCACTAAGTGTCCACTTTTAAAACAGCTATTTGTCAATAACTTGTAAAGTATACATGCAATTTTTATGATTTGAAGTTCCTAAAGTACTTACCTGCAATACCTTACGAATGAGACATTACATGTAGAATTTGAACCTGTGGTTCTTAAAATAAACTAAGAAAAGATATTTTTCTATACAAAAACCTATTGGCTGGATTTGTCTCTGAGTGTGTGTACCTCATTTATTGTCTATGTGTATGTACAACAAATGCTTAACACTACTCCTTGGATAAGCCTACTGCTCGACCACACTACCACAAAATAGAGCATTAGTATTATCTATTTTTACCACTATTTTACCTCTAAGGGGAACCCTTGGACTCTGTGCATGCTATTCCTTACTTTGAAATAGCACATACAGAGCCAACTTCCTACAGTACCCTTCATGAGGTCATAAGATTCTGCATCTTTTCCAGAGAGTGTGAGGAGTCTATCCCTACACTTTCCAGTGAACATTTCCCAAAAGGAGAGCACCCCAGTGAGATCTGTTCACTTTTCTGGTTACACAAGCCCTCTCAAAAGCTGTGAACCATTTGGTGATGTCATCACCATCTTCATATTTTGTTACAATCCCTTTGGGGATTTTTAGGATGTCAGGAGAATCTCTGACCCTATTTAAGTTGCTGCCACCATTGATGGGACCTAGGCCCATCTCTTTTCTTTCCCTTTCTATGGCTAGGAGCTGCTTTTCCAAAGCCAATCTTTTGGCCATCCTGGCTAACTGGATGTCCTCTTCACTGGGGTTATCCTCAGTGATTTCAGAGGTGTTGGTCTCTCCTGTGAGGGAACCAGCATCTCTGACTATTATTTTTGGAGTCAGGGTTTGAGGGACCCTGTTCTCCCTAGATAGGACTGGTAGGGGGGAATTGTCCTCCAAGTCACTATCCTCTTCCTCTGAGTTGCCACCCTCAGAGGGGTTGGCCTTTTCAAACTCTGCCAAAAGCTCCTGGAGCTGTATTTTGGTAGGTTTGGGGCCCATTGTTATTTTCTTTATTTTACAGAGTGACCTTAGCTCCCTCATCTTAAGATGGAGGTAAGGTGTGGTGTCGAGTTCCACCACAGTCACATCTGTGCTAGACATTTTGCTTCTAAAAGTTGGAATACTTTTTAAGAATCTACAACTGGTTCTAGAATCTAATTCAAACTTTTACAAACTTTTAAACTCTAAAAGAAATGCTAAACAGGATCTAACACAAGGCCCTAGCAGGTCTTTTAAGAATTTAGAAAACTTTTCAAATTGCAAAAATCAATTTCTAATGACAATTTTGGAATTTGTCGTGTGATCAGGTATTGGCTGAGTAGTCCAGCAAATGCAAAGTCTTGTACCCCACCGCTGATCCACCAATGTAGGAAGTTGGCTCTGTATGTGCTATTTCAAAGTAAGGAATAGCATGCACAGAGTCCAAGGGTTCCCCTTAGAGGTAAAATAGTGGTAAAAATAGATAATACTAATGCTCTATTTTGTGGTAGTGTGGTCGAGCAGTAGGCTTATCCAAGGAGTAGTGTTAAGCATTTGTTGTACATACACAATAAATGAGGTACACACACTCAGAGACAAATCCAGCCAATAGGTTTTTATATAGAAAAATATCTTTTCTTAGTTTATTTTAAGAACCACAGGTTCAAATTCTACATGTAATAGCTCATTCGAAAGGTATTGCAGGTAAGTACTTTAGGAACTTCAAATCATAAAAATTGCATGTATACTTTTCAAGTTATTCACAAATAGCTGTTTTAAAAGTGGACACTTAGTGCAATTTTCACAGTTCCTAGGGGAGGTAAGTATTTGTTAGGTTAACCAGGTAAGTAAGACACTTACAGGGTTCAGTTCTTGGTCCAAGGTAGCCCACCGTTGGGGGTTCAGAGCAACCCCAAAGTCACCACACCAGCAGCTCAGGGCCGGTCAGGTGCAGAGTTCAAAGTGGTGCCCAAAACACATAGGCTAGAATGGAGAGAAGGGGGTGCCCCGGTTCCGGTCTGCTTGCAGGTAAGTACCCGCGTCTTCGGAGGGCAGACCAGGGGGGTTTTGTAGGGCACCGGGGGGGGACACAAGCCCACAGAGAAATTTCACCCTCAGCAGCGCGGGGGCGGCCGGGTGCAGTGTAGAAACAAGCGTCGGGTTTGTAATGGAAGTCAATGGGAGATCTAGGGATCTCTTCAGCGCTGCAGGCAGGCAAGGGGGGGGTTCCTCGGGGAAACCTCCACTTGGTCAAGGGAGAGGGACTCCTGGGGGTCACTCCTCCAGTGAAAGTCCGGTCCTTCGGGTCCTGGGGGCTGCGGTTGCAGGGTCTCTCCCAGGTGTCGGGACTTAGGATTCAAAGAGTCGCGGTCAGGGGAAGCCTCGGGATTCCCTCTGCAGGCGGCGCTGTGGGGGCTCAGGGGGGACAGGTTTTTGTACTCACAGTCTTAGAGTAGTCCTGGGGTCCCTCCTGAGGTGTTGGATCGCCACCAGCCGAGTCGGGGTCGCCGGGTGCAGTGTTGCAAGTCTCACGCCTTTTGCGGGGAGCTTGCAGGGTTCTTTAAAGCTGCTGGAAACAAAGTTGCAGCTTTTCTTTGGAGCAGGTCCGCTGTCCTCGGGAGTTTCTTGTCTTTTCGAAGCAGGGGCAGTCCTCAGAGGATGTCGAGGTCGCTGGTCCCTTTGGAAGGCGTCGCTGGAGCAGGATCTTTGGAAGGCAGGAGACAGGCCGGTGAGTTTCTGGAGCCAAGGCAGTTGTCGTCTTCTGGTCTTCCTCTGCAGGGGTTTTTCAGCTAGGCAGTCCTTCTTCTTGTAGTTGCAGGAATCTAATTTTCTAGGGTTCAGGGTAGCCCTTAAATACTAAATTTAAGGGCGTGTTTAGGTCTGGGGGGTTAGTAGCCAATGGCCACTAGCCCTGAGGGTGGGTACACCCTCTTTGTGCCTCCTCCCAAGGGGAGGGGGTCACAATCCTAACCCTATTGGGGGAATCCTCCATCTGCAAGATGGAGGATTTCTAAAAGTCAGAGTCACCTCAGCTCAGGACACCTTAGGGGCTGTCCTGACTGGCCAGTGACTCCTCCTTGTTGCTTGCTTTGTTCCCTCCAGCCTTGCCGCCAAAAGTGGGGGCCGTGGCCGGAGGGGGCGGGCAACTCCACTAAGCTGGAGTGCCCTGCTGGGCTGTGACAAAGGGGTGAGCCTTTGAGGCTCACCGCCAGGTGTCACAGCTCCTGCCTGGGGGAGGTGTTAGCATCTCCACCCAGTGCAGGCTTTGTTACTGGCCTCAGAGTGACAAAGGCACTCTCCCCATGGGGCCAGCAACATGTCTCTGGTGTGGCAGGCTGCTGGAACTAGTCAGCCTACACAGACAGTCGGTTAAGTTTCAGGGGGCACCTCTAAGGTGCCCTCTGTGGTGTATTTTACAATAAAATGTACACTGGCATCAGTGTGCATTTATTGTGCTGAGAAGTTTGATACCAAACTTCCCAGTTTTCAGTGTAGCCATTATGGTGCTGTGGAGTTCGTGTAAAACAGACTCCCAGACCATATACTCTTATGGCTACCCTGCACTTACAATGTCTAAGGTTTTGCTTAGACACTGTAGGGGCACAGTGCTCATGCACTGGTACCCTCACCTATGGTATAGTGCACCCTGCCTTAGGGCTGTAAGGCCTGCTAGAGGGGTGTCTTACCTATACTGCATAGGCAGTGAGAGGCTGGCATGGCACCCTGAGGGGAGTGCCATGTCGACTTACTCATTTTGTTCTCACTAGCACACACAGGCTTGTAAGCAGTGTGTCTGTGCTGAGTGAGGGGTCTCTAGGGTGGCATAAGACATGCTGCAGCCCTTAGAGACCTTTCTTGGCATCAGGGCCCTTGGTACTAGAAGTACCAGTTACAAGGGACTTATCTGAATGCCAGGGTGTGCCAATTGTGGATACAATGGTACATTTTAGGTGAAGGAACACTGGTGCTGGGGCCTGGTTAGCAGGGTCCCAGCACACTTCTCAGTCAAGTCAGCATCAGTATCAGGCAAAAAGTGGGGGGTAACTGCAACAGGGAGCCATTTCTTTACACCGATACTCAGAGTACAAGCACAACAAGGCAGATGACCTCAGGCAGGGGCGATCCGAATTTCAAGAACTAAGCAACACCAAGTGATGGTGAAGGGTTTTATTGTCTAGAGGGGGAAACGCCAAACATATATGATGCACCTCCTGGTGCCAAAGCAAGACCCATTGGTGCACATTTTTCCCCACTGACAAAGACGGACTCCTCTGTGGAATTCACTCCCACTGACCTGAGATGTATGGACAGTGAGCCTCACTACAGCAAATTACTTAAGGCATGACTCTTTTCCCATTAATTTTACCTGTACCTGGTCCCTGCGTTGGCGCAGTCAGCTTTTCACCATAGTGCTGGGCTACCTTAGGGTAGGCATGTGATTTTATAAATGCATAAAATAAAATAATTCCTCTGTAGCACAAGCTAATGCAACATGATCCTGGTGGACTCCACAATATGCCTCTCGGTTCACCTTCACTTCCAGATCGCTGCAGGCAACAGACTGCTGACCCGGAACAAGGGCAGGATAATGCACCATGATTCAGTGTGTCCCTTAAACCTCTCCACCCATATCCTAAAGTCTTAGAATTTGACCTGATGTGCTTTCTCGACAAGTTCATGGGAGGACTGGCCAATCCCTGAGCAAGGTCAACTACAGACAAAGCAGAAAGTGGCAGACATCTTTGACACAATGCTCACAAAATGGAGTACATCCTACCCTGAGCTACAGGAACTGTTGCCATACTGTCACAGTGGCAAAAAGGGAACCTCTGCGGGTCACTATAAATGCATCTTTGGTAATCTCCAGATCCAGGAGACGGCAAGGATCAGACACCCTCTTCACTAAGTTGGTCATGAAAAACCTTTAGAATAACTGCCTGCGTGTTCTTCTAAACTCTTTTGCCCCCTCGCCCATTACCCAACTGGCGGCTGAAGAATAGGCAGGGACTCCTTAGGCCATTTCAGGACTCATCGGACGTATTTCCAGGAGTTGGTCAACTTGGTAAGGAAATCTATTAGAAACCAATTACACAGTTGATAAACAGTTCAACACTACAAACTTATACAGTTGCCTGAAACACTGAGATGGATCGAATAACCCTGGGCAATACTGGATGTGGACCCATTCCACTGGCTTTCAACCAGAAAGTCCACAGGAACAAATAGGGTTGGTTGTTTTGTCTGAACTTTCCACTAAGAATAGTTTGAATCCCACATTTCGTCCACACGCAACAGAATGCTTTCTATTGCAACGCTGTGGTTTCTTGTATAATCAATTTGTGCTTTTGTACACTGCTCGCACGCAGTGGAAACTTCTTCTGCAAGATGCTCAGATAACCAAGGAGTGATGTTAGCAGTAAATAAAAATGCAAAAATAAATTAAAAATGAATAAATATCCAATGCATTTCTAGAAGATGTAAAATATGTAACTAAAGACACCCCTCCTGGCGGCCATTATGGCAGCCATGACGGTCAGGGAAATGAAGGTCTTCTCAGGAGAGAAGCGGTAAACTACATTCTAAACTGATAACATCACACACAAGACTCATCCAACCTGTATGATAAACGGGGCATCGGACTGCACCTGAAACAGAACATATTCTCTGCCAGTACTTTTCAAGGTACCTAGTTCCAAAGAGGAGCATCCCGCAACCCTCAAACGCTGGATGTGAAAAGGTCCTCAGTTCTTATATGGAAAAAAATACATCTTTCCAAGGTGCAGATCTGCTGCTTGTAGCCTTTGGATGGTCAAGAATAAGAGGGTGGAGGATATATATCAGGGGTCTCCAACCTTTTCTGTAGCGAGAGCTACTTCTGATCAATGAAAATCATGGTGAGCTGCCGAAGGTTAAACAACTTGTGCATTGCTACCAGGCACCCCCACGCCAAACTTCCTTGACCTTAGGCCTAATGTCCATAGAGCCAGACACTATGGTTTGAACAAAATACTTTGACTAGGGGCACTGACAAGGCTGCCACGCGTGTCAGTGAGAACGTGGTCTTTGGGGACATATGAGCATGTGTGCAGATGAATGGGATAGACGTGTATGGGTAACTGAGAGACTGCTTTGTATGTACCTTTGGCACAGGGCACACCTTTCACCATATGTGGCACCGTTACACATATAACACAAACATACAACCTTGTTTTTACACGGGAGAAATGAAAAGTGCAAAACTGGTCATAATATTAAACATTTTCTGCACTTTAAATTTCTCCCATTTAAAAAATGATTGTGTTTTTTTTAGTTATAAATATTGCACAGTGTTCTAGCATTCTCGGTTGTGTTTGCTTTGACCTGTTACAAAAGTTCAGGAAGTGGGGTGTTCGAGGAGTGTGTCAAGGCAGGCAGGTATTGGTGTAAACAGGATCAATCAACTCTAGAAAAACACGGTGTGTTAAGGCTGCTGCTTAACGACAAAACAGGTTACACATTTTATTTTTATTGAAGGATTCCCAGATTTACAGGGGACAGCATTCAAATAGCATCTGAATCCATTAACAATCCATTGCAGGAGAAACAGAATTCTTGTTTCACAACTCCTACAAGGTACAAAACATTTAAATGAAGAGAAAACCTCCCACCAGGATAGTAAAAACGTTATTTTACAAGTCTGACATTTATCACATGAATATATCTGAAGCACAAACGGCGTAAGTTAGATTTCTTACCTTAACAAACATGACCACACATTTGCCAAGAATTTTGCTAATAGGCACTTTGTTGTAGTAGTCGCTCTTAAACACTTCCTTCTCTAAAAATTTCCGAGTGGCAAGGTGGAACGTTTCCTTTGGACGATAAAACCAGCAGCCATACAGCCATTTTTCGCCTGAACAACACACGAAGAATAACAGGATAAGTAGCCCTGCTCAGGGATAAAGGACATTGCCACAGCACCAACATCTCATACTCTACAATCCACAACACTGCTCTCAAACTTGGAGGACAGACTCTCCCTTTGTACTGCATGCACGGCTTTACGAACAGGATTATGCTTCAGATGTGCACAGATAAACTGATCAGTCTGACACACACATCTAAATATGTGATGTAGCAGCAAACAGAGGCTGAACCTTGGAACCTCGGGCCGTTGCATCTTCAAATCCACAGGCTTCGGAAAATGTTAATAAACTGTAACAATGGTTTCGAGGTTAGACTCTTCTAGATTCAAACCCTCTGCATGATTCAGGCAGGCCGGCGTTTCACACCCAGGCACTTTACATGTGCTAATGCACGGATACCACATAGCAAGATTCCCTGGGCTGAAGACCTCACAGCCAGGAGGGCAATGACATCATCAGCATGAGACGAAGGGCGGTCCCACTGATTAATTCAGACCTGGGTGCATTAGGTCTAAGCTTTGAGGTGCCCTAGAAAGTAACTGCCAATGAGCAAAGCCTCACACCTTCCTTTCCTAACGCGTCAGAGAATGGGGTGGGATCAACATGTCTAATAGAAACCAACCAATCCCATGATGAGTTAGGAAAGGTCCCTCCCTCACCAGCTGTCACATGACAAGGTTAGCCAAAGAGAGGAGGTGGCAGGATCTGCTACCATGGGCTTCCCAAAAGTCTCTGGCACCGGTCCAGGGATGTCATACCAATCTCTTGCCACTCACTAATGCTGATTTGTTGGCAGAGCCATTATCTCCACCGCAGACCGTCATGTAAGTGGTTTACATGAATGTTTGAGTATTTCTGTGTATGTAAAATTGGATGTTTGAGCATTTGAATGTATACTTTGGAATGGGAGGGTGTGGGTATGAGCATGCGTGTGCTTGTGGGTGGCAAGAAGTGAGTAAGTGTGCATGTATGCTTGTGAATGGGTGGGTGTGTGTGCTTGTGAGTGGGTGAGTGTGAGCATGTGTGTGCTTGTGGATAAGCAGAAGTGAGTGTGCGTGTATACTTGAGGATGGGTGTGTGAGTATGAATGTGTTGTTGAAACCCCTCAACACCCCACAAATTTAACAATTAATTAGCTACTACTACTCAATAATATTAGCATAGCATTCCATACACAATAATCAGCTACTTTAGGCAAAACCATGAATATGGTGAGAAAAAGAAACCTACAATGAACAACGGCCTTTTCTCTTGATAGAATGACTCTGGCATTCTGAAAATACATTTTTGGAACTAAAAGTCAAACTTGGCTACCATTTCTCACAAGAGTGGACATACAACCAATTGCTGCAATGTCTGCAACAGGTCCCCTTGCCTCATGAACTTCCCTCCTCCCTGAAACAATCTTACTTAATTAAGTGTGGGCATTATTAGACTACAGCAGGGGTCTCCAATCTTTCCTGTGGCGAGAGCTACTGCTGATCAGTGAAAATCACCGTGAGCTGCCGAAGGTTACACAACTTGTGCATTATTACCAGACACCCCCACGCCAAACTTCCTTGACTTTAGGCCTAATGTCCACTGTAGGAGGCTGGACTGGCTTGTAGTGAGTACCAAGGGGTACTTGCACCTTGCACCAGGCCTAGTTATCCCTTATTAGTGTATAGGGTGTCTAGCAGCTTAGGCTGATAGATAATGGTAGCTTAGCAGAGCAGCTTAGGCTGAACTAGGAGACATGTGAAGCTCCTACAGTACCACTAGTGTCACTTGCACAATATCATAAGAAAACACAATACACAGTTATACTAAAAATAAAGGTACTTTATTTTTATGACAATATGCCAAAGTATCTTAGAGTGTACCCTCAGTGAGAGGATAGGAAATATACACAAGATATATGTACACAATACCAAAAATATGCAGTATAGTCTTAGAAAACAGTGCAAACAATGTATAGTTACAATAGGATGCAATGGGGACACATAGGGATAGGGGCAACACAAACCATATACTCCAAAAGTGGAATGCGAACCACGAATGGACCCCAAACCTATGTGACCTTGTAGAGGGTCGCTGGGACTATTAGAAAATAGTGAGAGTTAGAAAAATAACCCTCCCCAAGACCCTGAAAAGTGAGTGCAAAGTGCACTAAAGTTCCCCCAAGGACAAAGAAGTCGTGATAGAGGAATAATGCAGGAAAGACACAAACCAACAATGCAACAACGATGGATTTCCAATCTAGGGTACCTGTGGAACAAGGGGACCAAGTCCAAAAGTCACAAGCAAGTCGGAGATGGGCATATGCCCAGGAAATGCCAGCTGTGGGTGCAAAGAAGCTTCTACTGGACAGAAGAAGCTGAGGTTTCTGCAGGAACGAAAAGGGCTAGAGACTTCCCCTTTGGAGGACGGATCCCTCTCGCCGTGGAGAGTCGTGCAGAAGTGTTTTCTCGCCGAAAGAACGCCAACAAGCCTTGCTAGCTGCAAATTGTGCGGTAAGCGTTTTTGGATGCTGCTGTGGCCCAGGAAGGACCAGGATGTCGCAAATTGCGTCAGGAGAGAGAGGGGACGTCGAGCAAGACAAGGAGCCCTCTTAGCAGCAGGTAGCACCGGAGAAGTGCCAGAAACAGGCACTACGAGGATGCGTGAAACGATGCTCACCCGAAGTTACACAAAGGAGTCCCACGTCGCCGGAGACCAACTTAGAAAGTCGTGCAATGCAGGTTAGAGTGCCGTGGACCCAGGCTTGGCTGTGCACAAAGGATTTCCGCCGGAAGTGCACAGGGGCCGGAGTAGCTGCAAAAGTTGCGGTTCCCAGCAATGCAGTCTAGCGAGGTGAGGCAAGCACTTACCTCCACCAAACTTGGACTGAAGAGTCACTGGACTGTGGGAGTCACTTGGACAGAGTTGCTGGATTCGAGGGACCTCACTCGTCGTGCTGAGAGGAGACCCAAGGGACCGGTAATGCAGCTTTTTGGTGCCTGCGGTTGCAGGGGGAAGATTCCGTCGACCCACGGGAGATTTCTTCGGAGCTTCTAGTGCAGAGAGGAGGCAGACTACCCCCACAGCATGCACCACCAGGAAAACAGTCGAGAAGGCGGCAGGATCAGCGTTACAGAGTTGCAGTAGTCGTCTTTGCTACTATGTTGCAGTTTTGCAGGCTTCCAGCGCGGTCAGCAGTCGATTCCTTGGCAGAAGGTGAAGAGAGAGATGCAGAGGAACTCTGATGAGCTCTTGCATTCGTTATCTAAAGTTTCCCCAGAGACAGAGACCCTAAATAGCCAGAAAAGAGGGTTTGGCTACCTAGGAGAGAGGATAGGCTAGCAACACCTGAAGGAGCCTATCAGAAGGAGTCTCTGACGTCACCTGGTGGCACTGGCCACTCAGAGCAGTCCAGTGTGCCAGCAGCACCTCTGTTTCCAAGATGGCAGAGGTCTGGAGCACACTGGAGGAGCTCTGGACACCTCCCAGGGGAGGTGCAGGTCAGGGGAGTGGTCACTCCCCTTTCCTTTGTCCAGTTTCGCGCCAGAGCAGGGCTAAGGGGTCCCCTGAACCGGTGTAGACTGGCGTATGCAGAATTGGGCACATCTGTGCCCAAGAAAGCATTTCCAGAGGCTGGGGGAGGCTACTCCTCCCCTGCCTTCACACCATTTTCCAAAGGGAGAGGGTGTAACACCCTCTCTCAGAGGAAGTCCTTTGTTCTGCCATCCTGGGACAAGCCTGGCTTGACCCCAGGAGGGCAGAAACTTGTCTGAGGGGTTGGCAGCAGCAGCAGCTGCAGTGAAACCCCAGGAAAGGCAGTTTGGCAGTACCAGGGTCTGTGCTACAGACCACTGGGATCATGGGATTGTGCCAACTATGCCAGGATGGCATAGAGGGGGCAATTCCATGATCATAGACATGTTACATGGCCATATTCGGAGTTACCATTGTGAAGCTACATATAGGTAGTAACCTATATGTAGTGCACGCGTATAATGGTGTCCCCGCACTCACAAAGTCCGGGGATTTGGCCCTGAACAATGTGGGGGCACCTTGGCTAGTGCTAGGGTGCCCTCACACTAAGTAACTTTGCACCTAACCTTTACCAGGTAAAGGTTAGACATATAGGTGACTTATAAGTTACTTAAGTGCAGTGTAAAATGGCTGTGAAATAACGTGGACGTTATTTCACTCAGGCTGCAGTGGCAGGCCTGTGTAAGAATTGTCAGAGCTCCCTATGGGTGGCAAAAGAAATGCTGCAGCCCATAGGGATCTCCTGGAACCCCAATACCCTGGGTACCTCAGTACCATATACTAGGGAATTATAAGGGTGTTCCAGTAAACCAATGTAAATTGGTAACATTGGTCACTAGCCTGTTAGTGACAATTTAGAAAGAAATGAGAGAGCATAACCACTGAGGTTCTGGTTAGCAGAGCCTCAGTGAGACAGTTAGTCACTACACAGGTAACACATTCAGGCACACTTACGAGCACTGGGCCACTGGGTGACAGGGTCCCAGTGACACATACAACTAAAACAACATATATACAGTGAAAAATGGGGGTAACATGCCAGGCAAGATGGTACTTTCCTACATCCACAGAGCAAGATACTATGGTTTGAACAAAATACTTTGACTAGGGGCACTGACAAGGCTGCCAAGTGTGTCAGGGAGAACATGGTCTTTGGGGACATATGAGCATGTGTGCATATGAATGGGATAAAAGCGTATGGGTAACTGAGAACTGGTGTAGTATGTACTGGTGGCACAGGGCATACCTTTCACCGTATGTGGCACCGTTACACGAATAACACAAACATATAACCATGTTTCTAAATAGGAGAAATGTAAAGTGGAAAAATGTTCAAAATTTAACATTTGTTCTGCACTTTAAATTTCTCCCATTTAAAAATGATTGTGTTTTTCAGTTATAAATATTGCAAAGTGTTCTAGTGCCAACTGGGAGCATGAGGTCTGCTGTTTGTAAATGCAACACTTTGAAAAACAATTTGAGAACATTAAAATGAAAAGTTAACTTCATTTTGAAGTAGATTTTCATTTTCTCCATTTTAAAAGCGTTGAGAAACATCACTTTGTTCTCACTTCCAATACTGAGTTGACAAGGACTTTCAGTTAAGAATTAAATACCTTAGTGCTGCAATTCTTCACCTCTGTGCCCTGGGTCATACATATGACTCCAACACTGCTCCTATTAAGGACCTGCTCTCTGCAGCCTGAGGATATTAATGTAAAACAAACACAGCCTTCCCCTTACCTTTATAAGGAAAAATGTGGCCCTGTGCTTATTTAAAAATGAACTCCTGGTTGTGAGCTACTTCAAAGGGGTCTGGGAGCTACTAGTAGCTTGCGATCAACTGGTTGGAGACACCTGGACTACAGCATCTGGTTTTAAGAGCACCACGATAGTAAAAAAAAACTCTTCTCCATTCGAATAGCTAGGTTTCTTGGATCACAATGGCAAAATCACCTATTGACACAATTTACAAATGAGCGATGCCCTACTGTTTTATGAAAAGCACTTAAAGAAGCAAGCCTTAATCTCAGCTTCTTTAAGACCCTGTAAGATCGCCATTAGTCGTCCCACAGGCTATTGCTTTCTAACCAAAATCTTATCTTCAACTGCTGGAGAAGTCACACTCTTGGCAACTGCTCCCTCTTGCAAGAATTAGATTAGAGAAACGATAACCATGGCAGGACATGAGCGAATGATAGTGTCAAAAACACAGCTTCCATTTATGGTGAAACCTGGTGAAATTTTTTCACCACCTTCTGCTAACATCTCAAACACTTGGATCCTTTGACCTCAGAAATGTGTCAAAGTACAAAACTGTCATTGTGGTTGGCTGTACATCATGTAACTAGTCTGCACCCACAATGACCTTTAAGATATACTCTGTATTTCTTTTATATACTTCGGAACTCTTACCCCTAACACAGTCATTTCTCAAATGTCACTCCTCCAAATGACTCCAGAGTACCACATGAAAGGTCATGTCACATTACTCTGAGTTGCAGAAGGAACATGGTTGTAAATTCTTGTTTTATACACACACCACAAGAGGATATGTTTTGTTACAATATAGTAAAACTGTTCAGACAATTTAGTACATGGGCTCAGGATTTGAACTGTAGAATCGCTTACTCTATTTAGGAGTTAAAGATGAGAAAGTAATATTACAGAATGAGGCAAAGCTTAACTCACCAGCAGAATCCTCCCAGAGTCTCTCGATGCAAACAATATGGGGCTGGAGGTTGGCTTCCGCTGGCTCTACATAGACGTAATCTCCAACATGGTACAAGCTGTTCCTGAAGCTGCAGTCCTGTCGGTACGTACGAGGCAGTCCAGACTGTCCTGAGACTCCTGCAAGGTCATCTCTCCTTTCAGCTTCTTGTTCAAAGAGAACAGGCAGAATGAAATTCAAATACTGAGTGCAACCTTAGTCAGGGAATCAGCTCTCCCGTCTCTGATCAGGAGACATTCACAATCAAAGCTATGAAATTAGAGCCTAGAAGCAATTCAGATTTTTACGGTTGCTAGAAGTAAGGCAATATATTTTTTCTAAATGAAGGTTTTAAAACCAATTAAAAACTTGCTGTTACTTTGAAGGAACGAAAAACATTATCTCAATTCTCTCCCCATCATTCACAGAGAAGGCCATTTCACACAAAGCTCCCCACTGTGATGCCGGCAAGTTGCATTACTCAGTTTTCTAGTTTGCATAATTACGGACCAAATGTTAGAAAGGGTCTGGGCCAAGAAACATTAAGCAAACATACTAATGGTTAACGATGGATCAATGGTAAAAGAGTTTCAGAACAGAACGCCCACCTTTCAGGGATCCTGACGTTCCTGTTCTTTGCACCATACCGTACATTCGGAAGTAATCAAGATGCTCTGTTTTTTTTTTTTTTGCAAAAGGTTTCTTTCGAAGACCAACAAACTGTTGGTGTCATATTTATACAAGGGCCAATGTAATGCCAATATGGCCCCTGCAAAGCACCATCCTGCATAAGGAGGTTTTTCATGTACAAGGAATTGGTCATACATGTAACAAACAATGTCAACGCTGATAGGTCTGGTCACCTCCCCCCCCAGGGAAAACGCTTTTTTGTACAGAGTGTCGTGGTGTGTTCATTGTTGAGAGGAGGAAGGACTGTTGTTGTGAGAATTCAATACTGTGACGTGGTGTCAGTACATTAGAGCTGGGCGAGAGCATCAAGGACTAGTAATGCAATGCTGAAAGAGACAACACAGCTATGCTGGAGAGTGAAGGTAGGGGTGTGGGATTGCACAGAGATGGTGTGGCTGATGCAGTGCTAGTGCATGAGAGGGGCTGTTACTGTGGGGCTGGGAAGCGGGTGAGGCCCTGGGGTACAGGTGCAATGATCGGGTGGTAGTGTGGTGCTGGCAGAGTCTTGTGTGGGTAGAATACGTACCATTCCCCTCTATACCCCTTCCACAATTCATATGTGCACCTCCAAGTACTAAATGTAATCCAAGCACACAAGGATGTGGGCAGGAAGGAAGCTTCTGAAAAGTGAGTGGACCTTCATCAGAGTTACATCTAACTGAGATCACCATGAGATTCCATGGAGATCAATGATGATCCCTGTGACACTCCCTGGTGATCAATAATGATCATCGCAACACTACCTGACGATCAACAATGATCCCATGAGACTCGCCAGAGATCAATGATGATCGCCATGAGACTCCCTCCACGCAAGGATGATCACCACAACACTCCCGGAGATCAACGATGATCACATGAGACTCCCTGGAGAGATATGATGATCCCAGTGAGATTCTCAATCAATGATCACATGAGACTCCGTGGAGATCAATGATGATCACCAAAAGACTCCGTGGAGATCAATGATGATCACCACAAGACTCCGTGGAGATCAATGATGATCACCACAAGACTCCGTGGAGATCAATGATGATCACCACAAGACTCCGTGGAGATCAATGATGATCACCACAAGACTCCGTGGAGATCAATGATGATCACCACAAGACTCCGTGGAGATCAATGATGATCACCACAAGACTCACCGGAGAGCAATGATGGTCACGGGACACTGCCTTGGGATCAATGATGGTCCCGGGACACTGCCTTGGGATCAATGATGGTCACGGGACACCCCTTGGGGATCAATGATGGTCACGGGACACCCCTTGGGGTTTAATGATGGTCACAGGACACTCACCGGGGACCAATGATGGTCACTGGACACTCACCGGAGATCAATGATGGTCACGGGACACTCACCGGAGATCAATGATGATCCTTTGAGACTCCCCAGATGACATGAGACACCCCATAGATCAATGATGATCATGTGAAGCTCCCCAGATAGCAATGATGATCATGTGACACTCCCTGGAGATCAATGGTGATCACTACCACACTCCCTGGAAATCAACGATTGTCACATGAGACTCCCTGGTGATCAATTATAATCACATGACACTTCCTGGAGATCAATTATGATCACACTCCCTGAAAATCAATGATGATCCCATGAGACTCCTCGGAAATCAATGATGAACACACTCCTTAGAGATCAATAATGACCTTGGGGCACTCACTGGAGATCAATAATGATCTTGAGACACTCCCTGGAGATCAATGAAGATCAATGAAGATCACATGAGACTTCTTGGAGATCAATGTCAATCAATAAAAGACTCCATGTAGATCAATGATGGTCACCATGAGACTCCTGGAGATCAATTATGATCACGTGGCACTCCCTGGAGATAAATGACGATCCCTATGAGACTCCATGGAGATCAATGACGATCCCCATGAGACTCCCCAGAGACAAATGATGGTCATGTGAAACTCCCTGGAGATCAATGATGGTCATGGGGACAATCCCTGGGGATCAATGATGATCCCATGAGACTCCCTGGAGATCAATGAGGGTCACTGAAAAACTCCCCAGAGATCAATGATGACGACGAGGGCCTCCCCAGAGGTCAATGATAATGACAAGAGACTCCCCAGAGATCAATGATGATCATGCAAAACTCCCTAGAGAGCAATGATGATCAAGTGACACTCCCTAGGGATCAATGGTAATCACCATGAGACTCTCCAGAGACCAATGATGATGACGTGACAGTCCCTGGAGATTAATGATGAGCAACATGAGATTCCTGGAGATCAGTGATAATCACATGAGACTCCCAGAGATCAATGATGGTCACATGAGACTCCTCGGAGATCAAAGATGATCACGTGAGACTCCCGGGAGATCAATGATGATCACACTCCCTGGAGATCAATTTTCATATGACCCTCCCTGGAGATCAATGATGATCACCATGAGATTATCTGAAGGTCAATGATGATCACACTGCTCAGAGATCAATGATGACCACACTCTCCGGAATGATGATCATGTGACACTCCCTGGAGATCAATGATGGTCATGTGACACTCCCTGAAGATCAATGATCACCATCATACTCCCCCGAGATCAATTATGATCACCACAAGACTCCTCCGTTATCAATGATGCACACAGTACATTATTTTATTTTGAGTGGAGGAGATTTAGCCTAACGGTCGAAGCTACTGACTTTGGAACCGGGGGACTAGATTAGAGTTCGACCTCACCTAAACATCCTTACATTTTGTCAATATCACTTAATATCATGTGCTTAAAAATGTTTATCTATATATATATATTTTTTTTTTTTAACACCCTCATTCACTTGCGCCAGGTTTGTGTAGGAAAGTACCATCTTGCCTGGCATGTTACCCCCATTTTTCACTGTATATATGTTGTTTTAGTTGTATGTGTCACTGGGACCCTGGTAACCCAGGGCCCCAGTGCTCATAAGTGTGCCTGAATGTGTTACCTGTGTAGTGACTAACTGTCTCACTGAGGCTCTGCTAATCAGAACCTCAGTGGTTATGCTCTCTCATTTCTTTCCAAATTGTCACTAACAGGCTAGTGACCATTTTTACCAATTTACATTGGCTTACTGGAACACCCTTATAATTCCCTAGTATATGGTACTGAGGTACCCAGGGTATTGGGGTTCCAGGAGATCCCTATGGGCTGCAGCATTTCTTTTGCCACCCATAGGGAGCTCTGACAATCCTTACACAGGCCTGCCACTGCAGCCTGAGTGAAATAACGTCCACGTTATTTCACAGCCATTTTACACTGCACTGAAGTAACTTATAAGTCACCTATATGTCTAACCTTTACCTGGTAAAGGTTAGGTGCAAAGTTACTTAGTGTGAGGGCACCCTGGCACTAGCCAAGGTGCCCCCACATTGTTCAGAGCCAATTCACTGAACTTTGTGAGTGCGGGGACACCATTACACGCGTGCACTACATATAGGTCACTACCTATATGTAGCTTCACCATGGTAACTCCGAATATAGCCATGTAACATGTCTATGATCATGGAATTGCCCCCTCTATGCCATCCTGGCATTGTTGGTACAATTCCATGATCCCAGTGGTCTGTAGCACAGACCCTGGTACTGCCAGGCTGCCCTTCCTGGGGTTTCTCTGCAGCTGCTGCTGCTGCCAACCCCTCAGACAGGCAGCTGCCCTCCTGGGGTCCAGCCAGGCCTGGCCCAGGATGGCAGAACAAAGAACTTCCTCTGAGAGAGGGTGTGACACCCTCTCCCTTTGGAAAATGGTGTGAAGGCAGGGGAGGAGTAGCCTCCCCCAGCCTCTGGAAATGCTTTGTTGGGCACAGATGTGCCCAATTCTGCATAAGCCAGTCTACACCGGTTCAGGGACCCCTTAGCCCCTGCTCTGGCGCGAAACTGGACAAAGGAAAGGGGAGTGACCACTCCCCTGACCTGCACCTCCCCTGGGAGGTGTCCAGAGCTCCTCCAGTGTGCTCCAGACCTCTGCCATCTTGGAAACAGAGGTGCTGCTGGCACACTGGACTGCTCTGAGTGGCCAGTGCCACCAGGTGACGTCAGAGACTCCTTGTGATAGGCTCCTTCAGGTGTTAGTAGCCTTTCCTCTCTCCTAGGTAGCCAAACCCTCTTTTCTGGCTATTTAGGGTCTCTGTCTCTGGGGAAACTTTAGATAACGAATGCATGAGCTCAGCCGAGTTCCTCTGCATCTCCCTCTTCACCTTCTGATAAGGAATCGACCGCTGACCGCGCTGGAAGCCTGCAAACCTGCAACATAGTAGCAAAGACGACTACTGCAACTCTGTAACGCTGATCCTGCCGCCTTCTCGACTGTTTTCCTGCTTGTGCATGCTGTGGGGGTAGTCTGCCTCCTCTCTGCACCAGAAGCTCCGAAGAAATCTCCCGTGGGTCGACGGAATCTTCCCCCTGCAACCGCAGGCACCAAAAAGCTGCATTACCGGTCCCTTGGGTCTCCTCTCAGCACGACGAGCGAGGTCCCTCGAATCCAGCGACACCGTCCAAGTGACCCCCACAGTCCAGTGACTCTTCAGCCCAAGTTTGGTGGAGGTAAGTCCTTGCCTCACCTCGCTGGGCTGCATTGCTGGGAACCGCGACTTTGCAAGCTACTCCGGGCCCTGTGCACTTCCGGCGGAAATCCTTCGTGCACAGCCAAGCCTGGGTCCACGGCACTCTAACCTGCATTGCACGACTTTCTAAGTTGGTCTCCGGCGACGTGGGACTCCTTTGTGCAACTTCGGCGAGCACCGTTTCACGCATCCTCGTAGTGCCTGTTTCTGGCACTTCTCCGGGTGCTACCTGCTTCAGTGAGGGCTCTTTGTCTTGCTCGACGTCCCCTCTCTCTGCAGGTCTAATTTGCGACCTCCTGGTCCCTCCTGGGCCCCAGCAGCGTCCAAAAACGCCAAACGCACGATTTGCGTGTAGCAAGGCTTGTTGGCGTCCATCCGGCGGGAAAACACTTCTGCACGACTCTCCAAGGCGTGGGGGATCCATCCTCCAAAGGGGAAGTCTCTAGCCCTTGTCGTTCCTGCAGTATTCACAGTTCTTCAGCCTAGTAAGAGCTTCTTTGCACCAACCGCTGGCATTTCTTGGGCATCTGCCCATCTCCGAGCTGCTTGTGACTTTTGGACTTGGTCCCCTTGTTCCACAGGTACCCTCAGTCAGGAATCCATCGTTGTTGCATTGCTGATTTGTGTTCTCCTTGCATTTTCCCTCTAACACGACTATTTTGTCCTTAGGGGAACTTTGGTGCACTTTGCACTCACTTTTCAGGGTCTTGGGGAGGGTTATTTTTCTAACTCTCACTATTTTCTAATAGTCCCAGCGACCCTCTACAAGGTCACATAGGTTTGGGGTCCATTCGTGGTTCGCATTCCACTTTTGGAGTATATGGTTTGTGTTGCCCCTATCCCTATGTTTCCCCATTGCATCCTATTGTAACTATACATTGTTTGCACTGTTTTCTAAGACTATACTGCATATTTTTGCTATTGTGTATATATATCTTGTGTATATTTCCTATCCTCTCACTGAGGGTACACTCTAAGATACTTTGGCATATTGTCATAAAAATAAAGTACCTTTATTTTTAGTATAACTGTGTATTGTGTTTTCTTATGATATTGTGCATATGACACTAGGTGGTACTGTAGTAGCTTCACACGTCTCCTAGTTCAGCCTAAGCTGCTCTGCTAAGCTACCATTATCTATCAGCCTAAGCTGCTAGACACCCTATACACTAATAAGGGATAACTGGGCCTGGTGCAAGGTGCAAGTACCCCTTGGTACTCACTACAAGCCAGTCCAGCCTCCTACATTGGTTGTGCAGCGGTGGGATAAGTGCTTTGAGACTACTTACCACTGTTGTCATTGTACTTTTCATAAGAGAAAAATATACAAAACAAGGTCAGTGTATATACACATAGCCAAAAAGTTTTGCATTTCCTCTTTTCAAAGTGCTGAAAAGTACTTCTAAACTTTCAAAAAGTTCTTAAAAGTTTAAAAAGTTTTTTTCTGTCTTTCCAAAAAGTTCTGAAAACTTTTTTCTCTTTGTCTATCACTTTAACTCTCTCTAAAAATGTCTGGCACAGGCCAAAAAGTTGAACTGTCCAAACTTGCATATGATCACCTTAGCTGGAAAGGAGCAAGGAGTCTCTGCATAGAGAGAGGTTTGAGTGTAGGGAAGAATCCTTCCTTAGAACTGTTAAGTAATATGCTTAGAGTACAAGATAAGGCCATAAGTGCCCAATCTGTAGAAAAAGTAGCTAATGGTTCTCAATCTGATCCAGGGACTCCCCCAGGAAAAGGTTCAGGAAAGAAACTTCTCAGCCTGCCCATTACTAGACAGTCTAGCATAGTTGGTACAGAGGTTGAATCACATCATACTGATGATGTGCTCTCACATTATACTGGTAGCCAAGCTGTTAGGGTGCCCTCTGTAAGGGACAGGTCTCCTTCTGTTCATTCCCATCATACCTCTGTATCTAGAAATGTCCCTCCCACCCACCCTGATGACAGATTGTTAGAAAGGGAGCTCAATAGATTGAGAGTGGAACAAACCAGACTGAAGCTCAAGAAGCAACAGCTGGATTTGGATAGACAGTCTTTAGAAGTAGAGAGGGAAAGACAGAAGTTGGGTTTAGATACCCATGGTGGCAGCAGCAGTATTCCCCATAGTCATCCTGCAAAAGAGCATGATTCCAGGAATCTGCACAAGATAGTTCCCCCTTATAAGGAGGGGGATGACATTAACAAGTGGTTTGCTGCACTTGAGAGGGCCTGTGCTGTACAGGATGTCCCTCAAAAGCAGTGGGCTGCTATCCTATGGCTATCATTTAGTGGAAAAGGTAGGGATAGGCTCCTTACTGTAAAAGAAAATGATGCTAACAATTTCCAAGTTCTTAAGAATGCACTCCTGGATGGTTATGGCTTAACCACTGAACAGTACAGGATAAAGTTCAGAGATACCAAAAAGGAGTCTTCACAAGACTGGGTTGATTTCATTGACCAGGCAGTGAAGGCCTTGGAGGGGTGGTTACATGGCAGTAAAGTTACTGATTATGACAGCCTGTATAACTTGATCCTGAGAGAGCATATCCTTAATAATTGTATGTCTGATTTGTTGCACCAGTACTTGGTGGACTCTGATCTGACCTCTCCCCAAGAATTGGGAAAGAAGGCAGACAAATGGGTCAGAACAAGAGTGAACAGAAAAGTTCATACAGGGGGTGACAAAGATGGCAACAAAAAGAAGGATGGTAAGTCTTCTGACAAGGGTGGGGACAAATCTAAAAATGAGTCTTCATCAGGCCCACAAAAACACTCTGGTGGGGGTGGTGGGCCCAAATCCTCCTTTAATCAGAACAAGGAAAAGAAACCATGGTGCTATTTATGTAAAATAAAAGGCCATTGGACAACAGATCCCAGTTGTCCAAAGAAAGGCACCACAGCTCCTACCACTACAACCCCTACTGCTAAACCTAGTGTCCCTACTAATAGCAGTGGTGGTGGGAGCAAACCTACTAATAGCCAATCCAAGGGAGTAGCTGGGCTCACTTTTGGTAATTTAGTTGGGGTTGGTCTAATTAGGGAGACCACAGAGGCTACTTTAGTCTCTGAAGGGGCTATTGACTTAGCCACTTTGGTTGCTT
Source organism: Pleurodeles waltl (assembly GCF_031143425.1). Taxonomy (NCBI): domain Eukaryota; kingdom Metazoa; phylum Chordata; class Amphibia; order Caudata; family Salamandridae; genus Pleurodeles; species Pleurodeles waltl. Next base: position 5,381,116 of record NC_090448.1, on the reverse strand, counting down.
GCCCCCATAACTTGGAGAAGTACAAGCAACTAACCCTAATAAATGGTGTTGAGGTCCAGGCCTACAGGGACACAGGTGCCAGTGTCACAATGGTGATTGAGAAACTGGTGCACCCTGAACAACACATACTTGGACACCAGTACCAAGTAACCGATGCTCACAACATAACACAAAGCCACCCCATGGCTGTTGTAAATCTCAACTGGGGGGGGGTATCTGGTCCAAAGAAAGTTGTGGTAGCTTCAGATTTACCTGTAGACTGTCTATTAGGGAATGATTTGGAGACATCAGCTTGGTCAGATGTGGAGTTGGAGGCCCATGCAGCAATGCTGGGCATTCCAGGGCATATTTTTGCTTTGACAAGGGCTCAGGCCAAAAAGCAAAAAGGACAGGGAAGCTTGGATCCTGGAACAATGGACCAAGTGCTCCCTAAAGCTAGGGCTAGTAGAAGCAAACCACTTCCTACTATCCCTCCCTCTACAGTGGATTCTACTTCTGAGGAAGAAGAATTCCCTCCCTGTGCAGAACCTACACCAGAGGAGCTGGAAGCAGACACTGCTGAGCTTTTGGGTGAAGGGGGGCCTGCCAGAGAGGAGCTGAGTGCGGCACAGCAAACCTGTCCCACATTAGAGGGTCTCAGACAGCAAGCTGTCAAACAGGCTAATGGGGATGTCAGTGACTCACACAGAGTTTACTGGGAGGACAACCTCTTGTACACTGAGCATAGGGATCCTAAACCTGGAGCTGCCAGGAGATTAGTGATTCCTCAGGAGTACAGAAAGTTCCTCCTAACACTGGCACATGACATTCCCTTAGCTGGGCACCTGGGTCAAATGAAAACTTGGGACAGATTGGTACCATTGTTTCATTGACCTAGGATGTCTGAGGACACAAAATAATTTTGTAAGTCCTGTGAAACCTGTCAAGCCAGTGGCAAGACAGGTGGCACTCCAAAGGCACCCCTTATCCCACTGCCTGTGGTTGGGGTTCCCTTTGAAAGGGTAGGGGTTGACATAGTTGGCCCCCTTGACCCTCCTACTGCTTCAGGCAATAGGTTTATCTTAGTGGTAGTGGACCATGCCACAAGATATCCTGAAGCAATTCCTTTAAGGACCACTACAGCTCCTGCAGTGGCAAAGGCCCTCCTGGGAATATTTTCCAGGGTGGGCTTCCCAAAGGAAGTAGTATCAGACAGAGGAAGCAATTTCATGTCTGCATACTTAAAGGCCATGTGGAAGGAGTGTGGTGTAACTTACAAGTTCACAACACCCTATCATCCACAAACAAATGGACTGGTGGAGAGATTTAATAAAACTCTCAAAGGCATGATTATGGGACTCCCTGAAAAACTCCGCAGGAGATGGGATATCCTTCTACCATGCCTCCTTTTTGCCTACAGGGAGGTACCCCAGAAAGGAGTGGGCTTCAGCCCCTTTGAACTTCTTTTTGGACACCCTGTTAGGGGTCCACTCACACTTGTAAAGGAGGGTTGGGAACAACCTTTAAAAGCTCCTAAGCAGGATATTGTGGATTATGTACTTGGCCTCAGATCAAGGATGGCTGAGTACATGAAAAAGGCCAGTAAAAACCTTCAGGCCAGCCAAGAGCTCCAGAAGCAATGGCATGATCAGAAGGCTGTTTTGGTTCAGTACCAACCAGGGCAGAAAGTGTGGGTCTTGGAGCCTGTGGCCCCAAGAGCACTCCAAGATAAATGGAGTGGACCCCACACAATTGTTGAAAAGAAGGGTGAAGTCACCTACTTGGTTGACTTAGGCACTGCCAGGAGTCCCCTTAGGGTGCTCCATGTCAACCGCCTGAAACCCTACTATGACAGGGCTGATCTCACCCTGCTCATGGCAACAGATGAGGGACAGGAAGAAGACAGTGATCCTCTACCTGATCTCTTCTCTTCCACAGAACAAGATGCTCTTGTGGAAGGTGTAGTTTTGGCTGATTGTCTTACTGCTGAGCAGAAAGACAATTGCATAAATCTCCTAGGACAATTTTCAGAACTCTTCTCCATTGTGCCAGGCACCACTTCTTGGTGTGAGCACACTATAGATACTGGAGACAGTTTACCTGTCAAAAGTAAGATCTATAGGCAGCCTGACCATGTCAGGGACTGCATAAAGCAAGAAGTTCAGAAGATGTTGGAACTAGGAGTGGTTGAGCACTCTGACAGTCCATGGGCTTCTCCTGTGGTACTGGTACCAAAACCCAATTCTAAAGATGGAAAGAAGGAAATGAGGTTTTGTGTCGACTATAGAGGTCTCAACTTGGTAACCAAAACTGATGCTCACCGTATACCCAGGGCAGATGAGCTCATAGATACACTGGCATCTGCCAAGTATCTAAGCACTTTTGATTTGACTGCAGGGTATTGGCAGATCAAATTGTCAGAAGATGCTAAATCTAAGACTGCATTTTCTACCATTGGAGGACATTACCAGTTTACTGTAATGCCTTTTGGTCTGAAAAATGCACCTGCCACTTTTCAGAGGTTGGTGAACACAGTCCTGCAAGGGCTGGAAGCTTTCAGTGCAGCATATTTGGATGATATAGCTGTCTTTAGCTCCAGCTGGGATGATCACCTGGTCCACCTTTGGAAAGTTTTGGAGGCCCTGCAAAAGGCAGGCCTCACTATCAAGTCTTCAAAATGCCAGATAGGGCAGGGTAAGGTGGTTTATCTGGGACACCTTGTTGGTGGGGAACAGATTGCACCACTTCAGGGGAAAATCCAAACTATTATTGATTGGGTTCCCCCTACCACTCAGACTCAGGTGAGAGCCTTCCTAGGCCTCACTGGGTATTACAGGAGGTTCATTAAGAACTATGGCTCCATTGCAGCCCCTCTTAATGACCTCACATCCAAGAAAATGCCTAAAAAGGTATTATGGACAGCAAACTGTCAGAAAGCTTTTGAGGAGCTGAAGCAGGTCATGTGCTCTGCACCTGTCCTGAAAAGCCCTTGTTACTCTAAAAAATTCTATGTCCAAACTGATGCATCTGAATTAGGAGTAGGGGCAGTCCTATCACAACTTAATTCTGAGGGCCAGGATCAACCTGTTGCTTTTATTAGTAGGAGGTTGACCCCTAGAGAAAAGCGTTGGTCTGCCATTGAGAGGGAGGCCTTTGCTGTGGTCTGGGCTCTGAAGAAGTTGAGGCCATACCTGTTTGGCACTCACTTCATTGTTCAGACAGACCACAAACCTCTACTTTGGCTAAAACAAATGAAAGGTGAAAATCCTAAATTGTTGAGGTGGTCCATATCCCTACAGGGAATGGACTATACAGTGGAACATAGACCTGGGAGTAGCCACTCCAATGCAGATGGACTCTCCAGATATTTCCACTTAGACAATGAAGACTCATCAGGTAATGGCTAGTCTTATTGTCCTTCGTTTGGGGGGGGGGGTTGTGTAGGAAAGTACCATCTTGCCTGGCATGTTACCCCCATTTTTCACTGTATATATGTTGTTTTAGTTGTATGTGTCACTGGGACCCTGGTAACCCAGGGCCCCAGTGCTCATAAGTGTGCCTGAATGTGTTACCTGTGTAGTGACTAACTGTCTCACTGAGGCTCTGCTAATCAGAACCTCAGTGGTTATGCTCTCTCATTTCTTTCCAAATTGTCACTAACAGGCTAGTGACCATTTTTACCAATTTACATTGGCTTACTGGAACACCCTTATAATTCCCTAGTATATGGTACTGAGGTACCCAGGGTATTGGGGTTCCAGGAGATCCCTATGGGCTGCAGCATTTCTTTTGCCACCCATAGGGAGCTCTGACAATCCTTACACAGGCCTGCCACTGCAGCCTGAGTGAAATAACGTCCACGTTATTTCACAGCCATTTTACACTGCACTTAAGTAACTTATAAGTCACCTATATGTCTAACCTTTACCTGGTAAAGGTTAGGTGCAAAGTTACTTAGTGTGAGGGCACCCTGGCACTAGCCAAGGTGCCCCCACATTGTTCAAAGCCAATTCACTGAACTTTGTGAGTGCGGGGACACCATTACACTCGTGCACTACATATAGGTCACTACCTATATGTAGCTTCACCATGGTAACTCCGAATATAGCCATGTAACATGTCTATGATCATGGAATTGCCCCCTCTATGCCATCCTGGCATTGTTGGTACAATTCCATGATCCCAGTGGTCTGTAGCACAGACCCTGGTACTGCCAGACTGCCCTTCCTGGGGTTTCTCTGCAGCTGCTGCTGCTGCCAACCCCTCAGACAGGCAGCTGCCCTCCTGGGGTCCAGCCAGGCCTGGCCCAGGATGGCAGAACAAAGAACTTCCTCTGAGAGAGGGTGTGACACCCTCTCCCTTTGGAAAATGGTGTGAAGGCAGGGGAGGAGTAGCCTCCCCCAGCCTCTGGAAATGCTTTGTTGGGCACAGATGTGCCCAATTCTGCATAAGCCAGTCTACACCGGTTCAGGGACCCCTTAGCCCCTGCTCTGGCGCGAAACTGGACAAAGGAAAGGGGAGTGACCACTCCCCTGACCTGCACCTCCCCTGGGAGGTGTCCAGAGCTCCTCCAGTGTGCTCCAGACCTCTGCCATCTTGGAAACAGAGGTGCTGCTGGCACACTGGACTGCTCTGAGTGGCCAGTGCCACCAGGTGACGTCAGAGACTCCTTGTGATAGGCTCCTTCAGGTGTTAGTAGCCTTTCCTCTCTCCTAGGTAGCCAAACCCTCTTTTCTGGCTATTTAGGGTCTCTGTCTCTGGGGAAACTTTAGATAACGAATGCATGAGCTCAGCCGAGTTCCTCTGCATCTCCCTCTTCACCTTCTGATAAGGAATCGACCGCTGACCGCGCTGGAAGCCTGCAAACCTGCAACATAGTAGCAAAGACGACTACTGCAACTCTGTAACGCTGATCCTGCCGCCTTCTCGACTGTTTTCCTGCTTGTGCATGCTGTGGGGGTAGTCTGCCTCCTCTCTGCACCAGAAGCTCCGAAGAAATCTCCCGTGGGTCGACGGAATCTTCCCCCTGCAACCGCAGGCACCAAAAAGCTGCATTACCGGTCCCTTGGGTCTCCTCTCAGCACGACGAGCGAGGTCCCTCGAATCCAGCGACACCGTCCAAGTGACCCCCACAGTCCAGTGACTCTTCAGCCCAAGTTTGGTGGAGGTAAGTCCTTGCCTCACCTCGCTGGGCTGCATTGCTGGGAACCGCGACTTTGCAAGCTACTCCGGGCCCTGTGCACTTCCGGCGGAAATCCTTCGTGCACAGCCAAGCCTGGGTCCACGGCACTCTAACCTGCATTGCACGACTTTCTAAGTTGGTCTCCGGCGACGTGGGACTCCTTTGTGCAACTTCGGCGAGCACCGTTTCACGCATCCTCGTAGTGCCTGTTTCTGGCACTTCTCCGGGTGCTACCTGCTTCAGTGAGGGCTCTGTCTTGCTCGACGTCCCCTCTCTCTGTAGGTCTAATTTGCGACCTCCTGGTCCCTCCTGGGCCCCAGCAGCGTCCAAAAACGCCAAACGCACGATTTGCGTGTAGCAAGGCTTGTTGGCGTCCATCCGGCGGGAAAACACTTCTGCACGACTCTCCAAGGCGTGGGGGATCCATCCTCCAAAGGGGAAGTCTCTAGCCCTTGTCGTTCCTGCAGTATTCACAGTTCTTCAGCCTAGTAAGAGCTTCTTTGCACCAACCGCTGGCATTTCTTGGGCATCTGCCCATCTCCGAGCTGCTTGTGACTTTTGGACTTGGTCCCCTTGTTCCACAGGTACCCTCAGTCAGGAATCCATCGTTGTTGCATTGCTGATTTGTGTTCTCCTTGCATTTTCCCTCTAACACGACTATTTTGTCCTTAGGGGAACTTTGGTGCACTTTGCACTCACTTTTCAGGGTCTTGGGGAGGGTTATTTTTCTAACTCTCACTATTTTCTAATAGTCCCAGCGACCCTCTACAAGGTCACATAGGTTTGGGGTCCATTCGTGGTTCGCATTCCACTTTTGGAGTATATGGTTTGTGTTGCCCCTATCCCTATGTTTCCCCATTGCATCCTATTGTAACTATACATTGTTTGCACTGTTTTCTAAGACTATACTGCATATTTTTGCTATTGTGTATATATATCTTGTGTATATTTCCTATCCTCTCACTGAGGGTACACTCTAAGATACTTTGGCATATTGTCATAAAAATAAAGTACCTTTATTTTTAGTATAACTGTGTATTGTGTTTTCTTATGATATTGTGCATATGACACTAGGTGGTACTGTAGTAGCTTCACACGTCTCCTAGTTCAGCCTAAGCTGCTCTGCTAAGCTACCATTATCTATCAGCCTAAGCTGCTAGACACCCTATACACTAATAAGGGATAACTGGGCCTGGTGCAAGGTGCAAGTACCCCTTGGTACTCACTACAAGCCAGTCCAGCCTCCTACAGTTTGGCAATATAAAACCGCAAACAAGTAAAACTGCCATTCCTGATGCACAAAAACCTGCTTTAAGCCCAAAATAAGTTATAAATGAGTGCACTCGCAGACGTCAGAGAGGACAGCCATTAACTTTTCAGATAAAGGTGACAGCACCACTGGCCATCCTAAAATACAGGAGATAAATGAGTGACATCCAGACACTGGTAACTAAGAGCAGAAGTGACCGAGAATGCACTGGAGCAGTGGTTCCCAACCTGTGGTCCGGGGACCCCTGGGGGTCCGCAAAGCTTTCTCAGGGGGTCCACAAGAGCCTAGAAAATTAAAAAATATTAACAAATATTGACAAATTAGATCCCCAGCTTCCAGTAATGACTCAGGCGGGGGTCCCCGGATTCCCATGATGGTTCAGTGGGGGTCCCTGGGTTCCATTAATGTTAAAGTGGGGGTCCACAGAAATCAAAAGGTTGGGAACCACTGCACTGGAGAGTTCCCGAAAGGAGACACACACAGTGGACGTGGACACAAAGTCACACCATGACAAACCCTGTGAAAGGAGCGTTTCTGATGAACAAACCATCCTGAAATCCAGCATCCCTAAAGTCACAGCACAGTAAGGAGAAGAGATTCCTCAACCAGCCCACTAGTACCCAGACATGCGTTTAGTGGGAATTACTACAATTTACAGATCTAAAAAAATATATATATTTATGATCAGTCTTCATATCAAAAACAGTGCCTTACCATCACATTGTTTAAAGAAGACAACGCAATGTAGAAGAACAATTGATATATTCACTGGTGACTCCCTTCTCATCTAGGGAGGATCAGACCAGAAGCCTATATACATATGGGAAGAGTAATTTCAGGAATTCTCATTGTTAGAGGAACCTTTATCTGACTTATCATCTTCGGCCATAAATGATCCATGGGCTTCCGAAGCTTATTGTTGGCACCAGAGAAGACGCATCAATGTTCGTAAACATTCCGATCTGTAAACAGAGCAAGGTCAGGCAGACAGGCAGTGCAGCCAAGTGGAGCTGTTGTCAGCCCCAGATGGACTTCTGCATTCAGGGTAAACCTCTCCATTGTACCCCTGCAGAGAAGGGCACTTCCTGATCGAAGGCCAGCCTCTGCAGCATGTTGGCCACCTGATGGCAGCCACTGACCAGCACATCAAGCCCAATCTGAGGACCTCAAGATACCCCAGTAACCACAGTACCTAAAAGAATGGGCACATTCAGAATTGTGAAAGTTTGGCAGGTGTTGTGCACCATACAGCACTCACTCTTAGGTAAAGAGAACCAACAACAACAAATAAATTGTGAGGAGAGAACTGGAGCAAAACTTCATGCTATTTCTATAACCAAGCTTCGCAAAATGTGGTGCACTCTTAGCTCTGGATCAACCATCAAGCACCACTTATATATTAAGTATGCAGCTCTCCACAACGTGCTCAAGTAGGAGTAAAAATTAAAAGCTTCATTGATATTATACACTTGGGGCTGTGGGACTAACTAAACTTTACTCTATGTGACAATGTAGGAAGTTGGCTCTGTATGTGCTATTTCAAAGTAAGGAATAGCATGCACAGAGTCCAAGGGTTCCCCTTAGAGGTAAAATAGTGGTAAAAATAGATAATACTAATGCTCTATTTTGTGGTAGTGTGGTCGAGCAGTAGGCTTATCCAAGGAGTAGTGTTAAGCATTTGTTGTACATACACATAGACAATAAATGAGGTACACACACTCAGAGACAAATCCAGCCAATAGGTTTTGTTATAGAAAAATATCTTTTCTTAGTTTATTTTAAGAACCACAGGTTCAAAGTTAACATGTAATATCTTGTTTGAAAGGTATTGCAGGTAAGTACATTAGGAACTTTGAATCATTTAAATTGCATGTATACTTTTCAAGTTATTGACAAATAGCTACTTTAAAAGTGGACACAGTGCAATTTTCACAGTTCCTGGGGGAGGTAAGTTTTTGTTAGTTTTACCAGGTAAGTAAGACACTTACAGGGTTCAGTTCTTGGTCCAAGGTAGCCCACCGTTGGGGGTTCAGAGCAACCCCAAAGTTACCACACCAGCAGCTCAGGGCCGGTCAGGTGCAGAGTTCAAAGTGATGCCCAAAACGCATAGGCTAGAATGGAGAGAAGGGGGTGCCCCGGTTCCGGTCTTCTTGCAGGTAAGTACCCGCGTCTTCGGAGGGCAGACCAGGGGGGTTTTGTAGGGCACCGGGGGGGGACACAAGCCCACACAGAAATTTCACCCTCAGCATCGCGGGGGCGGCCGGGTGCAGTGTAGAAACAAGCGTCGGGTTTTCAATGTTAGTCTATGAGAGATCAACGGATCTCTTCAGCGCTGCAGGCAGGCAAGGGGGGGCTTCCTCGGGGAAACCTCCACTTGGGCAAGGGAGAGGGACTCCTGGGGGTCACTTCTCCAGTGAAAGTCCGGTCCTTCAGGTCCTGGGGGCTGCGGGTGCAGGGTCTTTTCCAGGCGTCGGGACTTAGGTTTCAGAGAGTCGCGGTCAGGGGAAGCCTCGGGATTCCCTCTGCAGGCGGCGCTGTGGGGGCTCAGGGGGGACAGGTTTTGGTACTCACAGTCGTAGAGTAGTCCGGGGGTCCTCCCTGAGGTGTTGGTTCTCCACCAGCCGAGTCGGGGTCGCCGGGTGCAGTGTTGCAAGTCTCACGCTTCTTGCGGGGAGATTGCAGGGTTCTTTAAAGCTGCTTCTGGAAACAAAGTTGCAGTCTTTTTGGAGCAGGTCCGCTGTCCTCGGGAGTTTCTTGTCGTCGTCGAAGCAGGGCAGTCCTCAGAGGATTCAGAGGTCGCTGGTCCCTTTGGAAGGCGTCGCTGGAGCAGAGTTCTTTGGAAGGCAGGAGACAGGCCGGTGAGTTTCTGGAGCCAAGGCAGTTGTTGTCTTCTGGTCTTCCTCTGCAGGGGTTTTCAGCTGGGCAGTCCTTCTTCTTGTTGTTGCAGGAATCTAATTTCTAGGTTCAGGGAGAGCCCTTAAATACTAAATTTAAGGGCGTGTTTAGGTCTGGGGGGTTAGTAGCCAATGGCTACTAGCCCTGAGGGTGAGTACACCCTCTTTGTGCCTCCTCCCAAGGGGAGGGGGTCACATCCCTAATCCTATTGGGGGAATCCTCCATCTGCAAGATGGAGGATTTCTAAAAGTTAGAGTCACCTCAGCTCAGGACACCTTAGGGGCTGTCCTGACTGGCCAGTGACTCCTCCTTGTTATTCTCATTATTTTCTCCGGCCTTGCCGCCAAAAGTGGGGGCCGGGCCGGAGGGGGCGGGCAACTCCACTAGCTGGAGTGTCCTGCGGTGCTGTGACAAAGGGGTGAGCCTTTGAGGCTCACCGCCAGGTGTTACAGCTCCTGCCTGGGGGAGGTGTTAGCATCTCCACCCAGTGCAGGCTTTGTTACTGGCCTCAGAGTGACAAAGGCACTCTCCCCATGGGGCCAGCAACATGTCTCTAGTGTGGCAGGCTGCTGGAACTAGTCAGCCTACACAGATAGTCGGTTAAGTTTCAGGGGGCACCTCTAAGGTGCCCTCTGGGGTGTATTTTGCAATAAAATGTACACTGGCATCAGTGTGCATTTATTGTGCTGAGAAGTTTGATACCAAACTTCCCAGTTTTCAGTGTAGCCATTATGGTGCTGTGGAGTTTGTGTTTGACAAACTACCAGACAATATACTCTTATGGCTACCCTGCACTTACAATGTCTAAGGTTTTGTTTAGACACTGTAGGGGTACCATGCTCATGCACTGGTACCCTCACCTATGGTATAGTGCACCCTGCCTTAGGGCTGTAAGGCCGGCTAGAGGGGTGTCTTACCTATACTGCATAGGCAGTGAGAGGCTGGCATGGCACCCTGAGGGGAGTGCCATGTCGACTTACTCGTTTTGTCCTCACTAGCACACACAAGCTGGCAAGCAGTGTGTCTGTGCTGAGTGAGAGGTCTCCAGGGTGGCATAAGACATGCTGCAGCCCTTAGAGAGCTTCCTTGGCATCAGGGCCCTTGGTACTAGAAGTACCAGTTACAAGGGACTTATCTGGATGCCAGGGTCTGCCAATTGTGGAAACAATGGTACATTTTAGGTGAAAGAACACTGGTGCTGGGGCCTGGTTAGCAGGGTCCCAGCACACTTCTCAGTCAAGTCAGCATCAGTATCAGGCAAAAAGTGGGGGGTAACTGCAACAGGGAGCCATTTCTTTACACAAGCCCCCCCCAGCCCACAGGCCAGGAGACTCAGCCAAAGCTGGGAGAGTCTTCCTAGTCTGTCAGGCGAGGAAGAGTAGAGGAAATAGGCTGGTTTGTTGCAGGGCCTACTCTGCCTTACATCCTCCTGTTCAGGTCATTCCCTCTGGGGAACTGACCCACTTCCACAGTGATAGGACCTAGTCTGAACTGCCTCTTGTCTGTGCTTTTTATGTCTTCACCCATTCTCTCTATTTTGGGGTTAGAGGTATCCACCCCTGCTAATCTTATCTTAGCCAGGGTCACCCCTAGCTTACCCAAAGAGGTTACCCAGAGCTGGAGTAACCCCACCATGACCAACAGGGTCAGGGGGCCTAACTTGTTATTTGGCATGGGGTCAGACCACCATGCCAAGGATAGTGCAGCCATAAAGGCTAACACCCAGCAGAGGCCACTGACAGCTGTCAGTGCCCAGAACCACACCTTTAGCTCTTCACCTACAAGGGAAGGGGCTAAGTTACAGGCTTCTCTGGGTTCAGGGTGCCCGTCTGCTGTATTAGAGTGGGGGGTTACCACATCCTGTAGTAAACACCCTTCTTCCACTCTTTCTTCTGTTAGCTGAGGAGCCACCCACTCAGGCTTAACAGTTGCCTGACTAGCCAGGACTCCTTGTGGGTCAGGTTGGACTTTATCAGAGCCACTTTTGGAGTTCTCCTCTATTGGAGCAGAATCTCCTTGGCTTGCTGGAACCTTGGCTAAAGGTTGTCCACCTTTCCTACTCTGTTTCCTTTTCTTTCTCTTCTGGGGCCTACTTGCATTTACTGCAGAGGCAGGCACTCCAGAATCCTGGGGAGAGGACTGGCTCTGGACCAGTTCTTCTCTTAGGCTCTGACTAACCTCTGGGTAGTCATTTCCAAGGAGACAATCAAGGGGGAGGTCTGTACTGACTACCACCCTTCTCCAGCTAAAAGTGCCACCCACTTCTATGGGCACAAAAGCCACAGGCCTATTAGTGACCCTGTCCGGGCTAACTCTTACTCTGGCCATCTCACCTGGGATGTACTGGTTTGAGAACACCAGCCTGTCATGCACAATAGTGTGACTAGCACAAGTGTCTCTCAGGGCAGTGGCTGGGATCCCATTCACCAGTAGGTGGTGGAAGTGTCTACTTCCCTCTGGAATCTCCAACTCACCTGTTGGGCCCTTTTTCCAGTTGAAGGCTATGAAGACCTCCTCATCTGAGGAGTCATCCCCAATGGCTACACTGGTCACCCCTGGAATTTTGCTAGGGGGTTTGTTTTTGGGACAAGAAGTGTCCTTGGTGTGGTGCCCTGTCTGTTTACAGTTATGGCACCATGCCTTAGTGGCATCCCAGCTCTTACCCTGGTACCCACCTTTGTTTTGGGTTGTGTCTCTGGGCCCACCCACCTGGTCTGGTTTTTGGGGGCCTACAGGGGACTCTTTCTTTGTTTCTAGTGTCACCCACTTTCTCCTGGGGAGGCTTTGTAACCCCTTTCTTTTGGTCACCCCCAGTGGAAGTTTTGGTTACCCTAGTCTTGACCCAGTGGTCTGCCTTCTTTCCCAATTCTTGGGGAGAAATTGGACCTAGGTCTACCAGATACTGATGCAACTTTTCATTGAAGCAGTTACTCAAAATGTGTTCTTTCATAAACAAATTATAAAGCCCAACATAGTCATACACTTCATTTCCAGTTACCCAACCATCCAGTGTTTTTACTGAGTAGTCAACATAATCAACCCAGGTCTGGCTCGAGGATTTTTGAGCCCCCCTGAATCTAATTCTATACTCCTCAGTGGAGAATCCAAAGCCCTCAATCAGGGTACCCTTCATGAGGTCATAAGATTCTGCATCTTTTTTAGAGAGTGTGAGGAGTCTATCCCTACACTTTCCAGTGAACATTTCCCAAAGGAGAGCACCCCAGTGAGATTTGTTCACTTTTCTGGTTACACAAGCCCTCTCAAAAGCTGTGAACCATTTGGTGATGTCATCACCATCTTCATATTTGGTTACAATCCCTTTGGGGATTTTCAACATGTCAGGAGAATCTCTGACCCTATTTATGTTGCTGCCACCATTGATGGGTCCTAGGCCCATCTCTTGTCTTTCCCTTTCTATGGCTAGGATCTGTCTTTCCAAAGCCAATCTTTTGGCCATCCTGGCTAACTGGATGTCCTCTTCACTGGAGTTATCCTCAGTGATTTCAGAGATGTTGGTCCCTCCTGTGAGGGGAACAGCATCTCTGACTATTCTGTTTGGAGACAGGGCTTGAGAGGCCCTGCTCTCCCTAAATAGGACTGGTAGGGGGGAATTTTCCTCCAAGTCACTATCTTCATCCTCTGTGTTGCCATCCTCAGAGGGGTTGGCCTTAGCAAACTCTGCCAACAGCTCCTGGCGCTGTAGTTTGGAAGGTCTGGGGCCCATTGTTATTTTCTTTATTTTACAGAGTGACCTTAGCTCCCTCATCTTAAGATGGAGGTAAGGTGTGGTGTCGAGTTCCACCACATTCACATCTGTACTAGGCATTATGCTTCTAAAAGTTGGAATACTTTTTAAGAAACTAAAACTGGCTCTAGAATCTAATTCAAACTTTTAACAAACTTTTAAACTCTAAAAGAAATGCTAACAGGGACTAACACAAGGCCCTAGCAGGACTTTTAAGAATTTAGAAAACTTTTCAAATTGCAAAAATCAATTTCTAATGACAATTCTGGAATTTGTCGTGTGTTCAGGTATTGGCTGAGTAGTCCAGCAAATGCAAAGTCTTGTACCCCACCGCTGATCCACCAATGTAGGAAGTTGGCTCTGTATGTGCTATTTCAAAGTAAGGAATAGCATGCACAGAGTCCAAGGGTTCCCCTTAGAGGTAAAATAGTGGTAAAAATAGATAATACTAATGCTCTATTTTGTGGTAGTGTGGTCGAGCAGTAGGCTTATCCAAGGAGTAGTGTTAAGCATTTGTTGTACATACACATAGACAATAAATGAGGTACACACACTCAGAGACAAATCCAGCCAATAGGTTTTGTTATAGAAAAATATCTTTTCTTAGTTTATTTTAAGAACCACAGGTTCAAATTTAACATGTAATATCTTGTTTGAAAGGTATGCAGGTAAGTACATTAGGAACTTTGAATCATTTCAATTACATGTATACTTTTCAAGTTATTCACAAATAGCTACTTTAAAAGTGGACACAGTGCAATTTTCACAGTTCCTGGGGGAGGTAAGTTTTTGTTAGTTTTACCAGGTAAGTAAGACACTTACAGGGTTCAGTTCTTAGTCCAAGGTAGCCCACCGTTGGGGGTTCAGAGCAACCCCAAAGTTACCACACCAGCAGCTCAGGGCCGGTCAGGTGCAGAGTTCAAAGTGGTGCCCAAAACGCATAGGCTATAATGGAGAGAAGGGGGTGCCCCGGTTCCGGTCTGCTTGCAGGTAAGTACCCGCGTCTTCGGAGGGCAGACCAGGGGGGTTTTGTAGGCCACCGGGGGGGACACAAGTCCACACAGAAATTTCACCCTCAGCGGCGCGGGGGCGGCCGGGTGCAGTGTTAGAACAAGCGTCGGGTTCGCAATGTAAGTCAATGAGAGATCACGGGATCTCTTCAGCGCTGCAGGCAGGCAAGGGGGGGGGCTTCCTCGGGGAAACCTCCACTTGGGCAAGGGAGAGGGACTCCTGGGGGTCACTTCTGCAGTGAAAGTCCGGTCCTTCAGGTCCTGGGGGCTGCGGGTGCAGGGTTGTTTCCAGGCGTCGGGACTTAGGTTTCAGAGAGTCGCGGTCAGGGGAAGCCTCGGGATTCCCTCTGCAGGCGGCGCTGTGGGGGCTCAGGGGGGACAGGTTTTGGTACTCACAGTCGTAGAGTAGTCCGGGGGTCCTCCCTGAGGTGTTGGTTCTCCACCAGCCGAGTCGGGTCGCCGGGTGCAGTGTTGCAAGTCTCACGCTTCTTGCGGGGAGTTGCAGGGTTCTTTAAAGCTGCTTCTTGAAACAAAGTTGCAGTCTTTTTGGAGCAGGTCCGCTGTCCTCAGGAGTTTCTTGTCTTTTTCGAAGCAGGGCAGTCCTCAGAGGATTCAGAGGTCGCTGGTCCCTTTGGAAGGCGTCGCTGGAGCAGAGTTCTTTGGAAGGCAGGAGACAGGCCGGTGAGTTTCTGGAGCCAAGGCAGTTGTTGTCTTCTGGTCTTCCTCTGCAGGGGTTTTCAGCTAGGCAGTCCTTCTTCTTGTTGTTGCAGGAATCTAATTTTCTAGGGTTCAGGGTAGCCCTTAAATACTAAATTTAAGGGCGTGTTTAGGTCTGGGGGGTTAGTAGCCAATGGCTACTAGCCCTGAGGGTGGGTACACCCTCTTTGTGCCTCCTCCCAAGGGCAGGGGGTCACAATCCTAACCCTATTGGGGGAATCCTCCATCTGCAAGATGGAGGATTTCTAAACGTTAGAGTCACCTCAGGACACCTTAGGGGCTGTCCTGACTGGCCAGTGACGACTCCTTGTTATTCTCATTATTTTCTCCGGCCTTGCCGCCAAAAGTGGGGGCCGGGGCCGGAGGGGGCGGGCAACTCCACTAGCTGGAGTGTCCTGCGGTGCTGTGACAAAGGGGTGAGCCTTTGAGGCTCACCGCCAGGTGTTACAGCTCCTGCCTGGGGGAGGTGTTAGCATCTCCACCCAGTGCAGGCTTTGTTACTGGCCTCAGAGTGACAAAGGCACTCTCCCCATGGGGCCAGCAACATGTCTCTAGTGTGGCAGGCTGCTGGAACTAGTCACCCTACACAGATAGTCGGTTAAGTTTCAGGGGGCACCTCTAAGGTGCCCTCTGGGGTGTATTTTGCAATAAAATGTACACTGGCATCAGTGTGCATTTATTGTGCTGAGAAGTTTGATACCAAACTTCCCAGTTTTCAGTGTAGCCATTATGGTGCTGTGGAGTTCGTGTTTGACAAACTCCCAGACCATATACTCTTATGGCTACCCTGCACTTACAATGTCTAAGGTTTTGTTTAGACACTGTAGGGGTACCATGCTCATGCACTGGTACCCTCACCTATGGTATAGTGCACCCTGCCTTAGGGCTGTAAGGCCTGCTAGAGGGGTGACTGACCTATACTTGCATAGGCAGTGAGAGGCTGGCATGGCACCCTGAGGGGAGTGCCATGTCGACTTACTCGTTTTGTTCTCACTAGCACACACAAGCTGGTAAGCAGGGTGTCTGTGCTGAGTGAGAGGTCTCCAGGGTGGCATAAGACATGCTGCAGCCCTTAGAGACCTTCCTTGGCATCAGGGCCCTTGGTACTAGAAGTACCAGTTACAAGGGACTTATCTGGATGCCAGGGTCTGCCAATTGTGGAAACAATGGTACATTTTAGGTGAAAGAACACTGGTGCTGGGGCCTGGTTAGCAGGGTCCCAGCACACTTCTCAGTCAAGTCAGCATCAGTATCAGGCAAAAAGTGGGGGGTAACTGCAACAGAGAGCCATTTCTTTACAAACGCTGACAATCAGACTAAAGCACATCCCATGGCAATGGTAACTTGAGAATGGGGAGGGGTCAATGGCCTGAAACAGGTGGTGGTCTCCTCAAACATCCCAGTAGACTGTCTGCTTGGAAATGACCTGGAGTCCTCAGCATGGGCTGAGGTAGAACTAAAAACCCATGCAGCCATGCTGGGTATCCCTGAACTGGTGTGTGTAAAAACGAGAGCACAGTGCAAGGCACAGGGTGAAAAAGTAGAGCTGGAGTCTGGAAGAAAGGCCCAGCCTACCAAGAGAAAAGGAATGTCAGTTGGGAAACCAACTGCAACACAGTCAGAAAAAGAGAACCTCTCTTCCCAGGAAGAAGTTCTGCCCTCTGAGGGAACTGAGCCTTTGGAGCTTGAACCTTATCAGGTTGAGCTCTTAGGCCCAGGGGGACCCTCAAGGGAGGAGCTGTGTAAGGGACAAGAAACCTGTCCCTCTCTTGAAGGCCTTAGGCAGCAAGCTGCTGAAGAGTCCAAGGGCAAGAAAAATGGAACACATAGGGTCTATTGGGAAGGTGGACTCCTGTACACTGAGGCCAGAGACCCCAAACCTGGTGCCACTAGGAGAGTGGTAGTGCCTCAGTCGTTCAGAGAGTTTATTCTGACCTTAGCCCATGATATTCCCCTTGCTGGGCATTTGGGACAAACCAAGACGTGGGAGAGGTTAGTCAACCACTTCTACTGGCCCAATATGTCCCACAAGGTTAAGGAGTTTTGCCTCTCCTGCCCCACCTGTCAAGCCAGTGGTAAGACAGGTGGGCATCCAAAGGCCCCCCTCATTCCACTTCCAGTGGTGGGGGTCCCCTTTGAAAGAGTGGGTGTGGACATAGTTGGTCCACTAGAACCTCCCACAGCCTCAGGAAATATGTATATCCTAGTAGTAGTGGATCATGCTACTAGGTATCCTGAAGCTATTCCCCTTAGGTCAACTACTGCCCCTGCAGTAGCCAAGGCCCTTATTGGTATCTTTACCAGAGTGGGTTTCCCTAAGGAGGTGGTGTCTGACAGAGGTACCAACTTCATGTCAGCATACCTAAAACACATGTGGAATGAGTGTGGGGTGACTTACAAATTCACTACACCATACCATCCACAAACTAATGGCTTAGTTGAGAGATTCAACAAGACATTAAAAGGCATGATCATGGGGCTCCCAGAAAAGCTCAAAAGGAGATGGGATGTCCTCTTGCCATGTCTGCTTTTCGCTTACAGAGAGGTGCCACAGAAGGGAGTAGGATTCTCACCCTTTGAACTTCTGTTTGGTCATCCTGTAAGGGGACCACTTGCTCTTGTTAAAGAAGGCTGGGAGAGACCTCGTCATGAGCCTAAACAGGACATAGTGGACTATGTACTTGGCCTTCGCTCTAGAATGGCAGAGTACATGGAAAAGGCAAGCAAAAACCTTGAGGCCAGCCAACAGCTCCAGAAGTTTTGGTATGACCAAAAGGCTGCAATGGTTGAGTTCCAACCAGGGCAGAAAGTCTGGGTTCTGGAGCCTGTGGCTCCCAGGGCACTCCAGGACAAATGGAGTGGCCCTTACCCAGTGCTAGAAAGGAAGAGTCAGGTCACCTACCTGGTGGACCTGGGCACAAGCAGGAGCCCCAAGAGGGTGATCCATGTGAACCGCCTTAAGCTCTTCCATGACAGGGCTGATGTAAATCTGTTGATGGTAACAGATGAGGATCAGGAGGCAGAGAGTGAACCTCTCCCTGATCTTCTGTCATCAGACCCAAAAGATGGCTCAGTAGATGGAGTGATCTACTCAGACACCCTCTCTGGCCAACAGCAAGCTGATTGTAGGAGAGTCCTACAACAGTTTCCTGAACTCTTCTCCCTAACCCCTGGTCAGACCCACCTGTGTACCCATGATGTGGACACAGGAGACAGCATGCCTGTCAAAAACAAAATTTTTAGACAGTCTGACCATGTTAAGGAAAGCATCAAGGTGGAAGTCCACAAGATGCTGGAATTGGGAGTAATTGAGCGCTCTGACAGCCCCTGGGCTAGCCCAGTGGTCTTAGTCCCCAAACCTCACACCAAAGATGGAAAGAAAGAGATGAGGTTTTGTGTGGACTACAGAGGGCTCAACTCTGTCACCAAGACAGACGCCCATCCAATTCCTGGAGCTGATGAGCTCATAGACAAATTAGGTGCTGCCAAATTCTTAAGTACCTTTGACTTGACAGCAGGGTATTGGCAAATAAAAATGGCACCTGGAGCAAAAGAGAAAACAGCATTCTCCACACCTGATGGGCATTATCAGTTTACTGTTATGCCCTTTGGTTTAAAGAATGCCCCTGCCACCTTCCAAAGGTTGGTGAATCAAGTCCTTGCTGGTTTGGAGTCCTTTAGCACAGCTTATCTTGATGATATTGCTGTCTTTAGCTCCACCTGGCAGGATCACCTGGTCCACCTGAAGAAGGTTTTGAAGGCTCTGCAATCTGCAGGCCTCTCTATCAAGGCATCCAAATGCCAGATAGGGCAGGGCACTGTGGTTTACTTGGGCCACCTTGTAGGTGGAGGCCAAGTTCAGCCACTCCAACCCAAGATCCAGACTATTCTGGACTGGGTAGCTCCAAAAACCCAGACTCAAGTCAGGGCATTCCTTGGCTTGACTGGGTATTACAGGAGGTTTGTGAAAGGATATGGATCCATTGTGACAGCCCTCACTGAACTCACCTCCAAGAAAATGCCCAAGAAAGTGAACTGGACTGTAGAATGCCAACAGGCCTTTGCCACCCTGAAACAAGCAATGTGCTCAGCACCAGTTCTAAAAGCTCCAGATTATTCTAAGCAGTTCATTGTGCAGACAGATGCCTCTGAACATGGGATAGGGGCAGTTTTGTCCCAAACAAATGATGATGGCCTTGACCAGCCTGTTGCTTTCATTAGCAGGAGGTTACTCCCCAGGGAGCAGCGTTGGAGTGCCATTGAGAGGGAGGCCTTTGCTGTGGTTTGGTCCCTGAAGAAGCTGAGACCATACCTCTTTGGGACTCACTTCCTAGTTCAAACTGACCACAGACCTCTCAAATGGCTGATGCAAATGAAAGGTGAAAATCCAAAACTGTTGAGGTGGTCCATCTCCCTACAGGGAATGGACTTTATAGTGGAACACAGACCTGGGACTGCCCATGCCAATGCAGATGGCCTTTCCAGGTTCTTCCACTTAGAAAATGAAGACTCTCTTGGGAAAGGTTAGTCTCATCCTCTTTCGTTTGGGGGGGGGGGTTGTGTAAGGAAATGCCTCCTTGGCATGGTTGCCCCCTGACTTTTTGCCTTTGCTGATGCTATGTTTACAATTGAAAGTGTGCTGAGGCCTGCTAACCAGGCCCCAGCACCAGTGTTCTTTCCCTAACCTGTACTTTTGTATCCACAATTGGCAGACCCTGGCATCCAGATAAGTCCCTTGTAACTGGTACTGCTAGTACCAAGGGCCCTGATGCCAAGGAAGGTCTCTAAGGGCTGCAGCATGTCTTATGCCACCCTGGAGACCTCTCACTCAGCACAGACACACTGCTTGCCAGCTTGTGTGTGCTAGTGAGAACAAAACGAGTAAGTCGACATGGCACTCCCCTCAGGGTGCCATGCCAGCCTCTCACTGCCTATGCAAGTATAGGTCAGTCACCCCTCTAGCAGGCCTTACAGCCCTAAGGCAGGGTGCACTATACCATAGGTGAGGGTACCAGTGCATGAGCATGGTACCCCTACAGTGTCTAAACAAAACCTTAGACATTGTAAGTGCAGGGTAGCCATAAGAGTATATGGTCTGGTAGTTTGTCAAACACGAACTCCACAGCACCATAATGGCTACACTGAAAACTGGGAAGTTTGGTATCAAACTTCTCAGCACAATAAATGCACACTGATGCCAGTGTACATTTTATTGCAAAATACACCCCAGAGGGCACCTTAGAGGTGCCCCCTGAAACTTAACCGACTGTCTGTGTAGGCTGACTAGTTCCAGCAGCCTGCCACACTAGAGACATGTTGCTGGCCCCATGGGGAGAGTGCCTTTGTCACTCTGAGGCCAGTAACAAAGCCTGCACTGGGTGGAGATGCTAACACCTCCCCCAGGCAGGAGCTGTAACACCTGGCGGTGAGCCTCAAAGGCTCACCCCTTTGTCACAGCCCAGCAGGGCACTCCAGCTTAGTGGAGTTGCCCGCCCCCTCCGGCCACGGCCCCCACTTTTGGCGGCAAGGCTGGAGGGAACAAAGAAAGCAACAAGGAGGAGTCACTGGCCAGTCAGGACAGCCCCTAAGGTGTCCTGAGCTGAGGTGACTCTAACTTTTAGAAATCCTCCATCTTGCAGATGGAGGATTCCCCCAATAGGATTAGGGATGTGACCCCCTCCCCTTGGGAGGAGGCACAAAGAGGGTGTACCCACCCTCAGGGCTAGTAGCCATTGGCTACTAACCCCCCAGACCTAAACACGCCCTTAAATTTAGTATTTAAGGGCTCCCCTGAACCTAAAGATCTAGATTCCTGCAACAACAAGAAGAAGGACTGCCCAGCTGAAAACCCCTGCAGAGGAAGACCAGAAGACAACAACTGCCTTGGCTCCAGAAACTCACCGGCCTGTCTCCTGCCTTCCAAAGAACTCTGCTCCAGCGACGCCTTCCAAAGGGACCAGCGACCTCTGAATCCTCTGAGGACTGCCCTGCTTCGACGACGACAAGAAACTCCCGAGGACAGCGGACCTGCTCCAAAAAGACTGCAACTTTATCCAAAGGAGCAGCTTTAAAGACCCCTGCAATCTCCCCGCAAGAGGCGTGAGACTTGCAACACTGCACCCGGCGACCCCGACTCGGCTGGTGGAGAACCAACACTTCAGGGAGGACCCCCGGACTACTCTACGACTGTGAGTACCAAAACCTGTCCCCCCTGAGCCCCCACAGCGCCGCCTGCAGAGGGAATCCCGAGGCTTCCCCTGACCGCGACTCTCTGAAACCTAAGTCCCGACGCCTGGAAAAGACCCTGCCCCCGCAGCCCCCAGGACCTGAAGGACCGGACTTTCACTGCAGAAGTGACCCCCAGGAGTCCCTCTCCCTTGCCCAAGTGGAGGTTTCCCCGAGGAAGCCCCCCCTTGCCTGCCTGCAGCGCTGAAGAGATCCCTTGATCTCTCATTGACTTCCATTGCGAACCCGACGCTTGTTCTAACACTGCACCCGGCCGCCCCCGCGCCGCTGAGGGTGAAATTTATGTGTGGGCTTGTGTGTCCCCCGGTGCCCTACAAAACCCCCCTGGTCTGCCCTCCGAAGACGCGGGTACTTACCTGCAAGCAGACCGGAACCGGGGCACCCCCCTCTCTCCATTGAAGCCTATGCGTTTTGGGCACCACTTTGAACTCTGCACCTGACCGGCCCTGAGCTGCTGGTGTGGTAACTTTGGGGTTTCTCTGAACCCCCAACGGTGGGCTACCTTGGACCAAGAACTGAACCCTGTAAGTGTCGTACTTACCTGGTAAAACTAACAAAAACTTACCTCCCCCAGGAACTGTGAAAATTGCACTGTGTCCACTTTTAAAATAGCTATTTGTGAATAACTTGAAAAGTATACATGCAATTGAAATGATTCAAAGTTCCTAATGTACTTACCTGCAATACCTTTCAAACAAGATATTACATGTTAAATTTGAACCTGTGGTTCTTAAAATAAACTAAGAAAATATATTTTTCTATAACAAAACCTATTGGCTGGATTTGTCTCTGAGTGTGTGTACCTCATTTATTGTCTATGTGTATGTACAACAAATGCTTAACACTACTCCTTTGATAAGCCTACTGCTCGACCACACTACCACAAAATAGAGCATTAGTATTATCTCTTTTTGCCACTATCTTACCTCTAAGGGGAACCCTTGGACTCTGTGCATGCTATTCCTTACTTTGAAATAGCACATACAGAGCCAACATCCTACAATCTACTAAAAGATACAACCCACAGCCCAGAGCATTCCAGAGCGTGAAACAGTTCAAATACGTTCAAGGAGTTGTAGTATTTCCAGTGTCTTGTTTATTTGATTCACAGAACTTCCAACGCTTCTTCCTTCATGACAGCGTTACAGGTTCAGAATCAAACACTTCATGGAGCCAACACGTGTTTTGTCGGAATGGCACTTTTGCCCCGGACTTGCTTGATAATAGTTCTGTTTGTTCTTTTCTTTTTGCTGTGGTTTTTACTATGTCACATCGACACAACTCCTTGGACGTATTTTAACTGTTTTGCTCTGTGAAGTGCTTGGGGCTATTGTTTTTATTGGCCTTAACCCTCCCTTTGGGGTTATGTATGGGTTGTTGGGCAGCCGACCCTTTCCCTTGAGCACCTTGCATTGACTCAAAACCAGGATACACTCCTGGACTACTTTAGGGGCAGTGCCCATCTTGCCTGGCTGTCAGCCTTGTTTTTGCTCCGCTAAAAGATTAAAGCTGCATCTGTTGCCAGTTGAGTCTTACTTCAGTAAGATTGCCAATGGCAAGATTTTTCCCCACCACCAGATTTAACACAGGTCACGTTTGCACACACAGCGTTTATTATAGGAAGTAAGACCAAAAAGAAACCTCTCTTCTCTTCCTCTCGCTTCAATTTATCCTCTTCCATTTCTCGGGGCAGCTTTTCCTTCTTCTCCTTCTCAACGTCATTGTGCAGGTGTTTGGTGGTGTAGCTAAGAGCCGGCGTCAACAGGATCTCTCCGTTCTTACACAGCTCATCGCGAATCTTGATAAAAAATTGCTGCAACTCAACGGCATCTTCGAAAATCTCAGAGTCCGTTCTACGGAGGGACAAGACAGGGTTAGGAGAAAATAACCGATAAACACGTACTGCAGCAGCGATAGAGTAGAAAGAAGTAGGAAGACAAACAGTGCAATAGTAGAGGGAACCACTTTCACACGCATGAACAGTAGCCGTACCATGGCAACAGATACAGTCATACACTTCCTGGCAACCACCAATCACCATCAAGGAATACAGATGTGCAAACAGGGAAGTACGGAAGCAGGAGCAAGGTCACAGAGTGTGCAGGTCTGTCGGGACGGCTGTACACAATTTAAATTGAAAGACAGAAGCTGAGGAAGCCAACTAGAGGCAGACTGATACAGGTTCAAGTAAAGCCACACGCTTTTCAAGATAATTAGGCACTGAATCCACACCCTGAAAGGCCCAACTATTCCTCTGTCCACAAAAAACTTCAATGTCATCAATCTCTTCTTCAGTGAAAGCACAGAAGATCCGATAGCACACTGACAACACTAAGCCTGACTCATCTCTTACACCCACCCCGTCCCGCAGGAGCCTGTAATGGTAAGGCTTGAAAGCTGTGTATGTCGCAGATCTCACCGGCATACTTGGATCCTTCAAAGCCACTTCTTACACTGATGTCTTAACATTGTCTGTCATCAAACCCCTCTCTGGGAACAATGCTTTACCCTTGCTTACCATTGTCAATACCTCCCTCACTCAAGGCATCTTCCCAGGAGCTCTTAAGACCGGCCATATCCTCCCACTCCTAAAGGAAGCTATAATTAACCTTGATAACCAATTAAACTATCACCCCATGACTCAGCTACTATTCATCAGCAAGATCTTTGAAAAAGGAGTCCATGTTCAACTCCAAGACCACATTAATGCAAGCCACCTCCTGCACGCCCACCGATCTTGCTTCACATCACGCTGCAGCATGGAGACGGCCAACTTACACACTGTAGACGACGCGCTCTTGACCACAGATGAAGAGGACACCCTGCCTCCTGATACTGCTGGACCTCTCAGCTGCCTTCGACACAGTTGTCCAACCCCCATCCAAACCCCCACCATTCATAAACACCCAGGAGTCTCAAATGGGATTCACTGGCAATGTCCTTCACTGGTATTCTACCTTTCCAACAGACAGCAGCTTGTTCAAATGAGCACCTCTGGGTCACAAAAGATCCCATCACCTGTAGAGTCCTTCAGGGCTCCATATTTTCTCCTGTATGGAGCTGCCAGGTGCTCTACAGAGAACAGCATAAACATTCAGCAGTATGCCAGTGATGCACAGCTCTACAGAAAAGCTTACTCTGCATCAAACATCTAATGCCTGAAACCCTGCCCGGACAGCTTGCAGATCTGCATGCCCAGCGCAAGCCTGAAGCCCAAACCAACCAAGACAGAATTCCTGTTATTTTCCAAAAAAACAAATAATAAACAGTACAAACCTGGCTCTGACATGAACCTGGATAGCTTTGAAACCCAACTATCACCCAAAAACAGAAATGCTGTTCAAACCCTTGTACTCTCACATCTGGATTTGGTAACGCCCTACTCCAGGGCCTTTCAGTCTCCACACAGGCACCCCTTAAGGCTATTGTAAGGAAATGCCTCCTTGGCATGGTTACCCCCTGACTTTTTGCCTTTGCTGATGCTATGTTTTGAATTGAAAGTGTGCTGAGGCCTGCTAACCAGGCCCCAGCACCAGTGTTCTTTCCCTAACCTGTACTTTTGATTCCACAATTGGCACACCCTGGCATCCAGATAAGTGCCTTGTAACTGGTACCTCTGGTACCAAGGGCCCTGATGCCAGGGAAGGTCTCTAAGGGCTGCAGCATGTATTATGCCACCCTAGAGACCCCTCACTCAGCACAGACACACTGCTTACCAGCTTGTGTGTGCTAGTGAGAACAAAATGAGTAAGTCGACATGGCACTCCCCTCAGGGTGCCATGCCAGCCTCTCACTGCCTATGCAGTATAGGTAAGACACCCCTCTAGCAGGTCTTACAGCCCTAAGGCAGGGTGCACTATACCATAGGTGAGGGTACCAGTGCATGAGCACTGTGCCCCTACAGTGTCTAAGCAAAACCTTAGACATTGTAAGTGCAGGGTAGCCATAAGAGTATATGGTCTGGGAGTCTGTTTTACACGAACTCCACAGCACCATAATGGCTACACTGAAAACTGGGAAGTTTGGTATCAAACTTCTCAGCACAATAAATGCACACTGATGCCAGTGTACATTTTATTGTAAAATACACCACAGAGGGCACCTTAGAGGTGCCCCCTGAAACTTAACCGACTATCTGTGTAGGCTGACTGGTTCCAGCAGCCTGCCACACTAGAGACATGTTGCTGGCCCCATGGGGAGAGTGCCTTTGTCACTCTGAGGCCAGTAACAAAGCCTGCACTGGGTGGAGATGCTAACACCTCCCCCAGGCAGGAGCTGTAACACCTGGCGGTGAGCCTCAAAGGCTCACCCCTTTGTCACAGCACAGCAGGGCACTCCAGCTTAGTGGAGTTGCCCGCCCCCTCCGGCCACGGCCCCCACTTTTGGCGGCAAGGCTGGAGGGAACAAAGAAAGCAACAAGGAGGAGTCACTGGCCAGTCAGGACAGCCCCTAAGGTGTCCTGAGCTGAGGTGACTAACTTTTAGAAATCCTCCATCTTGCAGATGGAGGATTCCCCCAATAGGATTAGGGGTGTGACGCCCTCCCCTTGGGAGGAGGCACAAAGAGGGTGTACTCACCCTCAGGGCTAGTAGCCATTGGCTACTAACCCCCCAGACCTAAACACGCCCTTAAATTTAGTATTTAAGGGCTCTCCCTGAACCTAGAAATTAGATTCCTGCAACAACAAGAAGAAGGACTGCCTAGCTGAAAACCCCTGCAGAGGAAGACCAGAAGACAACAACTGCCTTGGCTCCAGAAACTCACCGGCCTGTCTCCTACCTTCCAAAGAACTCTGCTCCAGCGACGCCTTCCAAAGGGACCAGCGACCTCTGCATCCTCTGAGGACTGCCCTGCTTCGACGACGACAAGAAACTCCTGAGGACAGCGGACCTGCTCCAAAAAGACTGCAACTTTATCCAAAGGAGCAGCTTTAAAGAACCCTGCAATCTCCCCGCAAGAAGCGTGAGACTTGCAACACTGCACCCGGCGACCCCGACTCGGCTGGTGGAGAACCAACACCTCAGGGAGGACCCCCGGACTACTCTACGACTGAGTACCAAAACCTGTCCCCCCTGAGCCCCCACAGTGCCGCCTGCAGAGGGAATCCCGAGGCTTCCCCTGACCGCGACTCTCTGAAACCTAAGTCCCGACGCCTGGAAAAGACCCTGCACCCGCAGCCCCCAGGACCGGACTTTCACTGCAGAAGTGACCCCCAGGAGTCCCTCTCCCTTGCCCAAGTGGAGGTTTCCCCGAGGAAGCCCCCCCTTGCCTACCTGCAGCGCTGAAGAGATCCCTTGATCTCTCATTGACTTCCATTGCGAACCCGACGCTTGTTCTAACACTGCACCCGGCCGCCCCCGCGCCGCTGAGGGTGAAATTTCTGTGTGGGCTTGTGTCCCCCCCGGTGCCCTACAAAACCCCCCTGGTCTGCCCTCCGAAGACGCGGGTACTTACCTGCTGGCAGACTGGAACCGGGGCACCCCCTTCTCTCTATTGAAGCCTATGCGTTTTGGGCACCACTTTGAACTCTGCACCTGACCGGCCCTGAGCTGCTGGTGTGGTAACTTTGGGGTTGCTCTGAACCCCCAACGGTGGGCTACCTTGGACCAAGAACTGAACCCTGTAAGTGGCTTACTTACCTGGTAAAACTAACAAAAACTTACCTCCCCCAGGAACTGTGAAAATTGCACTAAGTGTCCACTTTTAAAATAGCTATTTGTGAATAACTTGAAAAGTATACATGCAATTGAAATGATTCAAAGTTCCTAATGTACTTACCTGCAATACCTTTCAAACAAGATATTACATGTTAAATTTGAACCTGTGGTTCTTAAAATAAACTAAGAAAAGATATTTTTCTATACAAAACCTATTGGCTGGATTTGTCTCTGAGTGTGTGTACCTCATTTATTGTCTATGTGTATGTACAACAAATGCTTAACACTACTCCTTGGATAAGCCTACTGCTCGACCACACTACCACAAAATAGAGCATTAGTATTATCTCTTTTTACCACTATTTTACCTCTAAAGGGAACCCTTGGACTCTGTGCATGCTATTCCTTACTTTGAAATAGCACATACAGAGCCAACTTCCTACAGCTATCCTACACACCGCCGCACATCTTATCAAGGGCCTGAAGAAATATGATCACATGACCTCCCATCCAGGAACTGGATCCCCTTGGCAGCCCACAGCATCTTTAAATCCAGCTGCATCATCTACAAAGCCTTCACGAGCATCACCCCTCCTATCTTGCAGACAAGCTACCCATCCATCCATCCCTGGTGGTTCTCAGCACACCTATAGCCAGGACACCATCAAACTGAAGATGAAGAACTTCAAACAAACAAGGCACCAGGCCTTTTCCATCCATGAACCAGGACCTGGATCAACATTTCCGTATCCATCAGGACTGCCTCTACGCTGCTCCAATTTAGGAAAGAAGTGAAGACTTATTTCTTTAAAGAATATATAATTATGCACCAACTGTCCGCAACCCAGATATATCACCATGCACCAACTGACTGCAACCCAGATATATCACCATGCACCAACTGTCCGCAACCCAGATATATCACTAGGCACCAACTGTCTGCAACCCAGATATATCACCATGCACCAACTGACTGCAACCCAGATATATCACTAGGCACCAACTGTCTGCAACCTAGATATATCACCATGCACCAACTGTCTGCCACCCAGATATATCACCATGCACCAACTGTCTGCAACCTAGATATATCACCAGGCACCAACTGTCTGAAGCCCAGATATATCACCAGGCACCAACTGTCTGAAGCCCAGATATATCACCAGGCACCAACTGTCCGCAACCCAGATATATCACCAGGCACCAACTGTCCGCAACCCAGATATATCACCAGGCACCAACTGTCCACAAGCCAGATATATCACCAGGCACCAACTGTCTGCAACCTAGATATATCACCAGGCACCAACTGTCTGCAACCTAGATATATCACTAGGCACCAACTGACTGCAACCCAGATATATCACTAGGCACCAACTGTCCGCAACCCAGAAATATCACCATGCACCAACTGTCTGCAACCCAGATATATCACTAGGCACCAACTGACTGCAACCCAGATATATCACTAGGCACCAACTGACTGCAACCCAGATATATCACCAGGCACCAACTGTCTGCAACCCAGATATATCACCAGGCACCAACTGACTGCAACCCAGATATATCACTAGGCAACAACTGTCTGCAACCCAGATATATCACCAGGCACCAACTGTCCGCAACCCAGATATATCACCAGGCACCAACTGTCTGCAACCCAGATATATCAGCATGCACCAACTGTCTGCAGCCCAGATATATCACTAGGCACCAACTGACTGCAACCCAGATATATCACCAGGCACCAACTGTCCGCAACCCAGAAATATCACCAGGCACCAACTGACTGCAACCCAGATATATCACCAGGCACCAACTGTCTGCAACCCAGATATATCACTAGGCACCAACTGACTGCAACCCAGATATATCACTAGGCACCAACTGACTGCAACCCAGATATATCACTAGGCACCAACTGTCTGCAGCCCAGATATATCACTAGGCACCAACTGTCTGCAGCCCAGATATATCACTAGGCACCAACTGACTGCAACCCAGATATATCACCGTGCACCAACTGTCCGCAACCCAGATATATCACCAGGCACCAAGTGTCTGCAACCCAGATATATCACCAGGCACCAACTGATTGCAACCCAGATATATCACTAGGCACCAACTGACTGCAACCCAGATATATCACTAGGCACCAACTGTCTGCAGCCCAGATATATCACTAGGCACCAACTGACTGCAGCCCAGATATATCACCAGGCACCAACTGACTGCAACCCAGATATATCACTAGGTACCAACTGTCTGCAACCCAGATATATCACCATGCACCAACTGTCTGCAACCCAGATATATCACTATGCACCAACTGTCTGCAACCCAGATATATCACCAGGCACCAACTATCCGCAATCCAGATATATCACCAGGCACCAACTATCCGCAATCCAGATATATCACCATGCACCAACTGTCTGCAACCCAGATTTATCACCATGCACCAACTGTCTGCAGCCCAGATATATCACTAGGCACCAACTGTCTGCAACCCAGATATATCACTAGGCACCAACTGTCCGCAACCCAGATATATCACTAGGCACCAACTGTCTGCAACCCAGATATATCACCAGGCACCAACTATCCGCAATCCAGATATATCACCATGCACCAACTGTCTGCAACCCAGATTTATCACTAGGCACCAACTGTCTGCAACCCAGATATATCACTAGGCACCAACTGTCCGCAACCTAGATATATCACCATGCACCAACTGTCCGCAACCTAGATACCTGTCCTATCACCCACTGTTTCTATCCTCGTATTTGACCCTGTGCAGCACTCAGCTGTCTAAAGATAGGATTACACTATAGAAATACCATATACATATCAAAGTGACTGCTGCGTATGGAGCTGACTGCACACGGAAGTAGGGGCCAGATGTACCAAAGGATTTTACCCATTCTGTGTCTATGGGAAAAAGCTTTAGTACATATGGCCCTAGGAATCTAAAGCAGTGTAGAAATTGGACGCTACGACGCGGGTGGCAGCTCAGGTGATAGCAGTTTATAATATGGTAGTTTATATTGGGAGTAACACCAGAGGTGGCTGTCCAGGCGCTTAGGGGGGGATGGTAGTTTGGACGAACCAATAACAGTTTACATAAGCAGACTGTAGCACAGATAGGCAAAGGCACTTCAGCTGCTGGATAACAGTCGAGCTCAGAAGTACTGTGTCTCGTAGATATCCATTAAAATTGACATTCAAGTAAACTGCTGCCAGGTGGCAAGAACTGCTCACAATCATTACAATACATTTGCAGTTTATGACAAGAGATTTCAACGACATGACAACACCAAACATTTTCCAGTTAAAACATTTGCACACAGAAGAAACTGCACTGTATTCGTCTTTAAGTCTACGATGACAAACATGGCCAAGAAGGTAAACCTGAAACCAAAGGGTCTGACAGTGAAACATTCAAATCCTACTCTGTGTACGGCCATCCTCGCTCTACTCACCGGTTCATCCTCCGGGCCCTTTCCAAAACCTCAAACATGTGCTCCTGGAACAAGTCTAGCCGTCTGTAACCATTGTTTTCAACATTCCTCCTGATAATGTCAAACGTCAATGGAGGCTTCTTGGGGAACTTGGGGTCCACCGCCGGGATCTCAGCCAAAGAGTCACTATAGCACCGGCCTTCGTCGTCCTGATGGCTCATCACAGACACAAAAAGGTTATGAATGAGTTCCTGTATCAGCAACGTCACGTTGGGGACGTGAGAATCCTCATCCCCTTCAATGTCTCTGCGGGTTTCAAGTAAAATTTTATGTAAGACCAGAGCATCTTTATAGATCAAGGACTCTGGTTCATTGTAAGTGCAAGCGTTATTGAACATCATCACAAAGTCCTCGAACATGGCGTCGATGTCCTGGTACTTGTTGGCCATCATGTGACTCCGAATCTTTTCCATGTCGATGGGCCTTTTAATGGTGACGTAGTAGTCGGGAAGTTCGGAGCGTGAAGGAAGCCTCAGGAAGATGGCACTGAGCCGCCGGCCCCGCGGGTCGGTGTAATTCTTCACCGCTTCATAAACATCATTCAGTTTCTGCTGCATTGGACTGAGGTATTTAGATTTCTTGGGGGAAATGCCACTCTTCCTGCCTGTAGATCCGAAAAGAAAAATAAGTTTAGGACATAAAATCAGAAGGCGGCAGGAGAAACTCTTCTCCCACCTGTACTAAAACCCTCCTATACACCCTGCAGACCCCCTGCCCACCCACACTCAGCCTCTGCATCTGCTAAAGACTCCTCCGCTCGTCAAGAGCGGACACTTCTCTTCCATTTCTCAGGTTATACTTCTGTTCCTTTAAGACCCACGTCCCCTCGATAAGAGGATTCTGCTTCCATTCTCCGCACACTTCTCTCACTAGTCACACAAATGAGCTTCTGTTCACTGCAGAGACTGCATGTGATCTGAGCAGCCCCTCTGTTCTACACTCCACATTCTCAATAGCGGCTCGTTGTTCTATTTGCTGTAAGCATCTGCCCTTATTGGAAGCAAGTCCATCTATTCCTGCTGACTACTCCCTCGAGCTGCTGCTTCTATACAAGAGTCGACCCTTGCTAGGAGCTTTTCTACCCTGCAGACTCCCCTGCCACTTATACATCTGGGAAATGTCATTCCACAAAATAAATAAAATATTGTTAAATATCAAAAATCCATGAAAAAAAGAAGTTTAAGAGCATGAGCACCCCCACCCCCAAAAATATTTAAAGCATATTCTAGCAAAAAAAATGTTCAAAGGCAACCTGCCGCCTTATGAGAGACAGCAGAGGCAGGCCCCCTAAAAGGTTCAGAATGGCTACACTGCCCTACCTTGGAACTGCTTGAATCTGTTCCTCCTCCACTGGTCTCTCCAATAACACACAACCTCTAGAAGTGCTCCATGTTGTTTTATTTTTCATCAACATCACAGCTGCCACAATGTCAGGGGTCATCCAAGATGACCCCTATCGGAGTTTAGGTGCCCTGCTGGTTCACCCAGGGTATCCTGTGACTAGCAGAGTGATTATAGTCTCTCTTAGTTTTTCCTATAGGCCTGGAGGACACTTCCTAACAGCTCTCACTGGACAAAGATCTATTAGAGATCACAACGTGGTCCCACGCAATCCTTATGTCTGGGACACAAATGAATGATGTACTTATTCATATCTGTGTGCGAGGTATGCTTAACAGTTGTATCGCATAATTACCAACACCTTCTCTACACTCCTCCGCTGGGGTGTGGGAATATGGGTCCCTGTGGACGAGAAGTCCAGTCTTAGGTCCAGGGTATACTTTCCCTCCAAAAGTTAAACCCACCCTTCTTTCCCAGCTCCTCTGTTCTGCCAATCTTCCATGGCAACTGGTCCAACACTGAGCCAAACACATACACATGACCAGTCAGAGCTGGTCTCACTGGACCTCTGGGCTTAGAAGTGTGCAAATCTGATCAGTGACATGTACGGGGAGCTCCGCAACGACTAACAAAGTCTACGATCTGTAGAAAGATACAGACGTCTCGTTAGGTCTAGGGTCTCACATTGAACACCAGAGCTCGAAACTCCCCAAAACCCCCAAAACAAATGACCAGTCAGGAGGGGGGCTCACCAGTCAGTCAGGAGGGGGGGGAGGGGAGCTCACCAGTCAGTCAGGAGGGGGGGAGGGGAGCTCACCAGTCGGGGGGGGCTCACCCGTCAGTCAGGAGGGGGGAGGGGAGGGGAGCTCACCAGTCGGGGGGGGCTCACCAGTCAGGAGTGGGGGTGCTCACAAGCCAGGAAGGGGGGGGGGTGCTCACCAGTCAGGAAGGAGGGGGGGGGGCTCAACAGTAACGAGAGGGGGGGGGGGGGCTCAACAGTAACAAGAGGGGGGGGGCTCAACAGTAACAAGAGGGGTGGGGGCTCAACAGTCACAAGAGGGGGGGGGCTCAACAGTCACAAGAGGGGGGGGCTCAACAGTCACAAGAGGGGGGGGCTCAACAGTCACAAGAGGGGGGGGCTCAACAGTCACAAGAGGGGGGGGGCTCAACAGTCACAAGAGGGGGGGGGCTCAACAGTCACAAGAGGGGGGGGGCTCAACAGTCACAAGAGGGGGGGGCTCAACAGTCACAAGAGGGGGGGCTCAACAGTCACAAGAGGGGGGATTCAACAGTCACAAGAGGGGGGGGCTCAACAGTCACAAGAGGGGGGGGCTCAACAGTCACAAGAGGGGGGGGCTCAACAGTCACAAGAGGGGGGGGGCTCAACAGTCACAAGAGGGGGGGGCTCAACAGTCACAAGAGGGGGGGGCTCAACAGTCACAAGAGGGGGGGGCTCAACAGTCACAAGAGGGGGGGGCTCAACAGTCACAAGAGGGGGGGCTCAACAGTCACAAGAGGGGGGGGCTCAACAGTCACAAGAGGGGGGGGCTCAACAGTCACAAGAGGGGGGGGCTCAACAGTCACAAGAGGGGGGGGCTCAACAGTCACAAGAGGGGGGGGCTCAACAGTCACAAGAGGGGGGGCTCAACAGTCACAAGAGGGGGGGGGCTCAACAGTCACAAGAGGGGGGGGGCTCAACAGTCACAAGAGGGGGGGCTCAACAGTCACAAGAGGGGGGGGCTCAACAGTCACAAGAGGGGGGGGCTCAACAGTCACAAGAGGGGGGGGGCTCAACAGTCACAAGAGGGGGGGGGCTCAACAGTCACAAGAGGGGGGGGGCTCAACAGTCACAAGAGGGGGGGCTCAACAGTCACAAGAGGGGGGGCTCAACAGTCACAAGAGGGGGGGGCTCAACAGTCACAAGAGGGGGGGGCTCAACAGTCACAAGAGGGGGGGGCTCAACAGTCACAAGAGGGGGGGGCTCAACAGTCACAAGAGGGGGGGGCTCAACAGTCACAAGAGGGGGGGGCTCAACAGTCACAAGGGGGGGGGGCTCAACAGTCACAAGGGGGGGGGGCTCAACAGTCACAAGGGGGGGGGGCTCAACAGTCACAAGGGGGGGGCTCAACAGTCACAAGGGGGGGGCTCAACAGTCACAAGGGGGGGGGCTCAACAGTCACAAGGGGGGGGCTCAACAGTCGGGGGATGCTCCCCAGTCGGGGGGGGCACTCATTAAGGAGGGGGGCTCACAAGTTGTGGACGATCACCAGTTTGGGGGGGGGGGGGTGGTTGCTCACCAGTCAGAAGGGGTTGGGGGCTCTCACCAATCAGAAAGGGGGGCTCGCACAGGTCAGAAAGGGAAAGCGCTCTCACCAGAGGGGGGGGGAGCTCACTAATCAGAAGGGGCTCTCATCAGTAAGAGGTGGTCTCACCAGTCAGAAGAGAGGGAGGGGGTCTCAGCATTCGGGGGTAGATTTCACAATTTGGGGTGATTCTCACCAGTCAGAGGGAGGGCTCACCACCTCTCCTGTTAAATCTTTGATTTCCTTCCAGCAGAGGTGTGCTGGTTATGGGCAAGCCACGCTGAGGGGCGAAGCTCGGCTGAACACATTGGATGCAGCTGCCCACAGGAGGAGGCTAAAGCTGTTAAGTGGCTGCACCCACAGAGAATTAGGCCACCAAGTGGCACTGCATAATGTAAGAGCCTTTAAAGCAATCAAGTGCATCATTTATGCGAGCATCAAACATGACACGAAGTAAGAATTCTGTCTAAAACACCCAACAAGCAACTTGATTGAACTTCTTGAAAGACCCCAGCAGCGAGGGTCTGCTGAGTTCACAGCTGCATACATGCCTTCCTTGCTTATCTTCAGCTTGGGAGAGGCCACGTCATCGTCCTCGGGGACAGGTCCCAGTTCTTTCCGTTTATCTTTCAGGACTTTCTCCAGCAAGTAAGAGTCGTTGTACACCTGCAGATTGTAACATCAAAAGGGAATTAGGAAGCACTCTTTATAAGCAGCTGGACTGAAATCATGCAACCACTTTATCGAGCTCAAGAAAACGGACTCAATTCTATGATTAAAAACCGCGGGATCAGAAGGACAAAGGCATTTACTGACTACCAGTGAGTTTGATAACAATTAACACCTGGTGTTCGGCATCAGGAAGCCCACAGGTGACTGTGTGCTTAAAAATACACTTTACGGCGAGGCCATTCCTTGGCTATGGGGCAGGTCCTCTGTGGGCACAATCTAAAGACGGCTGCTCCAGGACTACAATATTAGTTTTCTACGACTGGACAGTCACATTACTCATTTGGGCCACTCGAGTCTATTGGGCGGTGCTGACCAGGGGTGCAGCTTTTCACTTGGAAGTGGAGGGGGACATGTACCATATCAAGTCAGACGTGTCGCTCCAATGCTGAACTGTTATTTACCATCTTTTTTTAACATTTCATTTTCCACTTCCTTCCTCTCGGTTTTTAGGTTTCATCTGACAACACGGCTGTTGTCTCACCTCAGGGGAGCAACAGAAAAAGCGCTTTCAGCATCACTAATGGCAGCCCCAGATGTTGAAAGCCCCAAGCTGGGTGGAAGTTGTGTGCGTCCCCTGGAGGGGAGTGCCTGTATTGCATTTTCCAACCTTTGGGTAAGCTCATGCTTTACACACCATAACAAAGCTGGTTCTAGTAGGTATGATCTGTATATTATGAAAAGTTACAGCATAGCTTGTCTGCACACTTCACCATCAGGACACGGGCAGGTGGGATACAGGTTGACACAGCCGGGTGCACGCACCTGATCCCACGCTGGATGTTTGAAGGGTACGCTGGACCTTAGGACACAAGGGGGTTGTATACAGGTGGTGACAGGCAGGTGCACACATCTGGTCCCATGCTGGATGTTTGAAGGGTACGCTGGACCTTAGGACAAGCGGGTGGGATACAGGTGGACACAGGCAGGTGCACACATCTGATCCCAGGCTGGATGTTTGAAGGGTACGCTGGACCTTAGGACACAAGGGGGTTGGATACAGGTGGACACAGCCAGGTGCACGCACCTGATCCCACGCTGGATGTTTGAAGGGTACGCTGGACCTTAGGACAGAAGTGGGTGGGATACAGGTGGGGACAGGCAGGTGCACACACCTAATCCTACGCTGGATGTCTGAAGGGTACGCTGGACCTTAGGACACAAGGGGGTTGGATGCAGGTGGACACAGGCAGGTGCACGCATCTGATCCCAGGCTGGATGTTTGAAGGGTACGCTGGACCTTAGGACACAAGGGGGTTGGATACATGTGGACAAAGGCAGATGCATGCATCTGATCCCGTGCTGGATGTTTGAAGGGTACGCTGGACCTTCAGGACACAAGCAGGTGGGATACAGGTGGTGACAGGCAGGTGCACACATCTGGTCCCATGCTGGATGTTTGAAGGGTACACAGGACCTTAGGACACAAGGGGGTTGTATACAGGTGGTGACAGGCAGGTGCACACATCTGGTCCAATGCTGGATGTTTGAAGGGTACGCTGGACCTTCAGGACACAAGTGGGTGGGATACAGGCGGACACAGCCAGGTGCAGACATCTGATCCCAGGCTGGATGTTTGAAGGGTACGCTGGACCTTCAGGACACAAGGTGGTGGGATACAGGCGGACACAGCCAGGTGCACACATCTGATCCCAGGCTGGATTTTGAAGGGTACGCTGGACCTTCAGGACACCAGCAGTTGGGATACAGGTGGACACAGACAGGTGGATGCATCTGATCCCATGCTGGACATTTCAATGCTCATCGTGCATGGGCCTTCAGGACACGAGCGGGTGGGATACGGGTGGTGACAGGCAGGTGCACACATTTGATCCCAGGCTGCATGTTTGAAGGGTACGCTGGACCTTCAGGACACAAGGGGGTGGGACACAGGTGGACACAGACAGGTGCATGCATCTGATCCCATGCTGGACATCTCAATGCTCATCGTGCATGGGCCTTCAGGACATGAGGGGGTGGGATACGGGTGGTGACAGCCAGGTGCAGACATCTGATCCCAGGCTGGATGTTTGAAGGGTACGCTGGACCTTCAGGACAAGGGGGTGGGATACAGGGGGACACAGCCAGGTGCAGACATCTGATCCCAGGCTGGATGTTTGAAGGGTACGCTGGACCTTCAGGACAAGGGGGTGGGATACAGGCGGACACAGCCAGGTGCACACATCTGATCCCAGGCTGGATGTTTGAAGGGTACGCTGGACCTTCAGGACACAACGGGGTGGGATACAGGCGGACACAGACAGGTTCATGCATCTGATCCCACGCTGGACATCTCAATGCTCATTGTGCATGGGCCTTCAGGACATGAGGGGGTGGGATACAGGTGGCACACCAGCAGGTGTATTGTTAAGGAAGGTTCAAGCTCGCCAATTTTTTCACTGACTGGTATCAAATTTTCTCCATGTCCCAGATGTTGATGATTCCCCTCTGTAGCTATGCAGCAGTGCTCATGTGGTTCCTGAGCAACTTAAAATCTGTCGGGATAACCTCCAAATGAATCTTCCTGTCAACTAGGCTATGGGCGGATCTTCAATGAGCTGCTCCAATACATTTTCTTGGGTCCAGGGGCAGTCAGTGGCTACTAGGCAATACGATGTGTGGGCGCTGTCATGTACCACTGGTGTCCCCGGGGCATCGACACTACTGCACTCCTTCTGAACACCGAAGGCATCATCTTAGTGCTCCTGACTATGGGGTTAGCTACGTCCAGCAGCTCAGGCTCACTGCAGGTGGTGGTAGGTGCAAGGTACTCTTCACACGATAAAGTAAACTACACACTTAGTGCTAGTACTTCTATGAAGTAAGTTAATCATCTTTTTACTGGGATTTTTTTTTAACAGAGAAATTAACATACATTGGAAACCTTTCTACGTCCAACACACCAGCCCAAGTATTATCACAGCCTTCACATGCTACAGAATAGAAAAGAAAAAAAAAAACGGGGCATGCAGTGAATGTTTTTGAAAGTGTCAAAATGGTTGAACCCCGTGGTAAGTCCCCGGTGTGAGGTTCAAGCTGTTTCCACTTTTCAGTCTGCCATCTATTCTATTGTCTTTTGCATTGGATGCAAAGCTACACAAATCTGTAGGTCCAAGGACAAGCACCTTATAAACAAAATCAAAAATTCTTTCACTTAAAAACCCACTACAGCACCTGACTCTGTTGCCGCCCTTACGCCTGTGCTGTGCAGGCACTGAAAGGTTTCAGGGCTGAAAATCAACATTGCTAAATCCCAGATACTAAACCGGACATTCCCAGCACCTCAGGCAGCAGAGCTAGAAACTAAATTGTGAAGAAGCGATCAAACCTCTTCTTTGAGCAGTTTTATGTGCTCTGCTGAGAGTCTGTTTGTAGGGTGGTACCGCGAGAGGTGTGGTAGTTGGCACCAGACAGACACCATGGTGTATGATGTCCAGCATCTACTGCTCAGAGGTGATCTTGCACCAAGTGGGGAAAGACCCCTTGCCAAAGCCCCAACAATTGTTATGTGATCGGGGGGGGGAAAGGGAGGGTGTAGTGATTGTGGCTGGGGTTGTTTTTGGGGAGGGGCCCTTGTTTCTACCTCTGCAGTTATTACTCCAATAGGTGCCTCTGGAAAAACCTCTACCTAAGGGTGATGGGCCTGTGGGCAATTGCACACTGTTGCGGTTTCATGAAAGGTCTGTTTTAAGTCTCCACAGAGGGGAGTGCAGCAAACGGAAGTGTGGAA
This sequence comes from Pleurodeles waltl, assembly GCF_031143425.1. Classification (NCBI taxonomy): domain Eukaryota; kingdom Metazoa; phylum Chordata; class Amphibia; order Caudata; family Salamandridae; genus Pleurodeles; species Pleurodeles waltl. The sequence continues at coordinate 5,342,788 of NC_090448.1, read as the reverse complement.
AGTGGGTGTTTAAAGTGCACCCACAGCATTTGCTGTCTCCATAGCTTGTTTCATCTTTTCAACGATTTGGTGCACCTGGGGCCCTGAAAGATGTAGGCCATCAAGAGGAAGGGCCATCAAGTTCTGCTCTACCTCAGGGTTGAACTCCGGTATGGGCAGCCATGCATGGCATCCGAAGAGGAGGCTGGAGCTGATGCCCCGAGCACCAGTGTCAGCAGCATCAAGACATCATCGTATGGTGGTGGTCGAAATTTATTTCCCTTCAGAAACCAACTCACGGCCTCTTTTCCTGTGTTCTCCAGGGAGGTACTGAAGGAGCTCCTCCATTTCATGCCAAGTGGCTTTCTCGTATCTGCCCAAGAGATTTACAGAACTGACAATGCGCCGTCACTCTTTGTCCCAAGGCGTCTAGTCTTTTACTTTCTTTATCAGGCTGGGGCCTCTCCGGTTCTTTGGGAGTTCACCTTTTCATTGTATATATGGCAGTTCTAAATGGGCAGGCGATGATATGGCCAATATATAACTGCCATATCTCTTCTTGGGGCCGTTTCGTTGCTAGTGGACTAGGTGCCGAAGGCTGGCACCAATGGTGGTCTTAGTACCAATGGTTTCGCCTCTGACGATTTACTCAATGCAGAGCCTGTCGCGGCAAAAGAGGGCAGAGCCAGCGGGCTTTTTTTTTTTTTTTCCTTTTTCGGCACAGAGCCGGTGCTGCGCCTTGTGGTCGAAGTCGATGGCCTATGCCTACCATGACCCGAGGGCAGCAGCGACCCTGAAGGCCTGCTGCTGATGTTCCTGTGTGGCTATGCACCCTTTTGTGGAGGCCTGCTAGCTGTGCCGAAGAGGGGAATGGTGCGTTGTCAAGCTGTTGAGCTGCTGGAAGGTCTTTCATCTCCAGGTCAGAGCTAACACTGTCCTCTGGTGAGAAAACCTCCACGTCGGCTGCAGACACCCCTGCGTGGTATTCTTCAAGCCCATACGGTACCAGCTCATTGGAACTTCTTTCCTGTTGATCTCAGTCTGACTTCGGACCATGCCAGGTTCTGGAAGCGATTGAAGACCTGGTTATTCCTCTTACAATTGCTGTAAGGAAATGCCTTCCTTGGAATGGTTACCCCCTGACTTTTTGCCTTTTGTTGATGCCAGTTATGGATGAAAGTGTGCTGGGACCCTGCTAACCAGGTCCCAGCACCAGTGTTCTTTCCCTAAACTGTACCCTTGTTCCCACAATTGGCACAGCCCTGGCACCCAGATAAGTCCCTTGTAAATGGTACCCCTGGTACCAAGGGCCCTGTTGCCAGGGAAGGCCTCCAAGGGCTGCAACATGTCTTATGCCACCCTGGGGACCACTCACTCAGCACATGCACGCTGCCTCACAGCTTGTGTGCGCTGTTGGGGAGAAAATGCCTAAGTCGACATGGCACTCCCCTCAGAGTGCCATGCCCACCTCACACTGCCTGGGCATGGGTAAGTCACCCCTCAAGCAGGCCTTACAGCCCTAAAGCAGGGTGCACTATACCACAGGTGAGGGCATAGTTGCATGAGCACTATGCCCCTACAGTGTCTAAGCAAAACCTTAGACATTGTAAGTGCAGGGTAGCCATAAAGAGTATATGGTCTGGGAGTAGGCCAATTATGAACTCCACAGTTCTATAATGGCTACACTGAAATCTGGGAAGTTTGGTATCAAACTTCTCAGCACAATAAAAGCACATGGATGCCAGTGTCGGATTTATTGTAGCATACACCCAGAGGGCATCTTCGAGATGCCCCCTGAATACCAGTTCGACTCCTAGTGCTAGGCTGACTAGTTTCTGCCAGCCTGCCACAACCAGACGAGTTTCTGGCCACATGGGGTGAGTGTCTTTGTCACTCTGTGGCCAGGAACAAAGCCTGTACTGGTTGGAAGTGCTTCTCACCTCCCCCTGATGGGACTGTAACACCTAGAGGTGAGCCTCAAAGGCTCATGCCTTTTGTTACAGCACCCCAAGGTATCCGGCTAGTGGAGATGCCCGCCCCTCCGGCCACTGCCCCCACTTTTGGCGGCAAGGCTGGAGGAGATAATGAGAAAAACAAGAAGGAATCACCTACCAGTCAGGACAGCCCCTAAGGTGTCCTGAGCTGAGGTGACCACTGCCTTTAGAAATATTCCATCTTGAGGATTCCCCCAAAAGGAATAGGGATATGCCCCCCTCCCCTCAGGGAGGAGGCACAAAGAGGGTGTAGCCACCCTCCAAGACAGTCGCTGTTAGCTAGTGCCCCCCCCGACCTAAAACACCCCCCTAAATTTAGTATTTAGGGGTGACGCTGAACCCAGGAAATCAGATTCCTGCAACCTACAACAAGGAGGACTGCTGACCTGAAAGCCCCCGCAGAGACAATGGAGACGAGAACTGGCTTGGCCCCAGCCCTACAGGCCTGTCTCCAGGCTCAAAGAACCTGCACAGCTCCGCATCCGACAGGGACCAGAGACCTCTGAGGACTGCCCTGAACCCGAAGGACTAAAACTCCAGAGAACAGTTGCACTGTTCAAAACCTGCAACAACTTTGCAACAAAGAAGCAACTTTTAAAGAACTCTCTCTTCCCGCCAGAAGCGTGAGACTTCACACTCTGCACCCGCCCCCCCTGGCTCGAGTTCAGGAGAACCAACACCGCAGAGAGGACTCCCAGGTGACTACGATGATGTGGGCACCCTGAGTCGACCTCCCTGCACCCCCACAGCGACACCTGCAGAGAGGATCCAGAGGCTCCCTCTGACCGCGACTGCCTGGTAACAAAGGAACCGACGCCTGGACCAAGCACTGCACCCGCAGCCCCCAGGACCGAGAGGAACCACCTACCAGTGCAGAGTGACCAGCAGGCGGCCCTCATCCTAGCCCAGTTGGTGGTTAGCCCGAGAAGCCCCTCTGTGCAATGTCTGCATTGCATAAGTGACCCCAGGGTCCCTCCATTGCTTTCAATAGCAACCCGACGCCTATTTTGCCTACTGCACCTGGCCGCCCCTGTGCTGCTGAGGGTGTGTTTTGTGGGCTTGTGTGTGCCCCCCAAGTGCTCTACAAGACCCACGTGGTCTGCTCCCCAAGGACGCAGGTACTTACCTGTTGGTAGACTGGAACCGTAGCACCCCTGTTCTCCATAAGCCCCTGTGTTTTGGGCCCTCCTTTGACCTCTGCACCTGACCGGCCCTGTGTTGCTGGTGCTGTGGCTTTGGGGTTGCCTTGAACCCCCATCGGTGGGCTGCCTATGCCCAGGAGACAGACTGTGTAAGTGCTTTACTTACCTGAGAAACTTAACCAAACTTACCTCCCCCAGGAACTGTTGATTTTTGCACTGTCCACTTTTAAAATAGCTTATTGCCATTTTAACCTAAACTGTGTGTACTACTGTTTTAATCCGAAGTTCTATACTTACCTGTGTTAAGTACCTTGCATTTTATGTACTTACCTCAAACTTGAATCTTGTGGTTCTAAAATAAATTAAGAAAATATATTTTTCTATATAAAAACTATTGGCTAAGAGAGTGTGTCTCATGTATTGCTGTGTGTGTTCAACAAATGCTTAACACTACCCTCTGATAAGCCTACTACTCGACCACACTACCACAAAATAGAGCATTAGAATTATCTAATTTTGCCACTATCATACCTCTAAGGGGAACCCTTGGACTCTGTGCACACTATCTCACACTTTAATATATACAGGGCAAACTCACTACAATTGTGTATGAATTGACTGCAGGGTAGCACGTGTTCTAGTGCCGTGATATCCTTGAGGGGGATGAGTGATGTGCTCTATAAAATCAACTAAACTAAACTCTTCAGTGACGAAGAGGTCCACAGGTTCTTCGCCGCTACTCCCTGACATCTCCAAGCATCTGGCCCGACAGTCACAGAGGGTCTTCTTCAAACTGAAGGAGCTGCAAGGAAACTCATTATGCTTGGGCGTTACAGACCTGATGGAGGTCGGTCCGTGGATATTTTGAGTGGGATCGAAGACAATACCTCAAAGGCGTTTGTTTCATCCTCGTGACATAGTACGGAACCAGCCGGAAAGGCAGAGAAAAAGGTCCTGGAGGGCGATGCGCCACATGGAGGCAAAATCGACCCGAAAATTGCCCAGGTGCAGCTGGAATCGTCGACCGAGTATGGAAGGGAAAAGGGATAAGCATTCGAAAACAATAGCAACAGTTAGAAATTACTGCAGGAACCAATAAGACCTACAGACGACAGTCTGGAACCAGAGCACATGTCTGAACCAGACAGCGAAAAGAAAACAACCTGACAATGGAGCTGATGGCCACGAACATTATCAGCTAGAGTCGTCGTCACTAAACCCCATGACGCAAAAGACTTCTCTGAAGGGTTAAAGCCAAGGGAAACTCTTCTCCCTGGTGGTTGTTAAACTTCACTGGAGGCACGGACTCTGTTCAGATACTACAAACCATGAGCCCAAAGATCTTTCCATCAACTCTAATGTCTCTAACAGAGATCTGCTTTCAAGTGTTCCTGGTCTAGCCAACGTTTGCTCAGCCCCTCTAGTTTCACTCAGCCTGTTCAGTTAAATCTACCACGGTCTGTCCCTTCCGAGTCTATACTTATATGTTAATCTCAAACACAGGCAGAAATGTACCAAAGCTGCACTTCCATCTGGACTGTAAACGTTCAAACAGCAGATACAAATATTATGGGTACCCGACACTGCACACTTATGATTGGCCTGGGGACAATTAAAAGCAGTATGTACTTCACATCCCAATACTGTCCTGAAAAACAATCACAACACAAATATAGCAATAGAAATGGTCTCTAATACCAAATCATTGTTTCAGTTAATGACTGTAATCACCGCTGGGTAACAAATTAAAGTACAAGGAATGTAGCTTTCGGATGCTCGGTTTCTTGTTGCGTCAAACAAAGCATACCTGACAACCCTCTTCATTGTAGTGCCTGGCATTCCGAAACATTAACCTCATGTCGTCAATCATGTTGTCCTCACTCGAGTATTTGTTGTTTCGGATGTTGTGCTCAATAGTTTTCAAATCCATGGGCTCGGAGATGACTTTATAGTAATCGGGATAGTCTTTCTTGGACGGTTTGACCATAAACAAATCACACAGCCTCCTGCCGGATGCAGGATCTCGAGCTTCTAGGACAACGTTGAACAAGATCTTCATCCGTTGTTTCCTCACGTTCTTCATACTGTTGGAAAATAAAAGCAAAGCATTGGTTAATCCCCCGGAATATCATTTCACACTTTGGTCCCGGAATTAGAAATTACATGTTACTACCGCTGTCTGCAACATATTGTTTGACAGGACCCTCGGCTGAGAGTGACCTGTGACCTGTACCTGCGGGTACCCTGCTGATTCCAAGGCGATGTAACCACAAGGAGATGATGTAAACGTAGCAGGATTGATCCCTGATCAGTGTTAGCAATATCCCAGTCAGCCACACCTTTCTAGCTTTATCAGTTTAACCAATTAGAAATATACAGTCACAGATCAATTTTTCAATAGTTGGTGAAAACCATTTTAAATGTGTGCTCTCTGATAGACTGCAAAATCTCAGTTATCAAACACAGAGAGATCTACAGCCTCTGCACCCGCTTTTAGCCTTTCCACATAGGATAAGTTGGATGGTGGATCCCTGGATGGTGGGTGTATGAAGATTGTGCCAAACTACAGCTCTCGTCAGCTTCCGTCATCATGCTTGCCCCATTATCAAATGAACCGGCAATTGTGTCTGCCAGTGCTGCAACCAGCCAGCGCCTACCAACACGTCACAAATGAGCTGTCCCTCTTTGGGAGATTCTCCAGGTGGAAGATCGCATCTTGGGACCGAATGTCCCTGAATGCTTTCCGGAGGGGCTCCAGTATCATCTTCCTCCTACGCTTCCTGGCTGACATTTGGAAATAGCAGGACCTCTGCCGAATATAATGTCCATGCTTCTTAGATTCAGGCAGGGTCCCATTCGTTGACTCTCCAGCTTTAAGCAAGACCATGACTAGTTCCTCAGTCTGCCCAGACCCCACACAACGGCAGCTCTCTGCCTCCATTTTGGGCTCTCTTTGCAGAGGGCTGACTGATCTGCAAGCCAACGTGGGATAAATATCTTAAGGTCATCGAATTCAGCTACCCTTGGAAAGGGAAGCATCCGTAGTCTTGAGGAACCATTTTCCTTTTTTTATTCTCTCCATGACTGCTTTTAATTGTGTATTCTCTTTTGTCAGGACCTGGTTCAGACTGTTTACTGCTATGAACTTCACAGCTCTGTAGGGATGCGATCTGCTGCTTTCTGTAGCTCCTTCCAATTTGGTTAGCTAAGAACCCAATCCGCACCTCTTCCCTGATCAGCCCTGTTCCTTCCACAACAGTGATTTCTACCCCATGAAGCATTCTTCTAGCCCACCCTTAAAACCAACTGTTTTTCTTTGTTCAATGTGCAGCACGCCACTGCTCTTAGGCACTCTGTAAATACTGATTTAAAAAAATCTAACTATTGTAACTTCACGCCAATGATGCATTATCTTAAAAGGAGATTTATGGAGACTGAAGACCCACTTGAGTGTCGTATTTATGGAAAAGATGTTCAGCCTCTTTTAAATATTTTCATTGTTTACATCAATGCCTTAAGAACTAATAATTAAAGTATACGCTCTTAGTGCCGAAAGATTCACCTATGGATATCACACGACATCTTTACCAGAGATAAAGCAGTAGGACATGGCCATGGACAATACATGGCAAAGGTGCTCAGGTGGAGGGTGGATGCAAGAGTTTGGTTAAGGACAAGACACTGGCAAAGATTGGAATTATCGGTGCCAAAGCCCTCAAACTTTCGCTCTCTCTGGAGAAATATCTGTTTTCAAAGAAAAGAGTGTTCTCAACCTTAAACCAGTTTAAAAATCAAAGTACAAAATTAAAACTCCTCTTGCCCGCTCCAGAGACGGCCATTGCTGAGCATTGATCTTAGCGCAGTTGGAACAAAGTAAACTGAGCGCCCCAAGGCGCTCACTCTTTCCCACAAACAACGTATGAAGAGGGATCAGCAGTAATCCGTGCTTGGAACTGGCCTCACCTTAGATAACAAAAGTAAATGACATCCCCCAAACTGCAGAGGATGTGACAGCAACACACACCCTTTCAAAGAACCAATCACTCCAAGAGCAGCAGGCACCAGCGCACCAGACAGGGAAACGGGTCTTCTCTCTTTAACGGACATGATGGGTTTCTTCCACTGCTATGGGGACATCCTGAGGTGCCCCACGGACAGCTTGAGTGTACTCCGATGCAACTGGCAGACTCCTGAGCAGCCTTTATCACCCAATGCTAACAGCTGGGTTGAGAAGATCTGCTTCTGTACAGTGTCTGAAAGAGCCGGGAAGCACCAACCGAAAACACTGGTGCTGTACTACACACAGGCAGCAATAAACACATGCACCCCTTTGTACTCATTCATTGAACATACCAAGCCAGTCCGCGAGGCACCAGCTGTAGGCAGAAGCCCCTACCTTTTCCTTTTCGCACTGCCGGTGTCAGATGTGGCAGATGACATCATGCTGTCTTCGTCCTCCACCTCGGCTCTCCTGGCCAGCTCCTTCTTCCGCGTCTGAAAGAGCAAATCCCTAGAGTCAGAGGCTTTCTGACGAACGGCCTTCGGCTACATGAATATTAAACAGCTGCACGGTTCAGGTTCACCCGAAGATAACGCCTAGTGCGGCTGCAAGAAAATGATGCAAAGCACTCCCAGAGCAACAAGACTGGAGAAATTAATATGAGTGTGAAGGACTTTCATCAAAATGGATACAAACAAAGGACCCGTTTCATGAAATGTCTGACATTACAAAGGGAGCGCAGCACCCGCATCCTCACAGCTGGCGCCATTACAAAAAGACAAGCTCTCGACTCCTGTATACTCCATTTAAATATTTGAATTGGCAAACATTAACTTCAGCCTTGTCACAGCACATTGGTCTTACTCAACTGGCCAACGCTAGCACACCCCTGCTCCTTTTCATAAGAATCACATTTCTCAAGGACATCTCTACTCCTCCTTTATGAGTTTTGAAGGCCAATCCCAGTGTCCTGGGCAGATGAGATAATCAGAGACTGCATCCATGCTCATCAGTTGTGGACTTGGCCCCCCTGAAGTTAGCTCAGCGCCCTTAAAATGCACAATGCATTTAAAGGGAGATTGTTTTTATTTTGGAGTGAAGCGCACTTCTAGGAGCACTAGAGAAAGAGACCAGACCCGCACACAAGGGCCAGTTACCCCTTCAAGGGTCTGGGTCTTCAAAGAGCTCGGAGTCTAAAGGGCTGAAATGTGTAGAGCAAATGAAAGCTCTTGAAAAGCACCTTAATGTCCGAGTAGAAGAGCGTCGCTGCTTAAACTGCAAATATTAGAACAGAGGAATACACACGCAGGTTATTTTTCAGATCCACAAACAATGAACTCAGTTCTTCCCAAGGGAAAGGGATTGTCACAGAGTACGGGAGGTGCCTAATTACAGAGCTGGAATTAGAGCGCACAGAGGCGGCTCCAGGTAGATGGCAGCAGAGGGAGGGGTAGAGGTCCTTCGAGACTCGCCCGCCTCTCAACAGGCCCATTCAGCTCAATGCTCCCCCCGTGCGGGGCCGATGGCAGCTCCCCAGAACACGCCATGTTTCATCAGACGTCTCCTTCCCTCAATATCACCGCAGAGCCACACCCTCAGCTTAACAAGAAGCATCTCAGTGACACTTTCCAACCGCTTGGTCTCTGCCTCAAGGGCTCTTCCATTTTCAATTCCACACCAGGGGGAGCAGGAAATTCAAGTCCAGCATCTCCCGCAGTTAACCCAGCTTCCCACAATTCAATCCTTTCCCGTCCAGCCTTTCGATCTCACACCAATGAGTGCAGGCAGCTGCCATTTTGGCTTCTCCTTCTGCCTGCATCACTGCCCTTCGGTCCACTTCTCCTACCTTTGGTGTCCCTCCCCATAGAGCGGTGCCGTCTCCTCTAAAGAGACAATGTCAAAGCACTCGGTGGAGGATGTCCCTTTTCAGTTTGATTTTCAGTTCTCTGCATCCTTGTCCCAATCCCTGCCATCCATTAGTTCTCATACTCCAGCAGTTCGATGATGCACCAAGGAGCACAGCGATATGTGACTGTGGCTGTCTGGGGCTGAACACTATCCCTTGAGTCTCCTACTGCATAGACCTGCACAGGCAGCAGTTTGTCCCACTTGTCCCTGCCCTCTGCTGGAGTTGTCCAGTGCGCCTTGTCTGCTCTCATCCTTCTGCCGTCCTGCAGCAAATCACAGAAGATTCTACAGACAGGGAGCGCGAAGGACAAGGGTTCAGCAGAGGCTTTCAGTGGTAAGCACAGATTTGCACCACGGCCGTCCCTCAGACAGAACTCATGATGGAGAAGGTTTGGTTTAATGAGAAACACTGGCACATAACTGATGCACAACATAATAAATAAAACATTCACCGGTCATAGCTGTCGTTGCACAGATATCAAGTTTCACAGAGTAATTAACAACAAATCACAGTAGCTCTTAACAAGCACATTACAATGTAGACGTACAAGGTGTGTGTGGTGTTGGGTCAATTACTGCTGCACTTAGAAGCATCTCGGAACAAACTATTTTATAAAAATGGGAAATTATGTAGTTCCTTAGCATGTGAAATAGCAAATTATTATTGCAAACAATTGACCACTTACTAAAGGGAAAGGTACTTTCCCAAAAGTTGTGTCCATGGTGAATGTTTGTGGAATAATAAAATGAGTAACACAATACGCAAGGCAGGGTGCCTTTTAGTTTTACAGTTGCCCTATCCAAGAATAAGAAGTTATCAGTACCTCACTTTCGACAAACTCAAGTTTATGTCATAGGACCCCTGTTGTGGGAACAAGACTGCTGGGCGACAGCACCACCTCTTCTGGGTGACTGAGTCACTCCCACACCGTCTGGTAGCCGTCGGCCCAAATGTAGGAAAGTAGCCTCCTTCTAGCTTGGTTACTGTAGGAAGTTGGCTCTGTATGCACTATTTCAAAGTAAGGAATAGTGTGCATAGAGTCCAAGGGTTCCCCTTAGAGGTAAGATTGTGGCAAAAAGAGATAATACTAATGCTCTATTTTGTGGTAGTGTGGTCGAGCAGTAGGCTTATCAAAGGAGTAGTGTTAAGCATTTGTTGTACACACACAGGCAATAAATGAAGAACACAAACTCAAAGACAATTCCAGGCCATTAGGTTTTTGTATAGAAAAATATATTTTCTTAGTTTATTTTAAGAACCACAGGTTCAAATTCTACATGTAATACTTTGCATGAAAGGTATTGCAGGTAAGTACTTTAGGAACTTTGAATAATCACAATAGCATATATACTTTTCAAATAAAACATATAGCTATTTTAAAACTAGACAGAGCAATTTTCACAGTTCCTAGGGGAGGTAAGTAATGGTTAGTTCTTGCAGGTAAGTAAACCACCAACGGGGTTCAAGTTTGGGTCCAAGGTAGCCCACCGTTGGGGGTTCAGAGCAACCCCAAAGTTACCACACCAGTAGCTCAGGGCCGGTCAGGTGCAGAGTTCAAAGTGGTGCCCAAAACGCATAGGCTTCAATGGAGAAGGGGGTGCCCCGGTTCCGGTCTGCCAGCAGGTAAGTACCTGCGTCTTCGGAGGGCAGACCAGGGGGGGTTTGTAGGGCACCGGGGGGGGGACACAAGTAAGCACTGAAAGTACAACCTCAGCAGCACAGGGGCGGCCGGGTGCAGTGTGCAAACAAGCTTTGGGTTTTCAATTGGAATCAATGGGAGACCAAGGGGTCTCTTCAGCGATGCAGGCAGGCAAGGGGGGGGTGGGGGGGGGGGGGGGGGGGTGGGGGGGGGGGGGGGGCGCTCTTTGGGTAGCCACCACCTGGGCAAGGGAGAGGGCCTCCTGGGGGTCACTCCTGCACTGGAGTTCCGATCCTTCAGGTCCTGGGGGCTGCGGGTGGAGGGTCTTTTCCAGGCGTCGGGATCTGAGAGTCAGGCAGTCGCGGTCAGGGGAAGCCACAGGATTCCCTCTGCAGGCGTCGCTGTGGGTGCTCTGGGGGGACAACTTTGGTTACTCACACTCTCGGAGTCGCCGGGGAGTCCTCCCTGAAGTGTTGTTTCTCCACCAGTCGAGTCTGGGTCGCCGGGTGCAGGGTTGCAAGTCTCACGCTTCTGGCGGGAAATGCTGTAGTCTTTAAGTTGCATCTTTGAAAACAAAGTTGCAGTCTTGGATGAACAGGGCCGCTGTTCTCGGGAGTTTCCTGATGCCAGGGAAGGTCTCTAAGGGCTGCAGCATGTCTTATGCCACCCTAGGGACCCCTCACGCAGCATAGACACACTGCTTGTCAGCTTGTGTGTGCTGGTGGGGAGAAAATGACTAAGTCGACATGGCACTCCCCTCAGGGTGCCATGCCCACCTCACACTGCCTGTGGCATAGGTAAGTCACCCCTCTAGCAGGCCTTACAGCCCTAAGGCAGGGTGCACTATACCACAGGTGAGGGCATATGTGCATGAGCACTATGCCCCTACAGTGTCTAAGCAAAACCTTAGACATTGTAAGTGCAGGGTAGCCATAAGAGTATATGGTCTAGGAGTCTGTCAAACACAAACTCCACAGCACCATAATGGCTACACTGAAAACTAGGAAGTTTGGTATCAAACTTCTCAGCACAATAAATGCACACTGATGCCAGTGTGCACTTTATTGTAAAATACACACAGAGGGCATCTTAGAAATGCCCCTTGAAAACATACCCGACTTCCAGTGTGGGCTGACTAGATTTTGCCAGCCTGCCACACACCAGACATGTTGTTGGACACATGGGGAGAGTGCCTTTGTCACTCTGTGGCCAGGAACAAGGCCTGTACTGGGCGGAGGTGCTTCTCACCTCCCCCTGCAGGTACTGTAACACCTGGCGGTGAGCCTCAAAGGCTCACCCCCTTTTACAGTGCCACAGGGCACCGACCCTCCGGCCACTGCCCCCACTTTTGGCGGCAAGGCTGGAGGAGATAATGAGGAAAACAAGGAGGAGTCACTCCCCAGTCAGGACAGCCCCTAAGGTGTCCTGAGCTGAGGTGACTGACTTTTAGAAATCCTCCATTGTGCAGATGGAGGAATCGATTCCCCAAATAGGATTAGAGATGTGCCCCTCTCCCCACAGGTAGGAGGCACAAAGAGGGTGTAGCCACCCTCAGGGCCAGTAGCCATTGGCTACTTCCCTCCCAGACCTAAACACACCCCTAAATTCAGTATTTAGGGGCTCCCAAAACCAAAGAAGACAGATTCCTGCAACCTAAAGAAGAAGAAGAAGGACTGCTGACCTGAAGCCCTGCAGTGAAGTCAGAGACAACTGATTTGGCCCCAGCCCCACCGGCCTGTCTCCCTACTTCGACGAAAACTGCAACAGAGACGCATCCAACAGGGACCAGCGACCAATGAAGCCTCAGAGGACTGCCCTGCATCTAAAGGACCAAGAAGCTCCCAAGAACAGCGGCCCTGTTCAACAAACAGCGACTTTCTGAAACAAAGAAGCAACTTTAAAGCCGGAAGCGTGAGACTTTTCACTCTGCACCCGACGCCCCCGGCCCGACCTGTGGAAAACTAACACTACAGGGAGGACTCCCCGGCGACTGCGAGCCCATGAGTAGCCAGAGTTGACCCCCCCCAAGCCCCCACAGCGACGCCTGCAGAGGTAATCCTGAGGCTCCCCCTGACCATGACTGCCTGTAACAAGGGACCCGACGCCTGGAACCAACACTGCACCCGCAGCCCCCAGGACCTGAAGGAACCGAACTCCAGTGCAGGAGCGACCCCCAGGGGACCCTCTGCCTAGCCCAGGTGGTGGCTACCCCGAGGAGCCCCCACCCCTGTGCCTGCCTGCATCGTTGAAGAGACCCCCGGGTCTCCCCGTTGATTCCTATCTGAAACCCGACGCCTGTTTGCAGTCTGCACCCGGCCGCCCCTGTGCCGCTGAGGGTGTACTTTCTGTGCCTGCTTGTGTCCCCCCCGGTGCCCTACAAAACCCCCTGGTCTGCCCTCCGAGGACGCGGGTACTTACCTGCTGGCAGACTGGAACCGGGGCACCCCTATCTCCATTGAAGCCTATGCGTTTTGGGCACCACTTTGGCCTCTGCACCTGACTGGCCCTGAGCTGCTGGTGTGGTAACTTTGGGGTTGCCTTGAACCCCCACCCAACTTTGAACCCTGTAAGTGTTTTACTTACCTGTGAACTTAACAATTACTTACCTCCCCCAAGAACTGTTGATTTTTGCACAGTGTCCACTTTTAAAATAGCTTATTGCCATTTTTGTCAAAACTGTACATGCTATTGTGATTATTCAAAGTTCCTAAAATACCTGAGTGAAATACCTTTCATTTGAAGTATTACTTGCAAATCTTGAACCTGTGGTTCTTAAAATAAACTAAGAAAAAGTATTTTTCTATATAAAAACCTATTAGCCTGTAGTAAGTCTTTGAGTGTGTGTTCCTCATTTATTGCCTGTGTGTGTATAACAAATGCTTAACACTACCCTCTGATAAGCCTACTGCTCGACCACACTACCACAAAATAGAACATTAGAATTATCTCTTTTTGCCACTATCTTACCTCTAAGGGGATCCCTTGGACTCTGTGCACACTATTTCTTACTTTGAAATAGTATATACAGAGCCAACTTCCTACATTTGGTATCAAACTTATTGGATTCATGCCCCAATACCGTTGCAAGTATTTGAAGTATGATTCCATGCACTGCTGGGGCTCCTTAGAGGACCCCCAGCATTGCTACCACCAGTCTTACAGGGTTTTCCGGGAAGCCAGAGCTGCTGCCACCTCTCAGACAGGTTTCTGCCCTCCTGCTGCTTGATCTGATCAAGCCCAGGAAGGCAGAAAAAAGGATTTCCTTTGGGAGAGGGAGGTAACACCCTCTCCCTTTGGAAATAGGTGTAACTGGCTTGGAAGGGGTAGCCTCCCCAAGCCACTGGTTTGCTTTGATGGGCGTATTTGGTGCCTTCCGTGGATAAACCAGTCCACACCAATTCAGGGAACCCCAGTCCCTGCTCTGGCACGAAACTGGACAATGGAAAGGGGAGTGACCACTCCCCCTGTTCATCACCACCCCAGGGGTGGTGCTCAGAGCTCCTCCGGAGGGTCCCTGGGTTCTGTCATCTTGAATCCAAGGTTGGCAGGGAACTCTGGGAGCATCTGAGTGGCCAGACCAGGCAGGTGACGTCAGAGCCCCCTCCTGATAGATGCTTGCGTGGTTAGGTGACCGATCCCCCTTTCAGGGCTATTTAGGGCCTCTCTCTTGGGTGGGTCCTCAGATTCGACGTGCAAGACTCCAGCAGGACTCCTCTGCAACCTCTACTTTGACTTCTGGCCACAGGAACCGTGACTGGACTTCACAGGAGCCTACAATCTGCAGCTACAGCGACGACTGCTCTACAACATTGTTTCTCCAGCTCCTTCCAGCAACTGCAACATTTCCCCATCTGTGCATCCTCTGAGGGTGGCAAGTCTTCAGTCTGCACTAAGAAGCAAGAAGGAATCACTCTTGGAGTGAAGGAGCCACTCCCCTGCATCCGCAGGCACCTGCTGTAACGACGACCAGCTGCGTGGATCTCCTCTCATCCTGAGCTGCGTGGATCCTGAATCACGGGTGGTGGTCCGAAGTAGTCCTCTTGGCCCTCTCTGCCAGCTGTCCAACTTTGGAGGAGGTAAGCCCTTGCCTTCCCATGTAGGACAGTACCCCGTGCACTGTATCTCTTGCAGCTGGCTAAGGCGTGTTGGCATGTCCTCCAAGGGATCTTCAGGTGATGAGCAGCTCCAGTCGGCAGCAGTTCTTCCTGCAACACACAGCCCTCTGCGTGGTTCTGCTGCGGTGTGGGATCCCTTCCTGTAGTGCTGCTTGGGATCCTTCTACAACTTCTGTGTCCCCGTCCTGTGGGGCTCATGTGGGTACTGCCTCTGCTCTTGAGGACTCTCTGCGATGCCGAGGGTCCCCTGTGAGTCTCCCTCCTGGGTCTTGCTGGGCCCCGGCAGCACCACTTTTCTACTAAGCGTGAGTTTGCATTTCCTAAGGCTTGATGGTGGAATTCCTGCACCGATACGCGTCTGCAAGCTTCATTCCAGTGTGGGACATCATCTGCATCCATCAGGAACTCTTCTGCGGCTCCAGGGCTGCAGTGCTGACCTGCTCTTCATCACCATCAACCAACTCCTGCAAGTACAGCTGGGTGGGTATTAGCCTCTGCTCCTCCTGGACTCCACTGTGACTCTTGGACTTGGTCCCCTCTCTCCACAGGTCCTCTCCAGGAATCCACCGCTGGTTTCCTGCAGTCTTCTCGGGGCGTCTTCTTTTTCTTCTTTTCCTTCCTTTTGGGTGGTTTGGGGAAAATCCAGTGATTTACTGCTGCTTTCCTGGTCTCTGGGGTACTGTGTTACCTCTGTGGTTTTCGGGTACTCCCAGCTCCCCTCCACACATCCCAATTACCTAGATGGGAGTCCTGTGTTCGCATTCCATTTTTTTAGTACATGGTTTGGGCTCTGCCTAGGGTCGCTATTGCTATTTGCACTGTTTTCTAACCTTTTCTATGCCTATTGCTTATAACTAATCTATATAATTTTTGAGTCACTTACCTTCTAAGGGGGTATAACCTCTATGGTATTTGTGTCACCAAAATAAAGCACCTTTATTTTTGTAACAGTGTTTTCTTTCATGTGTGTAAGTGCTGTGTGACTACAGTAGTATTGCATGAGCTTTGCATGTCTCCTAGATAAGCCTTGGCTGCTCATCCACAGCTACCTATAGAGAGCCTGGCTTCTAGACACTGCCTACACCTCACTAAGAGGGGATACCTGGACCTGGTATAAGGTGTAAGTACCATACCAAAGGTACCCACCACACACCAGGCCAGCCTACTACAACGACCTTTCTGGCTATCTAGCAGCACCAGCAAGTCTTGCGCATTTTACCAAGGAGGAGCTGCTGTCAGACCCCGGGCCGGGCTGAATTTGTCGTTGATCTCTTCTCCGTCATGAGATCGCGGCCTCTTTCGCCTGCGGCAGAGGTGGTGGTTTGTGCGACCAAGAGATGGTCTAAGGGTGTTGTGTCGCCTACTTTACACCCAAACTGATGCTCACTGTCGACTGCTAATGATGTATGTCTCAAGGTTGAATGTGGCACGTTGCCATGTTTAGTACTGTGTGTGTTCTCAATAAAGGCACCGAGTGCAAGGGAAATCAGTAGAATACAGTTAAAACAAACAAAAAAAAAAAGAATCATAGTTCGGAATTACACTTGGAAACTCTGAAATGTAATAAACATTCAAGGCTAGAGCCCTCATCCAGTGAGCATGGTCTTTACAATGCAAAGCATTACTTCACTGGAGCCGCAGCCCTTTGTCTCACAGGGCCTAATGCATTCTCTTAAGGTGCCAACAGGTCTTCTGCAGGGAGGGCAGGAGGAAGGAGGAAAGAAAAGCGAAGGAGAGGAACGCAGAAGGAAAGAAAGGAGAAGAGAGGAAGGAAGAAGGAAGAAAGGAGGAGAGGAAGGAAGAAGGAAGAAAGGAGGAGAGGAAGAAGGGAGGAGGAGGGGGAAGGAAGAAGGGAGGAGGAGAGAAAAGAAAAGAGGAGAAGAGAGGAACGCAGAAGAAAAGAAAAGAGGAGAGAGAAACAAAAGAAAGTAATGAAGAAGAAAAGAAAGGAGAAGAGAGGAAGGAGAGGAAGGAGAGGAAGGGAGGAAGAGAGGAAGGTAGAAGGAGAAGAGAAAGAAAGGAAGTAAGAAGGAAAGCAAAGAGGAGAGGAAGGAAAAGGAAAGGGGAGAGGAGAGGAAGGAAGAAGAAATAAAGGAGAAGAGAGGAAGGAAGGAGGAAAGAAAGGAGGCGAGCAAGGAAGGAGGGAAGAAAGGAGGAGAGAGGAAGAAGGGAAGAAAGGAGGAGAGGAAGAAGGGAAGAAAGGAGGAGAGGAAGAAGGGAAGAAAGGAGGAGAGGAAGAAGGGAAGAAAGGAGGAGAGAGGAGGAAGGGAAGAAAGGAGGAGAGGAGGAAGGGAAGAAAGGAGGAGAGGAAGAAGGGAAGAAAGGAGGAGAGGAAGAAGGGAAGAAAGGAGGGGAGGAAGAAGGGAAGAAAGGAGGAGAGAGGAAAAAGGAAAGAAAGGAGGAGGGGAGAGACGAAGAGGAAGAAGACAAATACAAAAAAGATGAAAAATAATAACAACAACAACAATAACAACATCATGAGTAGCTACAATAACAGCAGCAATAATTACAATAGTACCAATACTAATAACGATGCCAGTTTCCTCGCAGGTGGAGGATCTGTACATGTGATACACAGAGCCAGAGACAGACTAACGACCGGTCCTGCTCAGAGTTATTGGAGCAATCGATGTCCGGAGGCAGGTGGGCGACTCCATGATTGGTCATTGCACATGGGAGGGACAGCACACGTGAACATGCTGCCATATTTAAAAGGTTGCCACGGGCTTACCAACATCCAACTCAAACTCAAGGAGGTGCGACAGGGGGTAGTAGCGCAACGGGCTGAACACCACATGAATGTTGTGAACTTGCTGCCCTTCACGCCCGACGCAGCACAGACAAACATGCTCAGCCACACATTTATGAACAAGTCTGCTCTTGAAAGGTGTTTTCAGACGACGTACCTGCATCAGCTGCTGCAGCTTGAAGACCCGCTTATAGATGGCAGAGTTGGGGACATTGTAACGCTTGGCGTTCTCGAACATCAGGTTCAGGTCAGACTCCAGGTGGTCGAGGCTGTCGTACTCCTGGCTCTTCAGCTTAGTTCTGCAAAAGAAGGTGACAGCGGAAAGTAATGATTACAGATTCTTCCCAAGTCCATCCATGCTCCGTCACTAGGAGTACATAGCAGTGCGACTGAGGTTTACAACAAAGAACCTGGCAGTGCTCTGAAGGAGTCTTTGCAGCACTGGGTGCTGAGGTTTCTGAATACATTTCACCCCACGCATAAGCAACAGGCTATTATTTAGCCCCTGGCTTTTGTTCCTCACAATGTGAACCTTCCCACCCTGTAAGATGGATGAGGGTTCTAGTCTGGAACAGCAAAGGTGAAGCTTTATGTGCCTGCAAAAGTTAAATGTAAAAAAAAAAAAAAAACTGGGTTTGTGCAATGGCCTCCCCTTGCACCACAGTTTATGGCAGAGGTATTGGCATGTATTTAAAAAATGCTGGGTGCCTTTGTGATGAATCCGGACTTGGGAAACTATATTTCTCTTCTGAAAATATGATGCTAGGTTTGTCTAAAAATAAATTATGGCAAGAAAAACAGATGCTGGATGGAATGCTGAACAATGCAAACATTCACCCCCCAGTCACAGAGATCTGGGGTTAATCCATCATTGTTTTTGCCCACCACGCCACCCCAGTTTGGACCCAGCCATATGCAAATCAGTCTTGATCCTGTCCCAACATTCCAGCCAAAACTGCCAAGCCAGGTCCTCCCAGGACCAGAAACAAGCTTCCTGGGACGGGTTTCACCCCACATCAGCCAGGCTAGCTTGAATTCAGTGGTGCAAAAAAGATGGAATAAACCCAGAACTTTGTGACTGGGGTTAATGTTTGCATTGTTCAGCATTCCATCCATCATCTGCTCTTTCTGCTTTTGTCACCCTAAGTGGCCAGGGAATGCCTAGACGTGGGCCCTGTACTCACTGTGCCACAGGATTCAAGGTAGCCTGGCTGATGAGAGGTGATACCCTGCAACCGGTCCCTGGATGCCAGTCCAGGGAGGACCTGGCAGTTCAGGGTGACTCATTTGTGCAGCAGTTTTAAAAGCACTGCAAAGTTCCTTATACATCCAGCAGCTTTCAGGCAAAAATGAAAGCGTCAAGATAGCTCTGCGGATTTCGTACCTGCTAGACAGCGATGGGAGCTTTGTCTGGTGGCAGTTTTGACTCATCTAAGGTAGCGCAGATGGTTAATATGCCTGCTGCAAAGAACGTGCATCATGCAGAGAACAGTACTTTATGTGCAATGCTCAATGGGTTACAGCTTTTGTCATATTGTTTGGTTACTGTAGGAAAGTACCCTCTTTCTTGGCATGGTTACCCCCATTTTCTGCCTGTTCTCAGTGTGTTTGACTGTGTCTACCAGGATCCTGCTAACCAGGACCCCAGTAGGTTTTGCTCTCCCCTCTAAATCGTACCTCCCATCTCCCCATCTTCCCACATTTGGCATACTGGTGCCCCCATGTAAGTCCCTAGTATGTGGTACCTAGGTACCCAGGGCATTGGGGTTCCAGGGGATCCCTATGGGCTATAGCAGTTATTCTGGCACCCATAGTGAGCCAATGCAAAGGGTTCTGCAGGTCTGCCATTGCAGCCTGCGTGAAACTGGTGCATGCACCCGTTTTCACTACAGGTCACCGGGTCACTGTAATTCACCCCTATGGTAGGCCCTCTCAGCCCAGAGGGCAGGGTGCAGGTACCTGTGTGTGAGGGCACCCCTGCACTAACAGAGGTGCCCCCACAAACTCAAGATACATTTTCCTGCCCTTTGTGAGTGAGGGGAACACCATTTTACGTGTGTACTGGACAGAGGTTGCTACCATTATGTACCCGGACATGAGGAACTCCAAACCTGGGCGTGTTTGGTATCAAACATGTTGGAATCATACCTCAAAACTGTTGCAAGTATTGGAAGTATGATTCCATGTACTCTGGGGTCTCCTTAGAGGACCTCCAGCATTGCCTCCATCAGTCTTACAGGGTTTTCCGGGCAGCCCAGCTGCTGCCACCCCTCAGACAGGTTTCTGCCCTCCTCATCTAATCAAACCCAGGAAGGCAGAACAAAATGATTTCCTTTGGGAGAGGGAGGTAACAACCTCTCTCTTTGGAAATAGGTCTGTCTAGCTTGCGAGGGGTAGCCTTCGCAAGCCACTGGTGTGCTTTGAAGGGCACATTTGGTGCCCTCTGTGCATAAACCAGTCCACACTGGTTCAGGGACCCACCCAGTCCCTGCTCTGGCGCGAAACTGGACAATGGAAAGGGGAGTGACCACTCCTCTGTCCACCACCACCCCAGCTTTGGTGCCCAGGGCTCCTCCAGAAGGTCCCTGGGTTCTGCCATCTTGTTTCCAAGATTGATCGGGAACTCTGGGAGCATCTGAGTGGCCAGGCAAGGCAGGTGACATCAGAGCCCCCTCCTGATAGGTGCTTACCTGGTTAGGTGACCAATCCCCCTTTCAGGGCTATTTAGGGTCGCTCTCTTGGGTGGGTCCTCCGATTCGGCTTGCTAGACTCCAGCAGGATTCCTCTGCAACCTCCACTTCGACTTCTGTCCACTGGAACTGCGACCTAACCCTGCAGGAACCGACAACGCTGCAATCCACAAAGAAGACTCTTCTGCAATGTTGTTTCCAAGGCTCCTTCCAGCTTTGCAACATTTCCCCGGCCGTGCACCCTCAGAAGACAGCAACTCTTCAGCCTGCACACGAAGAAGAAGGAATCTCCTTTGGAGGGATTAAGTCACTCCCATGCAACCGCAAGCACCGACAGCGGGCAACGACCAGCTGCGTGGATCTCCCCTCATCTTGAGCTGCATGGATCCAGCATCACAGGTGGTGGTCAGGAGTAGTCCTCTAGGTCCTCTCTGTCAGCTGTCCATGTTTAGTGGAGGTAAGCCTTTGCCTTCTCTCGCAGGACAGTACCCCCGAGCACCACATCTCTTGCAGCTGCCAAGCTTGTTGGCATCTCCTCCAAGGGATCTTCAGGCGACATGCAGCTCCAGCACTCCTTATTGCAAAGCCGGTTCTCCGGAGGCATGGGATCTTCTTTTGTAGTGCTGAGTGGGCTCCTTCTGCGGCTTCTGTGTCCCTGTCCTTTGGGACTCCTGTGGGTGGTGCTTCTGTAGACTATCTGCGACGCTGAGTGTCCCCTGTGACTCTCCCTCCTGGGTTGAGTTCTCTTGGGCCTTGCTGGTCCCAGGCAGCACCACTTTTCTACTAACCGCAAGTTTGCCTTTGTCAAGGCTTGATGGTGGAATTCCTGCACCGACACGCATCTGCAATCTTCAATCCAGCGTGGGACATCTTCTGCATCCATCAGGAACTCTTCTCCGGCTCCAGGGCTGAAGTCCTGACCTGTTCTTCATCACCGTTGACCAACTCCTGCAAGTACAGCTGGGTGGGTAGTAGCTCCTACTCCTCCTGGACTCCACTGTGACTCTTGGACTTGGCCCCCTCGCTCCACAGGTCTTCTTTCTTCAGAAATCCACTGCAGGTTTTCTTGCAGTCTTCTCTGGGTGTTTTCCTTTTCTTCTTTTCTTCCTTTTGGGTGGTTTGGGGAAAATCCAGTGATTTACTCCTGTTTTCCTGGTCACAGAGGGGTACTGATTTACTTAGCTCTGTTGTTTTCTAGTACTCCCAGCTCCGCTCTGCACATCCCACTTACCTAGGTGGGGCTCCTGTGTTTGCATTCCATCTTTTCAATATATGGTTTGGACTCCCGCTAGGGTCACTACTGGTTAATGCTATTTGCACTGTTTTCTAACCTTTTCTATGCCTATTTCGGATTGCTAGTGTATATATTTAGTGTGTTACTTACCTCCTATTGGAGGGGTTCCCTTCTAGTAATTTGTGGTATTGTGTTCCAAAAATAAAGTACCTTTATTTTTGTAACACTGAGTGTTTTCTTTCATGTGTGTGAGTGCTGTGTGACTACAGTGGTATTGCATGAGCTTTGCATGTCTCCTAGAAAAGCCTTGGATGCTCATCTACAACTACCCTTGGAGAGAATGGCTTCTAGACACTGCCTACACCTCACTAAGAGGGGATACCTGAACCTGGTATAAAGTATAAATGCCCGCTTCCTACAGTTACTGTGCAGTTCATAAGTTAGAATCGTAATATGGCACAGTGAGCCATGAACTGCTATCAAAGATCTGCACGCAAACTGCAGGGCACAGGTTAGAAAGTTATGCTTTCTTTTCCAGTCTTTCATTATCCTGATGCTGCTAAAAAAGGTTTGCCTGCGTAGAAATACATTCTTATTATTAAAGACAAAGCTAACTACTGTGTTATGTTCTGAATCCTGAGTTTATGGTAAAGAAATGGCTCCCTGTTGCAATTACCCCCCACTTTTTGCCTGATACTGATGCTGACTATGATTTGAAAGTGTGCTGAGGCCTGCTAACCAGGCCCCAGCGCCAGTGTTTTTACCCAAAATGTACCATTGTCTCGACAATTGGCACAACCCTGGCACCCAGGTAAGTCCCTTGTAACTAGTACCCCTGGTACCAAGGGCCCTGATGCCAGGGAAGGTCTCTAAGGGCTGAAGCATGTCTTATGCCACCCTAGGGACCCCTCACTCAGCACAGACACACTGCTTGCCAGCTTGTGTGTGCTGGTGGGGAGAAAATGACTAAGTCGACATGGCACACCCCTCAGGGTGCCGTGCCAACCTCACACTGCCTGTGGCATAGGTAAGTAACCCCTCTAGCAGGCCTTACAGCCCTAAGGCAGGGTGCACTATACCACAGGTGAGGGCATAGGTGCATGAGCACTATGCCCCTACAGTGTCTAAGCAAAACCTTAGACATTGTAATTGCAGGGTAGCCATAAGAATATATGGTCTGGGAGTCTGTCAAAAACGAACTCCACAGCTCCATAATGGCTACACTGAATACTGGGAAGTTTGGTATCAAACTTCTCAGAATAATAAACCCACACTGATGCCAGTGTTGGATTTATAAAAAAATGCACACAGATGGCATCTTACCCAAGAGGGTATTTTACCCAATTGTTCAGTGCAGGACTGACTGGTCTGTGCCAGCCTGCTGCTGGGAGACGAGTTTCTGACCCCATGTGGTGAGGGCCTTTGTGCTCTCTGAGGACGGAAACAAAAGCCTGCTCTGGGTGGAGGTGCTTCACACCTCCCCCTGCAGGAATTGTAACACCTAGCAGTCAGCCTCAAAGGCTCAGGCTTCGTGTTACAAAGCCCCAGGGCACTCCAGTTAGTGGAGATGCCTGCCCCCTGGACACAGCCCCCACTTTTGGCGGCAAGTCCAGGAGAGATAATGAGAAAAACAAGGAGAAGTCACTGGCCAGTCAGGACAGCCCCTAAGGTGTCCTGAGCTGAGGTGACTCTGACTTTTAGAAATCCTCCATCTTGCAGATGGAGGATTCCCCCAATAGGATTAGGGATGTGCCCCCTCCCCTCAGGGAGGAGGCACAAAGAGGGTGTAGCCACCCTCAGGGCTAGTTGCCATTGGCTACTGCCCTCCCAGACAAACACACCCCTAAATCGAGTATTTAGGGGCTCCCACAACACAGCAAGATAGATTCCTGCAACCTAAGAAGAAGAGGACTGCTGAGCTGAAAAACCCTGCAGAGAAGACGGAGACACCAACTGCTTTGGCCCCAGCTCTACCGGGCGGTCTCCCCACTTCTAAAGACACTGCTCCAGCGACGCGTTCCACAGGGACCAGGGACCTCTGAATCCTCAGAGGACTGCCCTGCTCTAGAAGGACCAAGAACTCCCTAGGACAGTGGCTCGGTTCACCAAAGACTGCAACTTTGCAACAAAGAAGCAACTTTGAAATAACACGCGTTTCCCGCTGGAAGCGTGAGACTTGGCACTCTGCACCCAACGCCCCCGGCTCGACTTGTGGAGAACAATCACTTCAGGGAGGACTCCCCGGCGACTGCGAGACCGTGAGTAGCCAGAGTTGACCCCCCTGAGCCCCCACAGCGACGCCTGCAGAGGGAATCCAGAGGCTCCCCCTGACTGCGACTGCCTGCTTCAAAGACCCAACACCTGGTAAAGACTCTGCATCCGCAGCCCCCAGGACCTGAAGGATCCGACCTCCAGTGCAGGAGCGACCCCCAGGAGGCCCTCTCCCTTGCCCAGGTGGTGGCTACTCCCCCCCCCTTGCCTGCATCGCTGAAGAGACCCCTTGGTCTCCCATTGATTTCTATTACAAACCCGACGCTTGTTTGCACACTGCACCCGGTCGCCCCTGTGCTGCTGAGGGTGTACTTTCTGTGTGGACTTGTGTCCCCCCCGGGGCCATACAAACCCCCCTGGTCTGCCCTCCAAAGACACGGGTACTTACCTGCTGGCAGACTGGAACCGGGGCACCCCCTTCTCCATTAAAGCCTATGTGTTTTGGGCACCACTTTGACCTCTGCACCTGACCGGCCCTGAGCTGCTGGTGTGGTAACTTTGGGGTTGCTCTGAACCCCCAACGGTGGGCTACCTTGGACCCAAACTTGAACCCCGTAGGTGGTTTACTTACCTGCAAAAACTAACAAACTCTTACTCCCCCCAGGAACTGTTGAAAATTGCACTGTGTCTAGTTTTAAAATAGCTATATGTGATTTATGTGAAAACTGTATATGCTATTTTGCTAATTAAAAGTTCCTAAAGTAACTACCTGCAATACCTTTCATTTGAAGTATTACATGTAAATCTTGAACCTGTGGTTCTTAAAATAAACTAAGAAAATATATTTTTCTATACAAAAACCTATTGGCCTGGAATTGTCTCTGAGTGTGTGTTCCTCATTTATTGCCTGTGTGTGTACAACAAATGCTTAACACTACCCTCTGATAAGCCTACTGCTCAACCACACTACCACAAAATAGAGCATTAGAATTATCTCTTTTTGCCAATATCTTACCTCTAAGGGGAACCCTTGGACTCTGTGCATACTATTCCTTACTTTGAAATAGTGCAGACAGAGCCAACTTCCTACATTATGCTTCTCCAGATCAAGCGCTCTTAAAAATGCTTATCAGTGTGGATTGCGTTAATCCTACACCTTGTAGTCCCCTGTAAAGTGCTTCACGACCCTACACTGGTCTGAGAGGCGCTATAAGATAAATTAATTACATGTGACAGAGAGTCCATGGAGAGATGAGAGGCCCTAATGGTTTTACTTCCTTTCCCCACCACATATTTACGTGGAAAAGCTTTCTGAGATCTTGTTCTTCAAAATAATCTGACGTGAGGATTCAACTTTCTAAAAAAAAAACAACAAAAAAAAACATTGAATGTTAGTCGTCGAAATGCAGCGCCAACCTTCCCATTAAAATGTTTCCATTTTTGCATATTTTTTCAATATAAAATAATAAGACCCACAGTAATTAAAGTATTTCTTTGGTGTGTACTTGTTTGTGTATTGTTTTGTAAATTACTGTTTCAATGTTTGAAATTTAAAATTGTACATATTGCTTGGGAGTCCCCGGCTTCTAGCAGCGATTCAGTGGGGACCCTCAGGAGTCATAAGGTTGGGAACCAGTGGTGTAGACCAGTGGTTCCCAACCTGTGATCCGGGGACCCCTGGAGGTCGCAAAGTCTTCTCAGGGAGTCCGCCACTGCTTAGAAAATTAAAAAATATTAACAGATTACGTCCCCAGCTTTCAGTAATGACTCAGGGGAAAGGGTCCCCAGATTTCAATATTGATTCAGTGGGGGTCCCCAGGTTCCAGTAATGATAAAGTGGGCGCCCATAGAATTCAAAAGGTAGGAAACCACTGGTGTAGATCATGTATCTGCCGTACAAAATGTCAGCTATGGGTCTATTTCCAGGGATAGCTATAGTCGCTCTCTTCTTCCTGGTAGAGTACGCTCTTGGAGTGACAGGAGGTTGCCTTTTTGCTTTAGCATAACAAGTCTGAATACATTTTACTATCCACCTAGGTATGCTGCTTTTGGCTGTTTTGGGATACTGAATTGCCTTTATGGGGTAATGAGAAAGTTACAAAGAGCGGTTTAGTTTTTCTGAACTCTTTAGTTCTCTCAATGTAGAACATTAATGCATGTTTAACGACAAAAGTGTGAAGGACTCTTTCGGCACCGGAGTCAGACTGAGGAAAGAAGACTGGTAACTCAATGGATTGATTAACGTGGAATTGAGGGACCACTTTAGGGAGGAAGTTCGGATTAGTGTGAAGAACCACCTTGCCTTTATGAATCTGAAAGAATGGTTCTCCCAAAGTTAGGGCCTGGAGCTCACTAACACATCTGAGAGACGTGATGGCTACAAAAAGCCATTTTCCATGAGAGGTACTGAAGAGGACGTAAGTGAAGTGGCTCAAAAGGAGGACCCATGAGCCTGGTAAGTACAATATTGAGGTTCCATGATGGTGCAGGGGGTACTCTTGGTGGAAAGACCCACTGAAGATCTTCCATGAAGGCTTTGAACACTGGAATTGTAAGTATGCAGCTATGGCTGCGAGATTTGAGCAAATGGAGGTGTGCGCTAAATTAGCTTCTTGTAGATGAAGCAAAGCAAGTAGCGGACAAAGTCTTGGACAGTAGCTTTAATAGGATTAAGGTGTCTGAGCTAACCGTAGCAAACAAAGTGTTTCCACTTTGCAGCATAACATGTTCTGGTAGGCGGAATACGAGCTTCTCTGAGAATCTTCATGCACTCTGCAGGTAAATCCAAGTAACCAAACTCTGACCCCAGGAGCCAAATCGTAAGGTTGAGAGACTTTGGGTCTGGGTGTCTGACCTTCCTTGGTTTTGAGCGAGAAGGTCCAGCCTGTTGGGAATCTTCTCGTGGGCGAGTGAGAGGTCCAGTAGGGTGGTGAACCAGGGCTGCTGCACCCATGTGGGAGCTACAAGGATCATGTTGAGAGATGTCTGCCTGATTTGTCGAACTAGAAATTGCATGACAGGGAGAGGCGGAAAAGCATAGGCAAATATCCCTTACCATTTCATCCACAGAGCATTGCCCTTGGATATAGGATGTGTGTACCTGGAGGCAACGTCTTGGCAGGGTTTGTTTTCTGCAGTAGCACAAAGGTCTATTTGAGGTGTTCCACACTTCCAGAAGTATTTTTGAAGGACTTGTGGGTGGAGTTCTCATTCGCGGACTTGTTGCTGCATCCTGCTGAGATGGTCTGCAAAGTAGTTGTCTGTACCGGGGAGATACTCTCCCACCAGGTGAATGTGATGGTGGAGAGCCCACTTCCATACTGTCAGAGAGTAGTGACAATTTGAGGGGCATTGTCCCCCTTCTTTCTGAAGGTAATACATTACTGTCATGTTGTCTGTGCGGACTAACACAACTTTGTGAGAGAGGGGATGAGGAAATGCTTTCAGGGCAAGAAATACTGCCTGAAGCTCTAGGAAGATTATGTGTAGGGATTGATAATGGGGATCCCAATGACCCTGTACTGAGGTCTCAAAGGTGAGCACCCCAGCCTGTATGTAAAATGTTTGTTGTTAGAATGATCTGACACACAGGGTCTAGAAAAGCCCACCCTTTCAACAGGTTGGTGGTGTTCCACCATTCCCGCGCGCAGTGGGTATGGAAGTCTAACAAGACTAGCTCTTCCCAGTAACCCTGTGATTCAGCCCACTGACGAGACAGACACGGCTGTAGGGATGATGACAATGCAGGTACTGACCGTGTGTGAGGAGTTCTCTCGTGACACAGAGGACAGACAAAGTTGAGAACACGAGCCAGACTGGGTTATGCAATCCTCGATTCTGCACTGAGTATATCTCAGACAGGGCTGTATATGGAGGTTGAAGGGGGGGATTTGAAAAAGTTGAATGTGAAACCTAGGTTTTGCAGAAGGTCCACTGTCACCGGAGTGTGGCATTGGCATTGTGTTAACGTGCTGGCTTTGATGAGCCAGTCATCTAGGTAATGGACCACATGTACAATTTGTCTCCTAAAATGTGCTGCTACTAAGCACTTTGTGAAGACCCTGGGAGCCGTGGTGACTGAGAAAGGAAGAACCTTGAATTAGTAGTGGTTTCCCGCAATAAAGAATCTGAGATATCTGCGGTGTGCAGGGTGGATGGGGATACAGGAGTAGGTGTCCTGGAGATCTAGGGTGGTCATGAAGTTGTCCTGTTGTCAAAGGAGGACTTGAACAGTGACTATGTGAAAGTGTTTTGAAATAATTTAGTGGTTTAAGGGTCTTGGGTCCAGAATGGGCCCGAGAGAGCAGTCTTTTTTGTAAAGTACATAGAAGTATACTCCTGAATACTGAAGGTGAACTGGCTCGATGGCTCTTCTGAGAAGACGGGATTGTACCTCTCGTTTAAGAAGGTGTTCTTGAGAGGGCCTGTGAGAGCGAGGAGGAATGTTCGGAGGACTGGTAATGAGCTCCAGACAGTAACATGTTGGATATTGGAGAGGACCCATTGATCTGAAGTGATGCTGACCCATTGTGTATGGAAATTTTGAAGGCGTCCCCTAACAGGCGTGGAGCAGGGGAGGGAAGATGTAGGTAGTCGCTGTTTAGATGCTGATGTAGAGATGCAGGTGGTGGTGCTCTTACCAGGCTGTCTGACCTGAGATATGAAGGTGTCTAAAGTCGTTGGTCTGTAACCACCCCTGAATATGGGCCAACAAAAAGTACATCTCTGGGAGAGGTACTTTAAAGCACCCACGGCATTTGCGTTATCAGTGTCTTGTTTCAGCTTCTCAAGGGTGGAGGCCACTTGACGGCTGAAAAGATGCTCCTCAAAGTGCATGTTTAGTTCTGCTTGTTGTACCTCATGTTTAAAACCTGAGCATCTAAGACAGGAATCTCTCCTTACTAGGATGCTGGTGTTGATACTGCGTGCAACTGTGTTCTGATTGTCTGCCCTTCTGTGACAATTGGTCGTCCCCATTTGTGGTGATCAACTGGGAGATACTGGAGGAGCTCCTCCATCTCATCCCAGTGAGCCCGATCATAATTCGCAAGTAAGGCTTGTAAACGGGCGATGTGCCAGTGATTGGCTGCTTGTGCAGCCATTCTTTTACCTGTGACTGCAATCTTTTTGCTCTCCTTATCTGGAGGAAGGAGAGTCCCCTGTGGCCTGATTATTGGTCTGTTTACGTCTGGAAGAAGCCACAACAGAACCTAGTGGGACCATCTTATGTACGGAGGATCAAAGGAAGGAGCTTTGTAATTTTTGTCAACTCTAGAGGTGCTAACCATAGAGCGAACTGGTTTCTTAACAATGCTGTCGGCATGATGACCCATGCCAGGAAGCATGGGGAGGAACTAGATAGCCCTAACTGTGGACATTAAGGTAACAAAAAGAAAGTCTTGCTCAATGGGGTCCTGTTTGTAGCACCCTCCTGCGGTGAAGGTAGTGCAGGGTATAGGTATGGATCCGTGGAGATCAGGGTCATCTCCTGCAATAGGAGAGGCATGTGAATGAGGAGGGGAGGAGGGTGGATGAGAGGTAGGAGGTGGAGAAAGAGGAAAAGGCTTGTGAACAGTGGTAGCCTTGTCCTTGGTCTTCGTTGGAGGAGCTAGAAGATAGATTCCGCTTGAAGATAATTTGGGGGGTGGGGAGGAGAATATTTTGGGGAGGGGGCAGGGAAGTTGGGACGGGGGAGCAATGATGCGCCTAGTACCATCCTGGATGTGGAGGCGATGCCGACGAGCATCCATGGTCTCTTAAATGATTCCAACAGGAGAAGGTGTGGTTGAAGATTGACTAGAGTCTTTCGGTCCCAAAGAGGTTGAATCGATTGTGTTCGGGGCTGAGCTTCTCGGCCGGCGCCCTTTCGTCAATACCGAATCGGATGTGGAGCTTGGCGCCGAAGTGGTCGGTGCTGAGGGTCGAATGGAAATTGTCAAGATGTCTCGCCAGAGGATGTTGAGGTTCATGCTGAAGATGATGTCTTCGCCTTGGCAATTTTCGGTGCCAATCCTGAAGGCGGGGCATCCAAGCCTGTTTTCTGAACCGACCATGACCTGGTGGCAGTCCAGCGACCTAGGTGAGAGGCCTTCTGGAAGTTTTATGGGAGGCAGAAGGGTCCACGGTACTCACTGGTTGCTCCGATGTCACCTTGTGGTTTTTGATATCCAACTGGACTTTGGACTCCGAGTCCTGAATGGAAAAAGCCGCCTCCTGTGAGTGCTACTCCACAAAGATGTACGGCATGTCCTCCTGAGTTTTGTGCGCCATCTGCAGTCGATGATCTCTACGGTCTCAAAGGGTCTTTTTCAAGCAGAAGGATCTGCAGGCGTCGCAGGTGGCTTCTTGATAGTCAGGGGAGAGGCACTGGCTACACACCAGGTGTTGGTCGGTTTGTGGGAATTTAAAGTGGCACAGAGGACAGCAGCAAAACATCGTCTGTTCCATCAGCATTGCATAGGGGTTGGCGCCATGCGCTGAGGTAGGTTTGAACGGGCAAGGATGCCCCAGAACGCTTTCGGTCGGTTCCCGGAACGGCAGAGAGAGACAAGTGTGAGAAAAACACAATCAAGAATAATACCATTGACGAAGTAAAGACGGAAAAAAAAAAGTAGGTTTCGAAACCGGAGTTAGGTGAAGATGGAGCGAAGAGACATGTCCGAACCCGACGGCGGAGAGAAAACAATCTAACGAAGGAGTCAATGCCCATGAGCAGTATCACCGAGACGCATTTGATCCTGTGACCCGAAAGAACGAGTTACTTACCTTCGGTAATGACTTTTCTGGTGGATACATTAGCTAACTGTGGATTCCTCACCTGATGAATACTCCCATGGCGCCAGCATTCGACGGAAATCTTCTTACTAGTCTCTGCACGTCGACGAGGACGTCACTCTAGCCCACGCGACGCCGTCTGACGTCATACAGGCAATAAGAGGTCCTCGCCGACGTGCCGATGACAGTACCAACATTTTTTACGTGCATGAGAATAATAATAATAACCCAATGTAATGAAAGAGCAAAGCAACATCTCTTAATATTGTAAATCACACAACATTGCAATAAAATAGCTGTAGATTTAATATAACCTTTTTTTTTTTTTTAAACAAATAAATATATTTATACATACGAATCATGTATATACCCAATATATATATAGATTTATATATAAATATACACATATATACAAATATCATATATGCAAAATGTATTGCAACTTTGAAGACCAAAAGGAGCACACTCAAGGATTGCTTGGAGAGACCAAAAAGGCAACGGGGAGGCGGGTGGGACCGTGAGGAATCCACAGGTAGCTAATGTATCCACCAGAAAAGTCGTTACCGAAGGTAAGTAACTCGTTCTTCTGATGGATACAACTACCTGTGGATTCCTCACCTGATGAATAGAGTCCCAAAGCAGTACCACGCCCGGCGGTGGGTGCCTAAATGGTCAAACCAAGAAATCCTGCAGCACTGACCGTGCAAAATGACCGTCCCTTCTGACCTCAGAGTCCAAACAGTAATGTTTCACAAAAGTGTGAAGGGACGACCAAGTTGCGGCCTTGCAGATGTCGACCACAGGAACACCCCTGGCCAAGGCCGAAGAGGCCGACTTAGCTCTGGTGGAGTGAGCTCTAATGCCCTCAGGCGGATCCTTCTTTGCCAAAGAGTAACAGATTTTAATGCAAAGAACAACCCACCTGGAGAGTGTTCTCTTGTGGACTGCCTTTCCTCTCCTCTTGCCCACGTATCCGACAAACAGCTGATCCTCCAGCCTGATATCCTTCATTCTGTCGATATAGAAGCTCAACGCCCTTTTTGGGTCCAGGCGATGTAGTCTTTCTTCCTCCTTTGAAGGATGAGGCAGAGGATAAAACGTGGACAAAGTGATTGTCTGAGCCAAATGGAAGGGTGAAACAACCTTCGGAAGGAAAGCAGCCTTGGTCCTCAACACCACCTTATCCCCATAAAACGTTATATAAGGGGGTTTAACCGATAAGGCCTGCAACTCACTCACTCTCCTTGCAGATGTTATAGCTACCAGGAATACTGTTTTAATAACCAAATACCTTAAGGGGCAAGAATGCATAGGCTCAAAAGGGGACCCCATAAGGAAAGTCAGGACCAAGGACAAATCCCATTGAGGCATAACGAATGGTTTTGGAGGATATTGATTCAGAAGACCTTTCAAGAATCTGAGAACAATAGGGGATTTAAATAACGATGGTTGGTCTGGAAGACAAATGAAGGCTGACAAGGCCGACAAATAACCCTTAATGGTAGCCACTGCACAACCTTTCTGCGCTAGAGACAGTGCAAAAGACAAAACATGTGACAGATGAGCATGTAAGGGATCAATCTGTCTCTCTCCACACCACATAACAAATTTAGACCACCTATTAGCGTAGATAGATTTAGTGGAGTGTCACCTGGCCGCTAAGATAACATCCACTACATCAGGCGGGAGAGAGAAGGAACTCAGGTTGCCCCGTTCAATCTCCAAGCATGTAGGTGCAGACTCTGGAGGTTGGGGTGTAAAACCTGCCCCTGCGACTGCGAGAGGAGGTCTGCCCTGAGAGGGAGACGGAGCGGAGGGCACATTGAGAGTTGGAGAAGGTCGGAGTACCATACCCTCCTTGGCCAATCCGGAGCTATTAAGATGACTTGGGCCCGGTCTTGGCGAATTTTCCTCAACACTCGAGGAATCAAGGGTATGGGGGGAAACGCGTAAAGCAACTGGTTGCACCAGGTTATCTGAAACGCGTCCCCCAACGCTCCCTGCATCGGATACTGGAGGCTGCAGAATAACGGGCAATGCGCGTTCTCCCGAGTGGCAAACAGATCTATCCGAGGAAACCCCCACATCTGGAAGAATAAACAGACTTGATCTGGATGGAGACGCCACTCGTGGTTTGCCGAGAATTGGCGACTGAGACTGTCCGCACGTACATTCAAGACCCCGGCCAGATGATTTGCCACCAAGCAAATCTGATGGTCCTTTGCCCAGGACCATAGCCGAAGAGCTTCTCTGCAGAGAAGGTACGACCCTACTCCTCCCTGTTTGTTTATGTACCACATCGTGGTAGTATTGTCCGTCAGGACCTGTACCGACTGACCACGAAGGGATGGGAGGAAGGCCTTGAGAGCCAGACGTACAGCCCGTAACTCCAACAGATTGATATGAAACACCTGTTCCTCTGGAGACCAAAGCCCTTTGATCTCCAGATCCCCCAGATGAGCTCCCCATCCTAGGGTGGAAGCATCCGTTATGACCGTGGCCACTGGTAGCGACTGCGCGAACGGCTTTCCCTGTGAAAGATTGTTGCCCGCAATCCACCACTTCAATTCCACAGCAGCATCTCTGGAGATCTTGACAGTACCTTCTAAATCTCCCTTGTGTTGAGACCACTGCCTTCGGAGGCACCACTGAAGAGCCCTCATGTGCCAGCGAGCATGCGTGACCAACAGAATGCAGGAGGCGAACAGACCGAGCAGACGAAGGACCTTGAGGACTGGAACTACCGCTCCATTTCGAAACATTGGAACCAATTCCTGAATATCTTGAATCCGCTGAGGCGGAGGAAAGGCTCGACTCAATGTTGTATCCAGTACTGCCCCTATGAACAGGAGGCGCTGAGAGGGCTCCAGGTGAGATTTGGGCACGTTCACCGAAAAGCCCAGGTCGAACAACAACTGGGTTGTTGACTGCAGATGATGCGACACAAGCTCCGGGGACTTGGCTTTGATCAACCAGTCGTCCAAGTAAGGGAATACTGCTATCCCCTTCCTTCTGAGTTCCGCCGCAACCACTGACATCACCTTTGTGAAGACTCGAGGTGCTGAAGTAAGACCAAACGGGAGGACCGCAAACTGATAGTGCTGCGACCCTACCACAAACCGGAGATACTTCCTGTGCGACTTGAGTATCGGGGATATGAAAGTAAGCATCCTGCAAGTCGACAGACACCATCTAATCTTCCTTGTTCAACGCCAAAAGCACCTGTGCTAGGGTCAGCATCTTGAACTTTTCCTGTTTGAGGAACCAATTCAAGATCCTCAGATCCAGGATTGGTCTCAACTGACCATCCTTTTTGGGAATCAGGAAGTATCTTGAGTAACAACCTCGACCCTTTTCCTGCTCTGGGACCAACTCTACCGCGCCCTTTGAAAGGAGGACTTGAACCTCCTGTTCTAGCAACAGGAGGTGTTCTTCTGAACAATAAGATGGGCGGGGCGGGATGAGGGGCGGGAACTCCCGAAAGGGAAGGGCGTAGCCTTTCCCCACAATGCCGAGAACCCAAGTGTCCGTGGTGATAGACTTCCACTTGTGGAGAAAATGCTGTAATCTTCCCCCTACAGGAGAGGAGTGAGTGGGAAACGGTGGAAGCCTAAGGCTGCTTCCCCTGCTGCACCCCTCCAGAGGACGAGGAAGAGGCAGAGTGCTGTTGAGAGGCTCCTCTGGTACGGGCCCCACCCCTACCCCTCCCTCCCTCTAAATGACCTATAGGGGAGGGAAGAGGCGGGTTGCTGGAACCTCCCCCGAAAGGAAGAGGAAGAAGAGCCACGCCCAAATCCCCGAAACCTCCTGAAAAATCTAGAAGAGGCAGAGGAAGAAGGAGCTTGCAGTCCTAACGATTTGGCTGTGGCTCTGCTCTCCTTAAATCGTTCCAAGGCCGAATCTGCCTTGGCTCCAAACAGTCTGTCCCCATCAAACGGGAGGTCCAGCAGGGTCGACTGCACATCCGCCGAAAACCCTGAGTTTCGGAGCCAGGCCTGTCTTCTTGCCACCACAGCCGTGCCCATCGCCCTGGCCACTGAGTCGGTCGTGTCCAGCCCAGACTGAATAATCTGGGTCGCGGCAGCCTGGGCGTCCGAGACCACATCCAAGAGACCCTGGGGAAGCTCCGTAAATGAAGACGAAATATCATCCATCAGAGCATGGATGTACCTCCCCAGAATGCACGTTGCGTTGGTGGCCTTCAACGCCAAACTGCATGACGAAAATATTTTCTTGGACTGCGCATCCAGTTTCTTGGAGTCTCTGTCTCCAGGCACCGTCGGGAAGGAACCAGGCGCTGACTTTGAGGAACAGGAGGCTTGCACCACCAAGCTCTCCGGCGTAGGGTGTCTAGAGAGAAAGCCAGGGTCAGATGGTGCAGCTCGATACCTCCTGGCCACAGCCCTATGAACGGCCGAAGAAGACACCGGCTTCTTCCACACCTCCAACACCGGATCCAGCAAAGCCTCATTAAATGGCAAGAGAGGCTCAGCTGCAGCAGAGGCCGGATGCAATACCTCTGTCAGCAAATTCTGCTTCGCCTCTGCCACCGGCAAAGGCAGGTCCAAAAAGCTCGCTGCCTTCCTCACCACAGCATGAAAGGAAGCAGCCTCCTCCGTATATTCCCCTGGAGATGAAAGGTCCCACTCAGGGGAAGTGTCCAGCCCACTGGCTGTATCCAGACCATGTAGTCCGTCTCCAGAGTCCTCAATCTCTCCCTCCTCTAAGACTCGCTGGTACTCCTGCTCTTCTAAAAGACGGAGAGCACGCCTCCTCGAATGAAGTCTCTCCTCGATACGCGGAGTCGACATGACCTCCGCCGACGTCGAAGAACGGCGCCGATCTCCAGAAGCATCTGACGCCGCGTCCGGCGCCACAGGCAGCTTCGGCGCCGAGGTAGGAGCCGGAGGACGAGGTCTTGGAGCCGATGGACCAACCGGAGTCACAGGGCAAAATCCTGACTTCGACGGAAGGGCAACCTCCGGGGCCGAAACATCCGAAGCCACCGGAGCGGCCACCGGCGCCGAGCCCACATTCCCAAAAGGGAGAAAGGGCATAAAGGGTGCCGGCCGAAGAGGCGCAGGATCACCCAACGAAAAGGCCAAGGGCCCCGAAGGACCAGCCGGAGCAGCTCCTGGAGCCATCTGCTGAAAGATGGTATACATCGCATTAAGAAACGCGGTACTATCGGCTCCAGGAGTGGGAAAAGCCGGATACTGGGGTGCCTGGATCGAGGGCGACCCCGACGCCGGAGAAAACACAAGAGGCTGCACCACCTCAATCACTGACGCCTGACCAGGCGAAGTCGGTGACGCCGGAGAGGGCAACGGCGTCGATGGATGCGGCGTGACCGTGGGGCTGACCTCCCAAGTCCTCCGACGCCGAGCCGAAGGTGACCTCGAACGAGACTCCTTGCTGGAATGACGTCGTGAGTCTCTACGGCGCCGGGAGTCTCGATGACGCCGGTGAGACCTTGGCGAAGAAGACTTATGATGTTTCTCCTTCTTCTTTGACTTTGCCATGAATAACTTGGCCTCACGCTCTTTGAGGGCCTTCGGATTCATGTGTTGACATGAATCGCAAGTCGAGACGTCGTGGTCGGAGCTCAAACACCATAGACAGTCGGAGTGAGGATCTGTAACTGACATCTTGCCCCCACACTCTCGACAGGGCTTGAAACCCGACTTCCTCTGAGACATTATTACCGCAGAGAAGACTACGCAGCAGACAATACACTGTAACCACGAAGGTAACAGTAGCTCCCTCGAAGATAACCGTTTCGAATGCACGGAAAAAAGGGAACTGTCATCGGCACGTCGGCGAGGACCTCTTATTGCCTGTATGACGTCAGACGGCGTCGCGTGGGCTAGAGTGACGTCCTCGTCGACGTGCAGAGACTAGTAAGAAGATTTCCGTTGAATGCTGGCGCCATGGGAGTATTCATCAGGTGAGGAATCCACAGGTGGTTGTATCCATCAGAAATGCTTCTTCGAATTAAAACAACTTGGAACGCTCCGAACCTAACACTAGCTGGCAGAAGCATGCATGGCATCCATATCTCCAGCCACATAGGCCACTGAACCTTCTGTGTTGGCACTTTAATTCACTTAAGAAGCGCTGTGAGCAGAGAGGAGGGGCAGGAGCCCTTTAAAACTTTGATCGCGCTCCCGCCGTCGCGGGAAGCGCGTTGTGTGGCGAGGAGGGGGCATGAGCCCTTTAAATATTGACTGCGCTCCCGCCGTCGCGGGAAGCGCTGTGAGCAGAGAGGAGGGGCAGGAGCCCTTTAAAACTTTGATCGCGCTCCGCCGTCATGGGAAGCGCGTTGTGTGGTGAGGAGGGGGCAGGAGCCACCGGCAACACCGCTGCCTAGTAAGACTAAGAAAAGAAACCCTTGTGTAATAACAGAAATTGACTTAATTGATTTAATTACTCCTACAACCCCAGAGAGTCCACCCTAAAAAAAAAGCAGGCCAATAATTCCCCCCCCTACGGCAGTAACCCCCATACACCAAGTGGGATCTCCTGTAGATAGGGAAGGCTTTGGAGAGTCCTCATCAGGAACTAAGAAGACCAAGAGCAAATGTCCTTCTAAAACCCAAAAAATAAAACGAACTCTAGAGAAGCAACCAAAAGACTGTAAAAATTCAGATCCAATTAAAACTTGTTTTTTTGCAAATTGAAGATCAACTTAGAGACATTAAAAAGTTATGCTCATCAGTTCTGGAGAGAGTGGCCATTCTCGAGCAGAAGGTTGAATCTATAACGAATATAAAACCTAAACCACCGAAGGCAGAATCTCAGAACATTCATTCCATTCCAGAATGCTTACCAGCTCCACCTACTCATCAGCATCAGAACTCCAGAATATCTCCTGCCCAGAACCCAACCCAAAAACCCATGAACATAGAGGCTTCACAGGATTCTACAAACCTACAGTTTCAGTGGGGCACAAACAAACGGGAAGGCCGGCTGGGCCAGAAGACTATAAGTACTCAGGTAGCCTGTCCAAGGATACCACTGGCATGTGCCCCCTATGTTTTACTCTTGGAAAATGCCCCTATATTGGAAAGCACCCTCCTCGAGTCCCATATGTCACTGCTGAATAAGGTGACTCACTGGGTAGGAAAACACACGGGAGGCCAGGATGATTTCCACAGGGACATTCTAACTGTAAGAAGGGTACCTTGGGTTGGCTCATCCCCTAAAACATCACCTGGGGACTGTATTATAATAAACTTTAGGACCCCCTGGACTGTCAATGCTTTGTATCACCACCTCTCAACTATGAGATCATCTGTAGGGCCTATAAGAGTCCAACGTCTGACTAAGTTTATTCCTCCGTTATCAAACCCATGCTATTCTGATTCAACCTACTCTGGGAATTAGAATCCCAGCAACCTTGGTCTCTCTAACCCCTCTGACACTGCTTTGACATTATCTAATAGGTATGAGACCCTGACCTCACTAGAGCAGCTAGATTGACCATCACTAACTGAGCCATCCATGCAAGGCCCCCTGGAGACAAACGTACCGGCACAGTCCCCCTTAGAATCTAAAGGAGTCCCTGATATACGTGAAAAACAGGGTGTGACACCCCTAGGGATTATTTCATGGAATGTTGCAGGTCTAAAATCAAAAATTGGAAACCCTGACTGGATAGATTTAGGGATAGGAAACCTCATTATCTGTTGTCAGGAGACCTGGCTCACAGAATCACCACATATTAATGGCTATACCACATATTATGTTCCTGCAACCAAGGCCCTTGCAGGTAGAGCTAAGGGCGGTCTGGCCATCTTCTTATCTGTGGAGGCTGGAGGGATGGAAGCACGTGTTGTAGGCATATCGCCTTTTTTTCTGGCTCTATCTCTGAAACTAGAAGAACCATTCGATATACTACTGATCAACTATTATAACAACACCTTTGATAACTCGGACACTAGCGTGGTCAGTAGTTTGGAGACCCTAATACATAAGGTAACAGTATCCAGTAAAAAGGACATAAGAATAGTCTGGGTGGGTGATTTTAATGCCCAGCTCTGCGAGCCAGAACTCCTTGACTGCTGTGGACTCCTGGACGAGAATGACAATCCTATTCAACACTTCAAACATTCCCCATACGGGAACGCTCTTAATTCTTTGATAACAGTAAACTCTCTTTCCTTTCCCACACCCGCTACCAGAGGGATACCAACATTTGTAAGGGGGGACACTCACACCACTATTGACTATATTATTTACTCTAGAGAATTGTCCCCTATTACAGGACAACTCAGGGTTACCCCGGCCTGTTTTAGTGATCATAATCCCTTGTCCATTGTGATGAATTTAGATCTGACAAATGATTCAAGAAGAGGGAAGCGACACCCTGCCATGAAGCTCTCATCCCAAAAAGGGCTTAAAATCAAATGGGGGAAGATAAACAGTAATAATTTTTTTAGAGATTTATTTTTTAATAAATGGCCAGACGTTATGACATCCCTGGATGAAAATAAGCCCCCACAGGACATTATTCGTGCATTCTCCTCTCTGACAAAATATATGGCGGAGAAACTACAGCCTCAACAAGCTAATAAAGCCCACGGCCCAAGATGGTTTAACCACGCATGTACCACATCCCTAAGCAAGCTAAAAAAAACAACCAATGCATCTCCCAAAGATCTACAAGCAATTAAGATTGCCAGGAAAAACTATAAAGAAGTTCTTGCCAAAAGGAAAGTTGAACTAAGTGAATCTGCGTGGGAGGAATTGATGGCTGCAAGCAAAACCAAAGATACAACTGCATTCTGGCGTGTGGTTAACTCTCCACTATTGAGCGATAAATATGAGACGCCCATGGACACTGTCATCCCAGCCAAGACTATTTAAAAAAAAACTTTCGTCATAGAGACAAATACCCAATCAGAAATGCTAAATTGTCTAAAACCTGCAGGAAACGATCAGCTAAGTCTGGCTTTTAGTAATATTATAAGCGTGGATGACGTTAAACAAGCAATTCAAGATAGTCCATCTGAGAAAGCCTCGGGTCCAGACAGAATTCCTGCTGACTTAGCACTTCCAGACTTCTGGGGTCCACTGCTAACCAATGTCATGAGATCGGCTGTGGTGGGCCCTCTAGTAGACTCTTGGAAAGAAGCGATCATCGTCCCGATTTTCAAGAAGGGAGATTGGGCGATAGCACAGGGGGTCTGCCCTATCTCTTTGCTGGACAGTTCAGTCAAAATTTTAGGCCGAGTAATTTTAAATAAGCTAGAAGAATGGGCAACTGATACTCACTCCCTCTCAGAAATACAATTTGGCTTTCGGCCAGGGGTGGGCACAGTCGAACAAACTCTTAATTTGACACTTAGTCCAGAAATATACCAAAGCCAAAAGGGGCTGTATACACTTAGCATTTATGGATCTCTCCTGCGCTTTCGATACAGTCAGCAGGGAGAAATTGTGGAAGGTAATGCTGGGTATGGGCGTGGATAAAGACATAGTTATATTACTTAGTAAACTTCATGCCTGCACAGAGGCTCGGGTCCGTTACTCCCGGGAGGGAGCCCTGACAGAGAAATTCCCCTCACAAAAAGGGGTCAGACAGGGATGTGTTCTTGCCCCTTTCCTCTTTCTCCTATATATAAATGGGCTGGAGAAATTTCTTTGCAAATTAGGGAAAGATTCCGCAGTTATCAATAACTCCCCAATTCCTGTACTTTTATATGCAGATGATGCAGTACTAATTTCAAGGACAGCAAATGGCCTCCAGATTTTATTGAATGCTTTTAATACCTTTATGAGGAACCTTGGTCTTAAAATTAACAGAACTAAGTCATTTGTTATGAAGTGCGGTCCTAAACTAGCAAAAACGAAAAAATTTACTTTAAATGGGCATGAGATACTTAAGGTCCCACATTTTACGTATCTGAGGGTCCCTATTGATGTTGATTTTAACTGGAAGTTTTTAGTTAATATACGCTCAATACAATTCCAAAAAACCATTGAAGCTATTTTTAGGTTTGCAAAAAGTCTTCGGCATAAACCTGTTAAGGAAATGATGACTGTCTTCACTTATAAATGCCTCTCTGTCGCGACATTTGGAGCTGGGGTCTGGGGGCTTACAGAATGTACAGGGCTCCAGATTATAGAAAATAAATTTCTAAGAAGACTACTATCAGTCCCCCAATCTAAACCAGTAAAGGTCTGTCATAAAGAAGTAGGTTTAAGATACATATCTAGCTATATAAAACTCATACTGTGGGTGAAAATCTGGACTAAGCCTGAAGCGCTTCTATGTAGAAAGGTGATACAGGACTGTCTCCTTCTGTCACGATCTCTAGATATACCCTGGCTTAGATATGTTTATCTTTCTCTCCTATCATTAGGACTAGGAGATTTTTTCCTCAAACCAGATACTTTAACAAGACAGGACATTAAGAAGGTTAAAGACATATTCTGGCAGAAACATCAGACCATGGACCCAGCCTCTAGTTCAATGAGACCATGGACAAGTTATGAGACACAACAACTTCAACCAAAGCTGTATCTGACCATCACTAATCATGAACGACAAAGGTTTTTACTCACAAGACTACGTCTAAACACCTTACATTATCTGGTAGCATTCCCAGTTGCTGGAACCTGGTTTAAGAACCTCCTTCCTTGTTGCTGCGATGGAAAGACATCTCAAAGTACATTACATTTTATGCTTTTTTGCACTTTATATACTGTTCCAAGAAAAAAATATTTACGTCCGCTATTTCAGTCTAACAGTATTAGAACTCGCCAACTTGCTTACTCCCACTTACATGATTTGGGAAATATGGACATAATCCAGGCTGTGCTAAATTTGATACATGCTGCTATTGGTGTTCGGAAAATGTATTAACAACGCTTTTAGAAATTTTTATGACTGTGAAATCTGTATGTTATTTATTTATTTCATGTCTTTTATGGTCTTTTTGCACCGAATAAAGTAAACTAAAGAAAGAATTCACTTACAGCACTTCTACTCTTCCCTGATCCTCCGACACAAAAAGGAGGGTGTCTGCACCTCCCACTGAGAAGTTACAGAAGCAATCTGTGGAGCTGGCGGCATACCCTGAGGACCGCAGTCTGCCGCAGAATACAAGATAGGAGGCATGTTTCAACTGAGCACAAACCAATACCAAGGAACTGGACCAAAAGTCGAAAGCAGCTTTGCTCTCGCAGATGGACAAGGCGCAAGGCCCTGGATAAGGCTATTCCTCAGAAAGCTGGTGAGATGTACTTTATGGTAATGCCTCATTTATGAAAGCAACATGCAGTCAACGCACTGCTTGACATAGCTAACAGCAGCAGAAATGCAGTTGAGAAGGTTTTGAACTTTATTCAAATCTGTAAAATGAACCTGTTGGGCTCACAAGTGCTCTTACTGGGCGGAGGACGATCTTTTGTTCCTCCACAGCATCGAGAGAGACTTGAAGGTCGAGCTTTCACTGGGAGAGTACTGCAAAACCACTTTAAATATACTTTTTTTTTTGTCAACTGAATGTTTCCAGGGAGCTCGACAGGCATGTTCAATGTTACAGCGGCAGTAATTCTGCACATATACCAGGGATCACTGGCCTGCATGACTGTATGTTTCCAGGCTGAGGAATGCATTTCTACTAGACGTGATTATGTCTTTAGCAGGCAATTAAAGCTCCATGTAGCAAGACCTTAAAGACATACACAAAGGAACGGGAGTGGACAGGCAAGGGGCAGGACCTATAGAGGAAAGAATGGGGCAAAAGGACAGCAGGGTAAAGGGACCGCCCAGTGCTGGGTATAGAAACGAATGCTGGTTTTATGAGGCTGTGAAAACGGTAGTGCCAACCACTGGCAAACTGGACACCCCAAACAATGCCGACTAATCTAGGTATTAAAATGCCTGTTATGGGCCTTATTCTAGCATCTCTTCATCTGCTGCAATGAGGCTTAGGAAGCTGTACTTCTGTTGTAGGCCTCACCCACGAGCATCAACTAATCTGCCGCAAAGAGTCAAGTAGTTAAGACATTTCCCTTGGGTCTAACCCATACCAACTCTCATCTGTGATTAGATGTTTGCGAGGGGCCTCGCTCACGGATCTCACCTAATCTGCTGCAGCGAGATGGGGACCTTGATTTGCTGGTAGTAGTCGGGGTACTTTTTCCTCGATGGCAAGTGGTAAAAGGGCTTTGCTATTAACTGTCCTTGGTTGTTCCGACAACTTCGAACAGTGTCATAGAGCTGATACAGGGGATTCGAAGGGTCCAAAAAAGAGCTGTTGCTTTCCGCTTCGGAATCCACTTCGTCATATCTGGAAGCGGGGGTCGACGTGGACACTGGAGGAGGCGTCGGAGTGAGGGCTGGAGTTGGAATCGGGGTCCGAGTTGGAGTTGCTAAGGAAAAAATATTTGAGTATGTTACTTTTTCAGAAAAATAATAAGGTCATCCTGCCATACAGTTGCAACATTCTGTATTCTGACTAACAAAGGCTGCGTGTTTGAATCCTACGCAGTCTACTTGCCCTCTAGCACGAAAGAAAGAACCACTGAGTTGGGAAATGACAAAACTAGTTACTGAAGCCAAGAAGAATCCGTTCATAGAGCAGGCAATATATGTAACTACTACTGTTATGCTGAAGGCTTTGCAATGATAGAAAACTGACCGTCAGACTTCCTAAACTCATGTACTTTCTCTATTCCAACATACACACTGCAGCAGTTTAGCACCAGGATAAGCCTGTAAATTAATCTGGCAAAGCATGGCTCAAATTCGTAAAAACGCCACCAATAGCCTCTGAAGAGCCGTTTCACACACACTGCAGTAACATAGGCGATATAAAAAAACATTTCAACGTGCATACAGATTCACTCTATACCTTTTCTAATGCTAATCTAAGTTGTTTAACTGAAATGTTATTTAGGCAAATACTGAATAGAAGTGCAGGTGTGAAATGTGTATAGCCTATACAGAACTGTCTCAAGTAGACCTGTGCATAACATTCTTGGTATATAAAACATTCTGTTTTAAGGGGATTTTTGGCTGTGTCTAAAGGAGGAGTGAGCCATTGTCCAAGCCCAGCAGGCACTGGATTACTGGGGAGAGGCAGGTGGGGAGACAATAAAAGCTAGGGTGCGGTTCACACTAGGTATCAACACAGGGAGGAGGTCTCCATCGCAGAATCCATCAGTCCCAGCAAAGTATTTACAGTTGTGGGATACTCAGGTGTCCAGAAGCATCCTACGGGCCGGCCGGTGACAGCAGAGTACTAGCTTAGGATGGAGGTAGTCAACTCTCTGGAACTGCTAAATCTAAGAAGTCTAGCCAAATGGCTCCAGAATCGTGGCCTTCAGATGATGGGATGGGACTTCAAGGTGGGGAGTTGGAGGGACTGCTACAGTATGGATTGAAGCAAGGTCCTTCGGGCAGAGAGGGGGTCCGGGCAGGCTCATTCTTCTAAATGACTGCAGAGGACTGAGTTTCTCTCGGACCCAGCTGTCATCATGCTTGGCGTTTCTTATCATGGGCATTGGCTCGAGGTGACCGACGATTAAAAGTAGCCTTATCTATTGAGATATCCTTCACGTGCGACTGCCAAGTCAGCTGGGGCTTAGCTGCGACCTGTGGATCAGGCTGTTACTGCCCTCTCCACCTCTCCAGCTCCTCAGACAGGCAGGTAAGATCCTGCTAACATCGGACTTGCATGTCCAGCAGCAAGGCAACTGAGGACTTAGGCCCATGCTGGAGAGAGAACAGTGATGGAGACCCAAAACTGGACACGTGTTGTTTTTTCCTGCACTAATAACAGGGCCTCCTCGATGAAATCTTTTAACTATGTACTGATCAAAGGTCAATATCTAATTGTACTCAAGTGGGCTTTAAACTTCTAGAATTTCAAGGAGGCCCTATGATCCGGGGGTGGGAGGGTGATAACGGAATGATCACTTCTTGTCAAGATCATGCAGCCCTGGGCCCCTCATGAGAATGGTTTAGGTTTCCTCAGGTGACAAGAGGAATGACTCCATAGAGGTGGGAATATCCTCAAATATACAGATCTTGAATAGTAAAAGGAGAGAGGTAGATTTCTCTACCGGCTCTAGCTGAGAAAACTTGTTTTAGCAAACAAGAGATTGTTTACGTACTGCACACCCATTCAAAAACAACCCTTTTTTGAGCAGTACACACACATGGAGTCCAAGAAAATCCACATACCTGTCCTGGTATACACATGAAAGCACACACAATCACCGATACTCTCCCACAAACACATCAATACATACAAATGAATA
Organism: Pleurodeles waltl; assembly: GCF_031143425.1. Taxonomy (NCBI): domain Eukaryota; kingdom Metazoa; phylum Chordata; class Amphibia; order Caudata; family Salamandridae; genus Pleurodeles; species Pleurodeles waltl. Next base: position 5,298,075 of record NC_090448.1, on the reverse strand, counting down.
AACATGCATGCAGGAAAGGATCATGCCTGTGCCCGATATTAGGTGAAGAACGCTAGTTATGCAAGACTGCAATGATTTTGCACAGTGGACGCCCGCAGGAGTACTGAGAACAGTCTGCGACCTACACTTATGGATTATGCTGCCTAGCGAGCGAGGACAGAAGCCTCAGAAAGCGGGATGCACTTTGGGTGCCTCCCAGACATCAGACGTACATTAAAGGGATCACTTTCAGAGGGCTTCTGCGACTTCTGACCTCAGTGGAGGAAAATGCAAAGCCCGGTCCAGAAAAAGGTACATGGGTTAATCACATTCATAAAAGATGCACAAGCTGGAACTTCCGCTGACTAAAACAGAGTTCCATTCCTACCCGATAAACTGGCATCCTCCTCACTCTCCGAGCCGTACTGAAGTGCCATGGTGATTGCGGAGAGACGATCCACTTGGGCTCTTTTATTCCTGAAAAACGAAAGAAGAAAATAGGTGAAAATCCAGGCAATTTGAGATTTGTTCATTTCAAGGAAAAGCTTTAAGAAAACCTCTGAAAGAGGGCCTTGTTTTAATAAAGTAATGAGGATTCCTGAAGGCCAACAAGGAAATATTGTACTTTGTCAGATTTTAGGGCAGATCCAACAGCCCACCAGCAAAACAGAACTCCTGAGGGTGGAACAACACATTCAACACCACAGATCATTCTATACGCAACTTTTTAGAGAACAGGGTATCCTAGAATAATTCTTTAAGTGTGAAATTTCTGTGTAAATTGGGTGCAAAAGTATGAACTGTTAGGTCAAACACAGAGAGGTAGGGTCAAAGCCCTTACTTTCAGGGAAAAAACACAAACGCACCATCTCAAGTAATTGGAGTTCGACAAATTCAGCAAAATTTCCTTTGTGACCAGGTGATCCTCGACTAAGACTGCGAAATGCATGGGAGCCTCTAAGCACATGTGGGTGCGAGCGAGAATATGTTAAAGGAGAAGTGGCTGAGCGATCTGCTGGGATCTACTTACTCAATATCATCACGTATCCGATTGTCATTGTGGGATGCCAAGAAGTGGCCGTAATATGTTCCAAGTCAGGATGTTCAGTGTTGGACTAAATTAGAGTCATCCATTGGCCTGCGGTTTGTGGGAGACTCTTCAGTTATTTTGCGCCTGTTCAGTAGGTGAGGTTATGAGGGGTTTGTTGGTGTGAACTGCTATAGTGCTGGGCGATGGATTTGACCATTAGAAGTTTGTTTTATGTGAGTATCAGAGTGTCAGACAATGAAATGAACTATTTAAGCAGGCTGGAATAACAATCAATAGCCTGGCAGATGAATGTTACGGTTTAATGCGGGTTATATAATGTACTGTAATGGTATCATGTAGCACTTACTACCTCTGAAGAGATGACAGACATTGTTTTTGTTTTAGAATGGGCAGCAAGCTTTTCCAGGTCCCAAGTTAGTTTTTTTGGGGGTATTTTTTTTGTTGTTGTTTGCTATTGACATTAGTCTTGTGCTCTACGGGCGGGAACCATTCAAGGCCTTGACTCGAGTTTCTATATGGCAGATTACACTACCAGGAATTAGGTGTGCGCTATAGTGGGAGATGTGGGAATTTCAGGCACTGGTTTGTGGTCTTAATAAGCTACAGGAGATCAGGTATTGTTAGGGTGCTCAGGTATGACTGTTACAGGAGAGCTTGTGATCTTAATGTAGGCTCCACTGTCGGCCAGCTGGGACATAGCACTTTCAGCTATTTCTCTGGGCAGGCGAGTCCAGTGAGGGATGTCTCAGCAGGCTGGACAGCTTTTTGTAGGCTCTAGCTTCCTCCTGTTACTACTGGTTAAATCCGCCACTCGCCTTGATCTTCTCTGTTAGAACTGATTTATGCGTTTTTCAATATGAAAACCACTTGCTATCGCATTACACATGCAAGTATTTTTGTAGATGCTGTGCAGGGTTACAGTGCTAATTAGGTCTCGGTCCTTGTTAGCGTGACAAACCCAATAGGTTAGATCAATGATCAAAAAAAAAAAAAAAGTAGCGTGATACTCAAAAAACTTCTCTTGAAGGCGCAAACATAAACACGGTGTTAAGTGTGAATACGCTCACACGCCATTTATTAACATTGTTGAGGTTGGAGAGGGACCAAGACTCCCGAGCAGTGGGGGCTCGAGGGGGTCATACTGCTCCTACATTATGCTAAATACAATATTAGTCTTTGCAGATCTTCATGTGTGGTTTATGTCATGCTGCCTTTATCTGAGTGGAAGGTGTAAACAAATGTATTTAATCCGTCCTTGCATTCCCACCACTAACACCCCATCACCTCGGGTAAGAAATGAAACACAAACCGTATCGCTTTAAGCTACTGTAGAAAGATGGATCTAACTCCGCCCGCGCAATATCCAATGAAGAATGCATAAAACATGACCAGTACCTGATTCGGAGGCTTGACTTAGCAAATTCAAAATGGTCAATTTCAGACTTTTTCAGAGAAAAAAGCTTCTTAATCGTATTTGCATCCTGTCAATTAAAAATAATAATTGTTAGATATGAGCAGAAACAGGTAGGTCTAAATGGGTCATTTTGAACCTGACAAACAAATGGAAACATTTTTAAATACTGTGGCTGCAGAAGACAACAGTTCACAAGAATTACTACCAACGTTAACTATGCATAAGCAGGCCAAATCAACAGGCAGCCTTGAGCAGATTTCATGTATAACATAAAAGCCAATCTTCTGAAAGAAAAACAAAACAAAATCAATAATAAAATCAGCAGCGATTACAGAACAAATAAAAGAGGCATCTTAGGAGCTAACGGGTGTTGAAGCTGGAGTGAGGTCTTTGAAGATGCAAGTCTACTCATTTACAAAGAAAATTAGAAAAGCGTCATTTATAACAACAGTACGGAGTAAGGGCCCTATTTGCATCTCAGTGGACGGGTTACTCAGTCACAACGGTGACGGATACTCAGTCTGCCAAAATATAAATCCCATTCTATCCTATGGGATTTAGGATTCGGCCAACGGGATATCAGACACTGTTGTGACAGAGAAACCCGTCCACCAAGATCTAAATCACTAACAAGTGAAAGTAACAAGTCAGAATGGAGAAGTTTCCCATCCAGGAAGGGTTTACATTTTGAGAAGCAAAGCTTTGGAGATTTGAGGTACTTGAACCGCAAAGGCGCTTCAGCATACCAAGGGGGACCAGCCTTTCAAGTAATCAACTGGGCAGAAGAGCAAAGCAGTGTCTTGTCTACTGGGGATTCTCAAGGCCTCACGTTAGCCGTTGTGGTCACTACAGAAGATCACACAATAATGTGATGACCAAAGCTTGCTCAATGATGCTGAACACAGCAACAAGGGAAACATACACCACACACGCCCAAGGAATAAGCCACTAAGGGTGAATTAAAGTCAAGAATCTTCCTGCTGGCAAATCAGCTTTAATAGCTTGGTTTGTCTGGTTTAACAGAAATAGAACCTTCAGTCACCACGGAGTCTCCTGAAAAGTTATTTCCAAGTAGGAGGGGAAGTCAGTCGGTGTCCCATCAGATGGCATGGTCGTCCAGTAGACCTTGAGCCTGAGAACACACAGCAACGCGGACGGTAAGAAGCAGCCTAGCTCAGTGGCAGGGGTTAAACCTGGAGAACAAGGATCTTAAACCGAACCAGACAAGATCAACCTGGTGCCCTGCAGAATTCTGCACCCGTAGACAGTGCGTCGCGAAGAACGGGTGTGTCAAAGGCAAACTTCGTGAGGAGTGCAGCAAGCCTGCGAAGTGAGCAGGTGAATGTGCTGCTCTGTAAAAGGCTTCTTTTGGCAAGGTCTGTGGAAACTCTGGAATGCTACTGTTAGAGGCTAAAGAATCTTTAGGGGCAAGAAATTACTTTTATTACAGCCCAGTCGAGGTGACAACTGTTCAGGAAACCGCTACAAAAGTGCTACTCAGAAACAATTTAAAGAATTCAGGAAGCCAAAGACTTAGAAAACAGAAAGAAAAAAAGGTACCAAAAGTTAACGTCCTCCAAACACGGGGGTGTTATTTTGCTTTTCACCCATGAGAAGGCAACATGCACAGACTACAAACACTGTGGTCGGAACAGATAAAGCCGAGGAGCCTCGACTGGAAGGTAAGAAAACAGAATGTCACTGTGCACAGCAACTTACATGACATCTGATGACTGGGTCTAGGTCTTAAAATCTATGGCATTCTCCATGCCTCTTGCAGAGCCTAAAGGACTTTCTGTGCCATCCTGCTTTGTACTTCTTTATTTGTATGCTGTAGTTTTTAATCCAGGGATCCTTAAAATCAGCGAATAGCAGTGGACGTGCTCCATGTTTAGATGTGTTACTCATCAGCTGAACCTAGCTTTGGTTACAGCTGGTCAGCCAAGGGCAACAGCTCCACCCGAAACAGAACAGCATCTCTACCCCACCCCATGCTTTCGGGACACCCGTGAGAGTAGGTACAGGACAGACAGAAAAATTGCCTTTTTACCAGTACCGGTAGGGAGACTGCCTACTGGTTGCACACTGTAATGGCCTGCCCAGCTCCCTCATATAAGAACCATCTCTAATCCGCAAGAATCAGAGCTGTATGGGTTGCATGTATGCTGGTTTCGAGTGTTTGTCAGTGTGGTGTTCACCAGGACACCATGCTTGGATGTTCAGGGCTGGTATGTGTCTCTTTAGCAGGTCTACCTGGTGGCTAGGGCGAGGCTGTCCCCCCTTTTCATTGTTTAAAGTAGGCTTCAGGTGCTGTGGTGAAAATCAAGCCCTTGTCGTCATCCAGGGTTGCGCAAGTCCATGTGGCAGCACCGACTTTCAGTAGAGCGCCGAGGAGAACCCGCATGTTTTCAGTTTCACTCGTGGGAAGAAGGGGTCAAACAGAAAGACTCATTTCTCCATGACTAGTTCAGGGGGTTGAGGTAAAAAAAAAGCTGCATTTCATTCCTGTGCAGCAAAAAAGAGCTGTGAACTGTGGGTCAGTCGGACCTTCAGAGGACTCTATCAATCACCTCAAAGTAAAGCATCATTACAAACTGAGCACCTGCTGGACGAACATTCTACTCAGGCTGCTGGATAACTTGCGATCCTTGCTTCAGTGACCAGCAATACAGAGCAGAGCTGGGGCTCTTCAAGGAGGAAAGCTGCCAGGATCCAGAGGAGACTGGCAGTCAACTACCAGACTGGAAAATCTGCTTGGAGGATGCCTCAAGGAACCTTAAAATCCCAGGAGATGCAGGATCCCGACAGCTGAAACAGCCGAGAAGTGCAAACACGAAGACAATCAACACCAAGGCATGGAGCCGTAAAGTCTCTTTTTTCAACTTAACTGGAGAGTTTATAAACTCCCTGCACAGCACTGCCCCCCAGATCAGCCTTTACAATAGTATATCAACTTCTCCTAAACTACTATTCCTAGTCTGGAGTGATAATAGGAGTAAAGAAACAACAATTTGTTGTTTAATTTTAAAGAGCACGGTACTAGTACCTTGAAGACCTGAGAACCGGGTTCATTGTAGGTTTTCGCGTTCTTTGTTAAAAGGTCGATGTCCTTGGCCATCGCACTTGTAGTTTTATAATACCCAGTCTATAGGACAAAAGGAAAGAAGATCAAAAATCACAGCAACATGAAAAGCAAGTTCTTCAAATTATGGTGCTGTACAGTTAGAAATTCTAACAACCCCAGAGGAAAACGCTGAACACAGGAGAATGCGTACTAAACAGAGTGGCTTTAACTAAACCATGTACAACCAATTATGGAAGTCTTTAAACATGCAAAATCAACAAGCAGTGAACGCCTGAAAAATAATGATGCAGTAGTTTGAGAAGATGTTCCAAAAGTCAATCCCCGTAGAAAAGTCAGGCAGACGTGTAATAAGAACTGGACTACACGCAGTCATCACAGTTCATTCCCCTTTACGTACCACGTAAAGTCCTGTACAGGTACACCTAGGGCAACAAACCTCTGCGGGTGCTGGCGCACAATATGTCTTCATGCCCAAGAGAAATAACCCAGAGAGACCACCACCCAAATCACTTTTGCAGTTTGACTTGATGTTGCGTCTGCACACACGGGCCAGTTCCTTCCCTGTACAGTATTAGATATCTGGAGTGGTGAATGAGTAAGGGAAGCACGCTGCTCTGAACAAAAACTGCTTTCATTTAGGTTTTCAGCAACTGCCACGTCTTGTGTGTAGGTTTGTTAAGTCTTATCCTTTTTCTCACACTCCTAAATGTGAATGTGAGACTGCATTACAAGACAACCCTACTTATCGGGGCACAGAATAAGCAAAGAAATGAATCCTGGAAAGCAGTACGTCTAAGAAAACAGGCAGGGCTGTCCACCTACCAACATTATTCACTGCGCTCCACCAAGAAGAAAGCCAAGACAGGGCAGCCGCATGCACCAGATGAGTCCAGACCCGCAGATCTGCAGAGATAGTCATCCTTGGTAATGTTAGGAGAAACTAAACAAAGTACCTGGAGCACTGTGCCTACCTGAATCCGCTGTGCAATTATCTTCAGGTCAATGGGTTCTTTAATTATGGCATAATAGTCTGGGTATTGCTGCAAAGGAAGAAATTTACAAAGCTGACACAAACTGGATAAAAGAGACTAACATTTACTGTTCAACAGGTACAAACAGCTGTGCCATTTCTAAAGACCTTTTCTATTTACTATCTATACCTAGGCTTACAAATACCCCGGAAAATTCATCTTTCTGGTATTCTGTGAGTTACTCACAATCTCATCCTACTCAGATTTATTTTTAGTCTAAATATCATACGGGTCATTTTTGTTCTCCAGAAACTGTTAAATTCTTCTGGAGCCACTGAAGTCCCTTAAATGAGTTCTGTCAGGATCTCCCCACTGCTGACACTATAGTCCAGTGCTGCACAAATGCGAGTGTGAACATCGGTCAGGCTTCACGGAGTACAAAGGCCCCGCTGAGACAGACGGCCCCCTTGAGTATCCTTTGAAGGCAGATGAGGCTAATTATAGGAAAATCAATGTACACTCATCTGAGGAGTTGATATCAACTGTATTTTAAGTTACAGCAGCGATCTGGTGTGGATCTGCCTTTAAAGCTTGTTCATTCGAGCCCTGCTGCCTCGATTCACGCAGTGGGCTGAGAGAGAGCAGGAGTTTGAGTTGATTTTCTATTGATAGGGAAGGATGCCTCTTTTTAGCAGACAAACAACATCAGGTTTTGAGGGCTCCAGATACGGGGCTAGCCATCTTTGAAAACCCCTAGAACAGCACCTCCTGATATTGCGGTAACTGCTAATACGTTAGGAACGGCCCAGCGTGGGAAGAGATCGAAGCCTTCCAGCAGCCTGTAGTTCTACCACTGTAGCCTGGGGCTCACAAGGCCTGAGAATCAGAGGACTTATGGACTTGGAAAGCACAGGAAGAAGCAGAAGTATGGCTGCTGTAAAGGACAGAGGCTTTGGAACCTGCTCTCGCCTGTCGGCATGCTGTGGAGGTGAATCTCAAAAGATCAGGGAGAACTACCTCCTATAATCTACAGAGAAATCAAGGAGAGAAAATCCATCATTGGAGTAGAACCAACAGAACAGTGGGACCTTGGATGACCAAAGCAAGTCTGCCTTTCACCGCCACATGGGCCCTGGCATCCTGGAAGCTCTCCCTAGCAGCTTTAAGTGACCGGGAAGAAGATTAGCAGCATCCTGTGCAGAGGGGGATTTATTTTTCTCCATTTGACCTCATGGCTGCCAGAAGCATTCCTGAACAGTGGTAACATCCTTTGAAGAACATCATTTATTTGTAATTGGTAATTTATTAGTACAAGCTTTGAAAGCATGAATTTGTTTTGTCAAAATGCAATGCAATGTTACGCACAGAAAACAAGTTTTAAAACAATTTAGTTGTGAGATGAATTATCCACAATAGCTTCACTGATCAAATTGAAAGTACTAGAAAAAAGCCACAAAAAAACAAACAAAAAAAAAACGACATTTCATCTTTTATTTGAAGTTAGATGGCACACTATCACAATGACGGAGGAGCCACAGTTGTGTACAAGTAATCAACTGAAGTTCAGGAAATTTCTGACCCGTTTATCGATATTTTACCCCCCAAGTGAAATGGGCGGGGTGCTCCTCAAGACAAACACAAGAGTCAGTAGCAACTAAAAGATTGTCAGGAGGGAAATCCACATATGTTCGGGAAAGCGGACATCCCAGTGTAGACAATACTGCTGACATCCCAACTGAGGATAATTGAAACAAGCATTTACAATGCATCGGGTCTCGCGTTTGCTCATGTTAGAGCTGATCGCGTTGTAAACTCCTAACCTGACTGTAGGAAGTTGGCTCTGTATGTGCTATTTCAAAGTAAGGAATAGCATGCACAGAGTCCAAGGGTTCCCCTTAGAGGTAAAATAGTGGTAAAAATAGATAATACTAATGCTCTATTTTGTGGTAGTGTGGTCGAGCAGTAGGCTTATCCAAGGAGTAGTGTTAAGCATTTGTTGTACATACACATAGACAATAAATGAGGTACACACACTCAGAGACAAATCCAGCCAATAGGTTTTGTTATAGAAAAATATCTTTTCTTAGTTTATTTTAAGAACCACAGGTTCAAATTTAACATGTAATATCTTGTTTGAAAGGTATTGCAGGTAAGTACATTAGGAACTTTGAATCATTTCAATTGCATGTATACTTTTCAAGTTATTGACAAATAGCTACTTTAAAAGTGGACACAGTGCAATTTTCACAGTTCCTGGGGGAGGTAAGTTTTTGTTAGTTTTACCAGGTAAGTAAGACACTTACAGGGTTCAGTTCTTGGTCCAAGGTAGCCCACCGTTGGGGGTTCAGAGCAACCCCAAAGTTACCACACCAGCAGCTCAGGGCCGGTCAGGTGCAGAGTTCAAAGTGGTGCCCAAAACGCATAGGCTAGAATGGAGAGAAGGGGGTGCCCCGGTTCCGGTCTGCTTGCAGGTAAGTACCCGCGTCTTCGGAGGGCAGACCAGGGGGGTTTTGTAGGGCACCGGGGGGGACACAAGCCCACACAGAAATTTCACCCTCAGCAGCGCGGGGGCGGCCGGGTGCAGTGTAGAAACAAGCGTCGGGTTTGCAATGTTAGTCAATGAGAGATCAAGGGATCTCTTCAGCGCTGCAGGCAGGCAAGGGGGGGCTTCCTCGGGGAAACCTCCACTTGGGCAAGGGAGAGGGACTCCTGGGGGTCACTTCTCCAGTGAAAGTCCGGTCCTTCAGGTCCTGGGGGCTGCGGGTGCAGGGTCTTTTCCAGGCGTCGGGACTTAAGTTTCAGAGAGTCGCGGTCAGGGGAAGCCTCAGGATTCCCTCTGCAGGCGGCGCTGTGGGGGCTCAGGGGGGACAGGTTTTGGTACTCACAGTCGTAGAGTAGTCCGGGGGTCCTCCCTGAGGTGTTGGTTCTCCACCTGCCGAGTCGGGGTCGCCGGGTGCAGTGTTGCAAGTCTCACGCTTCTTGCGGGGAGATTGCAGGGTCTTTAAAGCTGCTCCTTTGGATAAAGTTGCAGTCTTTTTGGAGCAGGTCCGCTGTCCTCGGGAGTTCCTTGTCGTCGTCGAAGCAGGGCAGTCCTCAGAGGATTCAGAGGTCGCTGGTCCCTTTGGAAGGCGTCGCTGGAGCAGAGTTCTTTGGAAGGCAGGAGACAGGCCGGTGAGTTTCTGGAGCCAAGGCAGTTGTTGTCTTCTGGTCTTCCTCTGCAGGGGTTTTCAGCTAGGCAGTTCTTCTTCTTGTTGTTGCAGGAATCTAATTTTCTAGGGTTCAGGGTAGCCCTTAAATACTAAATTTAAGGGCGTGTTTAGGTCTGGGGGGTTAGTAGCCAATGGCTACTAGCCCTGAGGGTGGGTACACCCTCTTTGTGCCTCCTCCCAAGGGGAGGGGGTCACAATCCTAACCCTATTGGGGGAATCCTCCATCTGCAAGATGGAGGATTTCTAAAAGTTAGAGTCACCTCAGCTCAGGACACCTTAGGGGCTGTCCTGACTGGCCAGTGACTCCTCCTTGTTGCTTTCTTTGTTCCCTCCAGCCTTGCCGCCAAAAGTGGGGGCCGTGGCCGGAGGGGGCGGGCAACTCCACTAAGCTGGAGTGCCCTGCTGGGCTGTGACAAAGGGGTGAGCCTTTGAGGCTCACCGCCAGGTGTTACAGCTCCTGCCTGGGGGAGGTGTTAGCATCTCCACCCAGTGCAGGCTTTGTTACTGGCCTCAGAGTGACAAAGGCACTCTGTAAGGAAATGCCTCCTTGGCATGGTTGCCCCCTGACTTTTTGCCTTTGCTGATGCTATGTTTACAATTGAAAGTGTGCTGAGGCCTGCTAACCAGGCCCCAGCACCAGTGTTCTTTCCCTAACCTGTACTTTTGTATCCACAATTGGCAGACCCTGGCATCCAGATAAGTCCCTTGTAACTGGTACTTCTAGTACCAAGGGCCCTGATGCCAAGGAAGGTCTCTAAGGGCTGCAGCATGTCTTATGCCACCCTGGAGACCTCTCACTCAGCACAGACACACTGCTTGCCAGCTTGTGTGTGCTAGTGAGGACAAAACGAGTAAGTCGACATGGCACTCCCCTCAGGGTGCCATGCCAGCCTCTCACTGCCTATGCAGTATAGGTAAGACACCCCTCTAGCAGGCCTTACAGCCCTAAGGCAGGGTGCACTATACCATAGGTGAGGGTACCAGTGCATGAGCATGGTACCCCTACAGTGTCTAAACAAAACCTTAGACATTGTAAGTGCAGGGTAGCCATAAGAGTATATGGTCTGGGAGTCTGTCAAACACGAACTCCACAGCACCATAATGGCTACACTGAAAACTGGGAAGTTTGGTATCAAACTTCTCAGCACAATAAATGCACACTGATGCCAGTGTACATTTTATTGTAAAATACACCACAGAGGGCACCTTAGAGGTGCCCCCTGAAACTTAACCGACTGTCTGTGTAGGCTGACTAGTTCCAGCAGCCTGCCACACCAGAGACATGTTGCTGGCCCCACGGGGAGAGTGCCTTTGTCACTCTGAGGCCAGTAACAAAGCCTGCACTGGGTGGAGATGCTAACACCTCCCCCAGGCAGGAGCTGTGACACCTGGCGGTGAGCCTCAAAGGCTCACCCCTTTGTCACAGCCCAGCAGGGCACTCCAGCTTAGTGGAGTTGCCCGCCCCCTCCGGCCACGGCCCCCACTTTTGGCGGCAAGGCTGGAGGGAACAAAGAAAGCAACAAGGAGGAGTCACTGGCCAGTCAGGACAGCCCCTAAGGTGTCCTGAGCTGAAGTGACTCTAACTTTTAGAAATCCTCCATCTTGCAGATGGAGGATTCCCCCAATAGGGTTAGGATTGTGACCCCCTCCCCTTGGGAGGAGGCACAAAGAGGGTGTACCCACCCTCAGGGCTAGTAGCCATTGGCTACTAACCCCCCAGACCTAAACACGCCCTTAAATTTAGTATTTAAGGGCTACCCTGAACCCTAGAAAAGTAGATTCCTGCAACTACAAGAAGAAGGACTGCCTAGCTGAAAACCCCTGCAGCGGAAGACCAGAAGACGACAACTGCCTTGGCTCCAGAAACTCACCGGCCTGTCTCCTGCCTTCCAAAGATCCTGCTCCAGCGACGCCTTCCAAAGGGACCAGCGACCTCGACATCCTCTGAGGACTGCCCCTGCTTCGAAAAGACAAGAAACTCCCGAGGACAGCGGACCTGCTCCAAGAAAAGCTGCAACTTTGTTTCCAGCAGCTTTAAAGAACCCTGCAAGCTCCCCGCAAGAAGCGTGAGACTTGCAACACTGCACCCGGCGACCCCGACTCGGCTGGTGGAGAACCGACACTTCAGGAGGGACCCCAGGACTACTCTGATACTGTGAGTACCAAAACCTGTCCCCCCTGAGCCCCCACAGCGCCGCCTGCAGAGGGAATCCCGGGGCTTCCCCTGACCGCGACTCTTTGAATCCTAAGTCCCGACGCCTGGGAGAGACCCTGCACCCGCAGCCCCCAGGACCTGAAGGACCGGACTTTCACTGGAGGAGTGACCCCCAGGAGTCCCTCTCCCTTGACCAAGTGGAGGTTTCCCCGAGGAACCCCCCCCTTGCCTGCCTGCAGCGCTGAAGAGATCCCTAGATCTCCCATTGACTTCCATTACAAACCCGACGCTTGTTTCTACACTGCACCCGGCCGCCCCCGCGCTGCTGAGGGTGAAATTTCTGTGTGGGCTTGTGTCCCCCCCGGTGCCCTACAAAACCCCCCTGGTCTGCCCTCCGAAGACGCGGGTACTTACCTGCAAGCAGACCGGAACCGGGGCACCCCCTTCTCTCCATTCTAGCCTATGTGTTTTGGGCACCACTTTGAACTCTGCACCTGACCGGCCCTGAGCTGCTGGTGTGGGGACTTTGGGGTTGCTCTGAACCCCCAACGGTGGGCTACCTTGGACCAAGAACTAAGCCCTGTAAGTGTCTTACTTACCTGGTTAACCTAACAAATACTTACCTCCCCTAGGAACTGTGAAAATTGCACTAAGTGTCCACTTTTAAAACAGCTATTTGTGAATAACTTGAAAAGTATACATGCAATTTTGATGATTTGAAGTTCCTAAAGTACTTACCTGCAATACCTTTCGAATGAGATATTACATGTAGAATTTGAACCTGTGGTTCTTAAAATAAACTAAGAAAAGATATTTTTCTATATAAAAACCTATTGGCTGGATTTGTCTCTGAGTGTGTGTACCTCATTTATTGTCTATGTGTATGTACAACAAATGCTTAACACTACTCCTTGGATAAGCCTACTGCTCGACCACACTACCACAAAATAGAGCATTAGTATTATCTCTTTTCGCCACTATCTTACCTCTAAGGGGAACCCTTGGACTCTGTGCATGCTATTCCTTACTTTGAAATAGCACATACAGAGCCAACTTCCTACACACTCTCCCCATGGGGCCAGCAACATGTCTCTAGTGTGGCAGGCTGCTGGAACTAGTCAGCCTACACAGACAGTCGGTTAAGTTTCAGGGGGCACCTCTAAGGTGCCCTCTGGGGTGTATTTTGCAATAAAATGTACACTGCCATCAGTGTGCATTTATTGTGCTGGGAAGTTTGATACCAAACTTCCCAGTTTTCAGTGTAGCCATTATGGTGCTGTGGAGTTCGTGTTTGACAGACTCCCAGACCATATACTCTTATGGCTACCCTGCACTTACAATGTCTAAGGTTTTGTTTAGACACTGTAGGGGTACCATGCTCATGCACTGGTACCCTCACCTATGGTATAGTGCACCCTGCCTTAGGGCTGTAAGGGCTGCTAGAGGGGTGACTGACCTATACCTGCATAGGCAGTGAGAGGCTGGCATGGCACCCTGAGGGGAGTGCCATGTCGACTTACTTGTTTTGTTCTCACTAGCACACACAAGCTGGCAAGCAGTGTGTCTGTGCTGAGCGAGAGGTCTCCAGGGTGGCATAAGACATGCTGCAGCCCTTAGAGACCTTCCTTGGCATCAGGGCCCTTGGTACTAGAAGTACCAGTTACAAGGGACTTATCTGGATGCCAGGGTCTGCCAATTGTGGATACAAAAGTACAGGTTAGGGAAAGAACACTGGTGCTGGGGCCTGGTTAGCAGGCCCGAGCACACTTTCAATTGTAAACATAGCATCAGCAAAGGCAAAAAGTCAGGGGGCAACCATGCCAAGGAGGCATTTCCTTACACTGACTTTTCACCTATTGGGCAAAAGTGCATTTATGTACACAACCCGAAAAAGTGAAATCGCATGTTTTCTGTACTTGGTCGCTGCGCTGGAGGAGGGCTAACCACCGGAAAAGGCATGACGTATGCGTGCCTTCGACTAATGAAAGCAAGCAGATTTTATTAGGCAAGCCCACGAACCAATAAAAAACACTGACGTGAAGTTGACAGGGCTCTGAGCCCTTTTCTAAATACAAAAGAGTCTTGCTGCGAAACACATGCGCGAGCACATGCAACGCAGGCTTGACCCTAAAAAGGAGACTCAAATATGCATCAAATAAACACAAAGCCGGAGTCCCAAATGTGCCACGAGACTGGCACACCAAGTCTGCATGCGCACTGAAACAAGACAGGAAAAATAAACTTTTGAGATGGATGTTTGCTGCAGCAAGTGCGGAACGCTATTTTTGAATACAAAAAAGAATTATCAGGAAAACCTCTTCCCGTTTTCTGCATAACAGCCATCAGGCTGGACTAAAATTGCCCAGATATAACCGTGGCAGTTTAACTATCCTTGAACTCCCCTGTGAAGGTTTGCCATCCTACCGCAAACAATGCACCACCCAAAAAGAGTTCTGGAAGATGCTGAAGAATGATCCGTTCAGAGGACAGTTTTATGGTCATCGCCCATAGAATCTTGGAGAGGGGCGAGAGGGCCTAGGGCTCTTTAAAAAGTGATAGGATATTTGGAAATGTTGTTACACAAGATACTTTCCTAAATATGGAATTCTTTCCAAGACTATTCTCTGTGAGGGTAGTTTAGGATTGTTCAATGCTAAAAAGCAGTGCAGTGCTGCACACGGTGGCAGTTTTGCAAAGTGCAGTATCACACGATAATATTTACTTTTAAAAATGGGAAATATTGACTAGTGAAGCATTAACATAAAATCCCAATTCCCTTTACCCATATCTGCCATTTTGGTGTCATTTTACTTTTTACCTCCTTGGTTTGGCTGAAGCTACAATAATTTGCAATACTCTCTGAGGGAGGCCAATCTCTTTGAGGTCCCCTACTAGGGGGAAGCCCAGGATTCCGTACTGACACCTGCTTTACTCAATAGGGCACTAGAATGCAGAAAAGGGTTACATGGAACAAGCAATAAACTCACTGACAATATCCATAGCTACCATGACACGTGAAAATGATTTGAGCACACCTGTTGCCCTCCCACCCAAAAAAGAACAAGAAAACATGATGATATTGGTCTCAAGATTTTCATTTCAAAGTAGATACCTTAAATAACAATTTTTTAAACACCTGAAGATGCTGTATATGGAACCTGAATCAAGTGAACTGTTTAAAGACCCTCGTTATTCACTCAACTGGCATCAGTACATAATTTAATGCACTTCTACAGCGGTAGATGAATAAACCCCCCCAAAAAACACTGTATGCAACACATACATTGCCTAAATAGTTTACAATGAAAACTCTCCAGGACTGAGAAGAAAAAAAAGTTTTGTTTGTGAAAATAAAGGCAACATGAGTAACAAGAACTCCGTATTTACACTAAGCATTCATTTTGAAGAAGCCATGCATAATTTAAGAGTTAAAATTTAAAACTGTGGCAAATGATCTTGCTGAACTAGTACACCAAGTTTACTTCACCAAGAAAAAAAAAACACTAAAACACAAAACAAAAATCCTACAGCTTTCACCCTCGAGGGTAAATCAAACAACTGACACTGGACTGCATTTAAAGGGCTTGTTGCTGTGGACTAGAAGCAACAGTAGGAGAAGCCTCAGTATCAGACTGAGCATTGCTTAACGCAAGGCTAACAGCGAAGCAGAAAAAACTGTGTTTAAATCTGACGCTACTGACTCGTTTCAACGCAACCAGAGCACATCACGTGTACGTCTAAGGTCTTCGTTGTGCCATAGTTAGGTTTTGATCTAGATTATAGATACCAGTCTCTCTGTACACTTCGCTTGAGATGCTTCGCAAGCGTCTTAGAACTCTGTTTAAAATCCGGATAAATGTTTTGGACAAAACTTCACACACGATGACAGCTCCAATATGTCAAATTAACAGTTCACGGCACTACGAGCAGTTGAACTATTCAATCCTCACCACTTTGGATGGAAGCTTCTGGAAGAGCTCACAGATGAGGCGCCCCGATGGGTCCGTGGCAGTGACTACTGCTTCAAGTAGCTGTTCAAGAATTGCTTTCAAGTAAGCAGGAGTTGACTTAAGGGGGGGAAAAGAAAAGATGAAAATGTAAGAAGTGAACATAAAATAATTAGAACTTTTTAAACACTGAAAACTCCACGGCTATCAACAATGTTCACAGTAAAAGTAACAAGGCTTAGGGCCAGTGTTTACCATAAACAAAACCAAAGCTTACAGGCAAAGTACGCTATGAATCGGACGTAGGAGCCACGTTCACCATTACAAGGAGAGTTCACCTTCATCACAAACAGAGGTTTGAAACCTTGTCCTCCATAACCATAAACAGCGCGTGCAAGTTATGTTCAGCACAAAGCTGCTCCGGGCACACGAGTCGTGTCCAACGTAACAAGACACACAGCTTACAAGCAGAGTTCCTCAAACTGAACTTACAAGCATTGTTCTCCATAATCAGAAAGAGGACGTACCCAGCTGTAAACATGGCTTGCAAGCAGTGAACACCATAACCAGAAACAGGGCATGCAAGCTGTATTCAGCACAATTCCGTTCTAATTTGTAAAGTTAAATAAAGAGTTAGAATGCCTAGGGTTCCTGCAAGCAGACATTTCTGAGCAAGCAAATTAAACATATTTAAACAGTTGGTTTTTGATGTGAAGTATTTTTTAGACCGGTAAGGAAGTTCCGTTTCACCACATCTAGAATTAATTAAGAAAAAACATTTTACAGACCAAATTATTCCAATATTTGTGCAATTAGATGCATTAGCCCGTTTTCAACACTGCTTATGTCAATGCTTACCTCTCCTTCTTGTGGGGTAGCCCGAGTGACCAACACATCATCTTCCTCGTCGTCTTCACAATCTCCTTTCTGGACAAATTCATTCTTTGTGCGCGCATACAAATCCCATAGTTTGCAAGCAGCTTTATATTCTGGTGAATCTGGCTGCACAACAAAGAGTAGAAACCGTCAATGGATTGTGTAAAATCTTACATTGTTTAAAAGCATTAACATTTTACAAGCATTTGGCGGCAGAAATCACATCACAATCTAGTATATTAAACAAGGACCAGCTAATCAATTACCTAAGTTGGTAGTCAAATCAGTCACTGAGCTCATCGGCAAAAAAAACACTAAACACCACCACAGATCAAATGACCACTGTTGGGCCCAGCCCTCTGTACAGGGTCACCCCCAAACGTTTTACCTGTTTTCTGAACCATTTGTTTGTGGGCTTTAAGGACTCTTCGAACTTTACCACTGCTAACCAGTGCTAAAGTGCTTGTGCTCTCTCCTCTAATGATAGTAATACTGTCAATCACCTGACTGGCATATTTAATGTACTGTAAGTCCCTAGTAGAGTGCTATACCTTACACCCAGGACTCGTAATTCAAATGCTATTAGTGCTCCTGTAGCACTTATTGTGCCACCCCCTTAAGTAGCTTTGTTAAACATGTCTCTGGTCAGCCTGTGTGTGCAGTTTTAAACTGCCATTTCGACCTGACAAAATAAACCTTTTGCCAGGCCTAAACCTTACTTTTTAACACATATAATTCACCCTTGGGGTAGGGCTTAAGCAGCCCATAGGGCAGGGTGCGTTGCATTTAAAAAGTTGGACACTTATTTTTAAGTTTCACATGCCCTGTGTAAAGAAATGGCTCCCTGTTGCAGTTCCCCCTACTTTTTGCCTGATACTGATGCTGACTGAGAAGTGTGCTGGGACCCTGCTAACCAGGCCCCAGCACCAGTGTTCTTTCACCTAAAATGTACCATTGTCTCCACAATTGGCACAACCCTGGCACGCAGGTAAGTCCCTTGTAACTGGTACCCCTGGTACCAAGGGCCCTGATGCCAGGGAAGGTCTCTAAGGGCTGCTGCATGTCTTATGCCACCCTAGGGACCCCTCACTCAGCACAGACACACTGCTTGCCAGCTTGTGTGTGCTGGTGGGGAGAAAATGACTAAGTCGACATGGCACTCCCCTCAGGGTGCCATGCCAACCTCTCACTGCCTGTGGCATAGGTGAGTCACCCCTCTAGCAGGCCTTACAGCCCTAAGGCAGGGTGCACTATACCACAGGTGAGGGCATATGTGCATGAGCACTATGCCCCTACAGTGTCTAAGCAAAACCTTAGACATTGTAAGTGCAGGGTAGCCATAAGAGTATATGGGCTGGGAGTCTGTCAAAAACGAACTCCACAGCTCCATGATGGCTACACTGAATACTGGAAAGTTTGGTACCAAACTACTCAGAATAATAAACCCACACTGATGCCAGTGTTGGATTTATTAAAAAATGCACACAGAGGGCATCTTAGAGATACCCCCTGTATTTTACCCAATTGTTCAGTGCAGGACTGACTGGTCTGTGCCAGCCTGCTGCTGAGAGACGAGTGTCTGACCTCATGCGGTGAGAGCCTTTGTGCTCTCTGAGGACAGAAACAAAGCCTGCTCTGGGTGGAGGTGCTTCACACCTCCCCCCTGCAGGAACTGTAACACCTAGCAGTGAGCTTCAAAGGCTCAAGCTTCGTGTTACAATGCCCCAGGGCACTCCAGCTAGTGGAGATGCCCGCCTCCTGGACCCAGCCCCCACTTTTGGCGGCAAGTCCAGGAGAGATAATGAGAAAAACAAGGAGGAGTCACTGGCCAGTCAGGACAGCCCCTAAGGTGTCCTGAGCTGAAGTGACTAACTTTTAGAAATCCTCCATCTTGCAGATGGAGGATTCCCCCAATAGGATTAGGGATGTGACCCCCTCCCCTTGGGAGGAGGCACAAAGAGGGTGTACTCACCCTCAGGGCTAGTAGCCATTGGCTACTAACCCCCCAGACCTAAACACGCCCTTAAATTTAGTATTTAAGGGCTCCCCTGAACCTAAAGATTTAGATTCCTGCAACAACAACAAGAAGGACTGCCTAGCTGAAAACCCCTGCAGAGGAAGACCAGAAGACAACAACTGCCTTGGCTCCAGAAACTCACCGGCCTGTCTCCTGCCTTCCAAAGAACTCTGCTCCAGCGACGCCTTCCAAAGGGACCAGCGACCTCTGCATCCTCTGAGGACTGCCCTGCTTCGACGACGACAAGAAACTCCAGAGGACAGCGGACCTGCTCCAAAAAGACTGCAACTTTATCCAAAGGAGCAGCTTTAAAGAACCCTGCAATCTCCCTGCAAGAAGCGTGAGACTTGCAACACTGCACCCGGCGACCCCGACTCGGCTGGTGGAGAACCAACACCTCAGGGAGGACCCCCGGACTACTCTACGACTGTGTACCAAAACCTGTCCCCCCTGAGCCCCCACAGCGCCGCCTGCAGAGGGAATCCCGAGGCTTCCCCTGACCGCGACTCTCTGAAACCTAAGTCCCGACGCCTGGAAAAGACCCTGCACCCGCAGCCCCCAGGACCTGAAGGACCGGACTTTCACTGCAGAAGTGACCCCCAGGAGTCCCTCTCCCTTGCCCAAGTGGAGGTTTCCCCGAGGAAGCCCCCCCTTGCCTGCCTGCAGCGCTGAAGAGATCCCTTGATCTCTCATTGACTTCCATTGCAAACCCGACGCTTGTTCTAACACTGCACCCGGCCGCCCCCGCGCCGCTGAGGGTGAAATTTCTGTGTGGGCTTGTGTCCCCCTCGGTGCCCTACAAAACCCCCCTGGTCTGCCCTCCGAAGACGCGGGTACTTACCTGCAAGCAGACCGGAACCGGGGCACCCCCCTCTCTCCATTGAAGCCTATGCGTTTTGGGCACCACTTTGAACTCTGTACCTGACCGGCCCTGAGCTGCTGGTGTGGTAACTTTGGGGTTGCTCTGAACCCCCAACGGTGGGCTACCTTGGACCAAGAACTGAACCCTGTAAGTGTTGTACTTACCTGGTAAAACTAACAAAAACTTACCTCCCCCAGGAACTGTGAAAATTGCGCTAAGTGTCCACTTTTGAAATAGCTATTTGTGAATAACTTGAAAAGTATACATGCAATTGAAATGATTCAAAGTTCCTAATGTACTTACCTGCAATACCTTTCAAACAAGATATTACATGTTAAATTTGAACCTGTGGTTCTTAAAATAAACTAAGAAAAGATATTTTTCTATACAAAACCTATTGGCTGGATTTGTCTCTGAGTGTGTGTACCTCATTTATTGTCTATGTGTATGTACAACAAGTGCTTAACACTACTCCTTGGATAAGCCTACTGCTCGACCACACTACCACAAAATAGAGCATTAGTATTATCTCTTTTTACCACTATTTTACCTCTAAGGGGAACCCTTGGACTCTGTGCATGCTATTCCTTACTTTGAAATAGCACATACAGAGCCAACTTCCTACACCCTGGTAGTGAAAAACTCTCAAATTCGTTTTTCACTACTGTGAGGGCCTACTTCTCCAATAGGATAACATTGGGTTACCTTACTACATTTAATAAGTACTAACTTTTGATTGGGAACAGGTAAGAAAGTCAACTTTGGTCTCTAATTGTATTTTAAAAATATTTTTAATGGTCAAGTCAGGTTTTAAGTCACAGATCTGAAAATGTCACTTTTTGAAAGTTGGAATTTTTCTTTCCTAACAATTTGGTGTCTGCAGCTTGTTCCTGGGTCATGTGACTAGGTGTAGTTGTTAGTTGGCGTTTGTGTATTCCTCACAGAGAGTATCACAATAGAGGGTCTGTGTGTTGGCAGGATGAGCCTTTCTGGCTCAAGGATGGGGCGGAGCTGCCACCTATCATACTTGTACTTCAAAGGCACTGACCTAGCACACTCGCAAAGGACCTAGCCTACTGTGCCCCCAGACAGACTTGGACCAGGGTAGGAAGGCAGGAAATTCCAGAGACCCCTGTGGCAGGAAGCTCCAGAAGCATCTTTCACATCAAAGTGGGCACCAAGCATAAATATTGGACTCAGAGACCCAACTCTTCAGATCACTTCTAGACCCATGAAAGACTCTGAAGAAGAACTGCTCTGTTGCAAGAAGGACTACTCTGCAGTCCTGCTGCCTGAATAAGGTGGACTAGATCTCCTCCTTGAATCCAGGACAAACAGAGTGACTCCAAGGGCTCCAACACCCTTGCACCCTGCACCAAGACTCTGCCTACTGAGAGTCCTAAACCCCCCCCCCCCCCCCCCCCCAAGTAATGCCTCCCCAATACTTGACCCTTGGAAGCAGGATAATGGTGCTCTGCCAGACTAGCTGTGGTCTCCAACGGAACTGATGCAACCTAGAAGCTCCTCATCAGAACGGATGCAACTCAACACAGAATCTCGCATTGCCGCCCTTGCAAATCCGAATTGGAACAGACACAATGCAATGCAAACTAGATGCAGGACCGTGCATCCAGGACATAAGGTACAATCCTCAGTGGGCCTAACCTGTCCCCTGTATCCGGCCTGTGCTCCATCGCAGGTGGTCTGAACTTGTGACTTTGTCCCGGTCCAGTGCAACCAGATCGCCACAGTACCTAAATCTTTAAAACTGCATATCTTCAATTCTAATCTCCAGTCTTTCATTTTGGTGTCAAGTAATTTATTAAAATATACTCTATTTTTCTAAGTTGGTGTGGGATTTTTATTGTGTTACGGTTTAAGTGCTGAAAAGATACTTTACACACTGCCTCCAAGCCTGACTGCTTTTGTGCCAAGCACCAAGGGGTTAAGCAAAGGTTGATTTAGTGACACTGGTGGTTTAATCAAACAGGGATTGAGGTTGTTGCTGGAGAAAGGGCTCACGCCGCCCTCAACCAACAATCCAATTTTTCACAGCTACATACAGATGTAGAAGTATTTGAAAAAACAAAGTTAATGAGATTTAATAAGGAATGTTTGCCAAACGTTTTTCTGCAGACATTAACTGTGAACGTGCTTCTTTGTAAGTGGAGCTGCTTCACTACCGTTCCAGGTCAGTGAGACATTATTGTGAACAAACCCCACCCGGCTGATGGTTTACATCAATGTGCAAATATTAATTAAGGGAAAATGTTAGGCTTTGCAACCTCAACAGTCCGCCATGAACGACAGAACACTCGTCGACTGCATTGAGCTGCGGCAGCCTTCTTCTATGGCACAAACGTTCCTTACCTTAAAGTACGCCTTTGCATTGCGAAACAACAGCTGAAAATCCGCTGTTAGTGAGCTGACCTCCTCATACTCCTCCATTTTCAGTTTCTGTTGGATCTTCATCAAATCAATGGGCTGAGTGACCACTTCATAATAATCCGGTTGGTTTCTGCTGGCACACAAAGGGAATGGAGGTTCAGCACAGACCTCAAAAGGCAACAACACAACCAATCACATTAAAGAAAGGTCATCAAAGAAGAAAAGGTACTACTGGTTTTGAATTACTGTAACCAGAAGACAAAGTTTAAAACGCACGACACCACCTAAAAATGTAACACCTGGATAAAAGTACAGAAAGAGAAAAAGTAGGCCAAGGTAAGTATTGATCGACCAGCCCTGGCACAAAAGTGGACTTCTTTGATGTGATCAGTTGTGTTCTGTCACTTTGCACAAGAGAGCCAATGGCCGAAGCCACCTGACACTGCCCCATGCTGTTTGCTGAGGTGGGTGGAAGCTAAATGTGAATGACAGCTGAACAGACCAATGGGTGAAGAGGGGTGATCCTTTATGTATGTTTTGTTTCTGATTGTTTTCGATTAGACAAGGCTGTCGAGAACAAACCTAAGAATACACTCGGAAACCAAGGGTGAAGGATGGAATGTGGCCACATGCCAGAGTCTGCAATTTATTCTGTATTCAGATGTACAATTGAAGGATATGCAGCTATCTTAACAACCCTCCATGCAGACAAAGATGTGCCCAGGCATATGCCTGCTCCAAAGTAGGCAAAACACGTTGCAAGAGCATGCCTAAGAGCAAGCAAGTGGTACGCAAAATCGTCATCCCAGCTGGTTAACTGAGACAGAATTAGAAGTGAGGTTGCAATCTACAAAGACAGAAGTGATGCACAAAATGAGAAATCAAAGATAATGAGAGCTAAGAAGGTGATCATAAGAGAGCGCAGGAGGTGCGTAGAAAGAACAAGACAACAGCTGCCATTTTCTATTTGAAACTAAACACATGGAATCAGTCTGATGCATTTCTAAAAATATAGGTAATTTATACAACAAGGAAATTCCTGCTCATTACTGTACCCGCTTACCTTCGTTTGGGTGCTCTCATGAAGAGCTCACACAGGAGCCGGCCCTGTTCATCTTTGTAATCTCGGATTGTGTTATACAGTTCATGGCACACTGCAATCTGAAAACATGAAACAACAGTTAAAAACAACAGAGACAACCTTGTGTCTGGAGGGCCTTCCAATGGGCATCAGAAGATACAGATCAGGTAGGGTAATCAACAGGTAGCAGCTACCCCACCATATGCAAATCCAGTCAGTCGCCAGAGGACATTTCCTTCAGTGGGCCTTACACCAGTAAACACTGGCCGACAGGCATGCAAGGTACCTCCATTAAAATTAAGCCCACCCAGCCACCTCTAGCAACTAATCTAATCATGTGACTGGGCATGCACCTCCCGTGAAGAAGCGAGCCATCAGCTAGTCTTTCTTCTGGCAGTGGTAATAGGGTGCACTACATGGTCACCCAGAGGCCTGTCCACTGTGTATCCAAGGGACCTTATGCCAGGAGGCCTCAGGGATCAACACAATCAAAGAACAGCAATAACTGGCAGTGAAATCAAGAGGGACTGAAGGCAAGCAGAGACAGGGTTACTCAGCCTCCATCAATTTGTTTATTGCCATAAGCATATGAAATGAATGAATGAATGATTTGTAGAGCTCGCGGCTACTCCGAGGCGCATCCCGGCACTGACACATAAAGCCTATGGTAAGCGCCCCAAAACAAGACAAGAGAGCCAAGTTTTATGCAGAATGCTGAAAGCCTGAGAGGCAAACAACTTCACCACCACAACTGTGTTTTTAAGGTATCAACTTCCCACCTTTCAGTCTAATGTAGAAGCCACTATAAGTCGGTGCCCCCATCTATGCTGCAGCGTTTGTGGTTACCGTTCATCCCTATTATCTGTGATCCTTTATTAACTTAAGAAAGGAAAGGATGTGCACATTTTCATAAAGATTTTTCTTACTTCTGATATATTTTGCAAGGTTTTATTTCAAATAACTAAGAAAAAAACGTCTTGTGCTGCAAGTGTCTCTTCAAAGTAACCTTCATTTTAGCCTTGCAAGAAGCTGTTTCGATAGACAAAGCTTACTTGCAAGAAACTGAAAGTACTAAGCACAACAATTTGTGCAGTCTTAAGAAATATAGTGAATTCATCTTGGGCCGTTGGTTGTGTGGAAACTCCAATAAAGCCTGAAGCTGCAAACTATGCCCGGTTGTGGTCCACTGATCCTATTATGCCTTGAAGAGCATTCAGCATTGTAGACAATATTTAACAATTTTCAGAGGTTGGAATACAGAGTTGAATTGAGTCAAGTCTTTCATCTAAATAACCTTCTCTGGAACATCCAAGAACCATTTTCTGAAAACCATGAAAACAATTGGTGCCACAGAGGTCTGCCCTACCCCCTCTTGGTTACTGTCAGCTTAGTCCACTAGCAGCTCTGACAAGGAGGGTTTCTATTTAGTTGAAACTGTCAAGCAGATGTTGAATCATCCCGTACACGTCCACTCTAGTGAGCATGCACTGGTGGACATCCAGAAACGTCCTCAACTGGAAGTCTCCTAATCTAAGATCTCGAATGTAAGGAAATGCCTCCTTGGCATGGTTACCCCCTGACTTTTTGCCTTTGCTGATGCTATGTTTTGATTTGAAAGTATGTTAGGCCTGCTAACCAGGCCCCAGCACCAGTGTTCTTTCCCTAACCTGTACTTTTGTTTTCACAATTGACACACCCTGGCATCCAGGTAAGTCTCTTGTAACTGGTACCCCTGGTACCAAGGGCCCCGATGCCAGGGAAGGTCTCTAAGGGCTGCAGCATATCTTATGCCACCCTGGGGACCCCTCACTCAGCACAGACACACTGCTTGCCAGCTTGTGTGTGCTGGTGAGGACAAAACAAGTAAGTCCACATGGCACTCCCCTCAGGGTGCCATGCCAACCTCACACTGCCTATGCAGTATATATAAGCCACCCCTCTAGCAGGCCTTACAGCCCTAAGGCAGGGTGCACTATACCATAGGTGAGGGCACCAGTGCATGAGCACTGTGCCCCTACAGTGTCTAAGCAAAACCTTAGACATTGTAAGTGCAGGGTAGCCATAAGAGTATATGGTCTGGGAGTCTGTCAAACACGAACTCCACAGCACCATAATGGCTACACTGAAAACTGGGAAGTTTGGTATCAAACTTCTCAGCACAATAAATGCACACTGATGCCAGTGGACATTTTATTGTGAAACACACCCCAGAGGGCACCTTAGAGGTGCCCCCTGAAACTGTATCCAACTATCTGTGTAGGCTGACTGGTTCCAGCAGCCTGCCACACTAGAGACATGTTGCTGGCCCCATGGGGATAGTGCCTTTGTCACTCTGAGGCCAGTAACAAAGCCTGCACTGGGTGGAGATGCTAACACCTCCCCCAGGCAGGAGCTGTAACACCTGGCGGTGAGCCTCAAAGGCTCACCCCTTTGTTCCAGCACCGCAGGACACTCCAGCTAGTGGAGTTGCCCGCCCCCTCCGGCCCCGGCCCCCACTTTTGGCGGCAAGGCCGGAGGAGATAATGAGAAAAACAAGGAGGAGTCACTGACCAGTCAGGACAGCCCCTAAGGCAACCTGAGCTGAAGTGACTGCTTTTAGGAATCCTCCATCTTGCAGATGGAGGATTCCCCCCCCCCAATAGGGATAGGAATGTGACCCCCTCCCCTTGGGAGGAGGCACAAAGAGGGTGTAGCCACCCTCAGGGCTAGTAGCCATTGGCTACTGCCCTCTCTGACCTAAACACACCCCTAAATTCTGTATTAAGGGGCTCCCCTGAACCTAGGAACGCAGATTCCTGCAACCTAAGAAGAAGAGGACTGCTAAGCTGAAAAACCCTGCAGAGAAGACGGAGACACCAACTGCTTTGGCCCCAGCTACCGGCCTGTCTCCCTCCCTTCTAAAGACACTGCTCCAGCGACGCTTTCCCCAGGATCAGCGACCTCTGAATCCTCAGAGGACTGCCCTGCTCTAGAAGGACCAAGAAACTCCTGAGAACAGCGGCCCTGTTCACCAAAGACTGCAACTTTGTTTCCAAAGAAGCAACTTCAAGACAACTGCGTTTCCCGCCAGAAGCGTGAGACTTGCTACTCTGCACCCGACGCCCCCGGCTCGACTTGTGGAGAACAAACACTTCAGGGAGGACTCCCCGGCGACTACGAGACCGTGAGTAGCCAGAGTTCTCCCCCCTGAGACCCAACAGCGACGCCTGCAGAGGGAATCCCGAGGCTCCCCCTGACCGAGACTGCCTGACTCCCAGATCCCGACGCCTGGAAAAGACTCTGCACCCGCAGCCCCCAGGACCTGAAAGATCGGAACTCCAGTGCAGGAGTGACCCCCAGGAAGCCCTATCCCTTGCCCAGGTGGTGGCTACCCAGAGGAGACCCCCTTGCCTGAATCGCTGAAGAGACCCCTTGGTCTCCCATTGATTCCAATGGAAAACCCGACGTGTGTTTGCACACTGCACCCGGCCGCCCCCGTGCTGCTGAGGGTGTACTTTCTGTGCTAACTTGTGCCCCCCCCCCAGGTGCCCTACAAAACCCCCCTGGTCTGCCCTCCGAAGACGCGGGTACTTACCTGCTGGCAGACTGGACCCGGGGCACCCCCTTCTCCATTGAAGCCTATGCGTTTTGGGCACCACTTTGAACTCTGCACCTGACCGGCCCTGAGCTGCTGGTGTGGTAACTTTGGGGTTGCTCTGAACCCCCACCGGTGGGCTACCTTGGACCCAAACTTGAACCCCGTAGGTGGTTTACTTACCTGCAAGAACTAACAAATACTTACCTCCCCCAGGAACTGTTGAAAATTGCACTGTCTAGTTTTAAAATAGCTACATGGGATTTATTTGAAAAGTATATATGCTATTGTGATTATTCAAAGTTCCTTAAGTACTTACCTGCAATACCTTTCATTTAAAGTATTACATGTAAAATATGAACCTGTGGTTCTTAAAATAAACTAAGAAAATATATATTTCTGTACAAAAACCTATTGGCTGGATTTGTCTCTGAGTGTGTGTTCCTCATTTATTGCTTGTGTATGTACAACAAATACTTAACACTACTCCTTTGATAAGCCTACTGCTCGACCACACTACCACAAAATAGAGCATTAGTATTATCTCTTTTTGCCACTATCTTACCTCTAAGGGGAACCCTTGGACTCTGTGCATGCTATTCCTTACTTTGAAATAGTGCATACAGAGCCAACTTCCTACATCGAATATCAGTAGAGTTCTTATAAATGGCAACTTCAAATGTAAAACAACCTCTCTGGAAATAAATCAATGTTTTATGATGCCAGACCTGAAATGTTACAACCATCTGCTTTTGTTAGGCTAGACCGTAGGGAGATGTTACACCCTTAGGGTGGTCACTCAACACATGACACATAAATACATGGGTCACATACACACTGACCTGGGCAATGGGCGTTATTTAGACCTCCCTCAAAGTCTTGCAAATCTACTGCTATGTACCCAGAACACTAAACACAGACATCAGCTGAACTTATGGGGATGCCCAATGTTGTTTTAAAAAAGAGTCAGAGGTAGGTGGGTGCACGTCCTATGAGAAAATGAAGGGTCAGTAGCAGCCAAACACCAGTCACGAAGGACCTCAAACGGGGGTGTGGTCCATCCTTTCTTGTTCGCCTTCCCTCTTTACTAGTGGATTTGTCGCTTCCGCTGCTTTTACTCCTAAAATCACGGATAAGCTTGTAAATGTATTTGTTTATGCCGAGGACCTGTTGCTCCAGATTGTACAAAAGCAACTGGATCTCGCAGCAAAACAGAGAAAGATCGAACTATAAATGTTAATAATATAACCAAGGTCATGGTGTTTGGACTGAAAAATTGCATGTATTGTTGGCATGAGTGATGTAATATGTGACGTCATAAGCAGTGTATGGCGGGGGCACAAACTATAGCTAGCTCTGCTAACTAGAACTGGTGAATATCTGTTTTTTCTTTAGTTCAAAACTTTAATTTTGTCACCAACAGATTCATCTAAC
Source organism: Pleurodeles waltl (assembly GCF_031143425.1). Lineage (NCBI taxonomy): Eukaryota > Metazoa > Chordata > Amphibia > Caudata > Salamandridae > Pleurodeles > Pleurodeles waltl. Next base: position 5,270,032 of record NC_090448.1, on the reverse strand, counting down.
TAGAAGGTTACTTTAGCCTTTGCTTTTTCCCCAGTGAATTTCTGAAGTTTTTTTTAAAACACACAAAACTAGATTTTTGTTATAACACCTACCTAACATAACTTTAACAGTTTTTTTTGTTTCAGTGACTTTGTAGGTTTTTTTTTTTTTTACGTAAAGTAATATTCGGTATTACCATATGGCCGAGCCACAGGAACCCCATACATCAAGGCCTTTTTTTAAAGAAAGGGGAGGGGTGCTGTGCACTGTGCCCCTCCCCCCCGTAGGCCTAATTAAACCTATTATCGGCTCCAGCAAAGCCATCTCCCTCTTTTTTTTTATTGGGGTCCGCTCCCCACATGCATGGGGAGTCGGCACTGCTGCTCCCTCCAGGTGGGAGCAATATTTTGATTTGTTTCCCAGCCCGCATCAGAGCGGGCAGGGAAACGGATCGAAAGCCTGCTCCCAGGGGACGGGAGACTTTGGGTTTGCACCCACTTGGTGGAAGTTTTGAAAATTCTCTCACCAAGCGAGAGCAAATGCAGGTTTCCCTGCCCCCGCTGGTGTGACGCAGGCATGGAAACCTCTATGTCACAGGGAGGGCTCCTTAGGACATAGCATGTGAGCCAGCCCTATAAAATGGGGTCCCTCAGTCCCATTAAAAGTTCAAGGGAGGTGGGGGAGGGGGGGGCGGCGCGGCGCATGGCCCCTTCCCCATTTTAAGTAATTTCGGCCCTGTGGCAGGCTCCCTTGGGACTTTTGAAGCTCGGGCCCTCAGACCACCTTCCCTCCATCATGCACCAGTCATGTCCTGTTCCCATTCCATGATGGGATGTCGCTCTGCGTGTCCACAGGTCACAGAGTTTGAGATCCTATTGTGTCCCATTTTGTAAAGCCGTCAAGGTTTCCCAACGCCTTCAGGTCGTCACTGTCCCAAAGCAGGAATTGTTCCGGGAGGATGTCTTTCCATCCCAGAAATGTTGTTGCTTCTCTCCACACAGAAGAGTCCGTGTGAAATGGCAGCGTCCCCGGGGGCTGGGCCCTGTTTAGTAGTGAGGGGTAACCCCTGCTGTCCATCACGTTTGTCTGGCCTTATTGCTAGTTTACCTTGGGCTACAAAACCCAGCTCGACTGTTCATAGTTGTGCATCCCAGTAATATCTCTGATGTCTGACACTACTATCCCCTGTCATAGATCCTTCTTGTTAGGTTGTTTAGTGCTGAGTGATGGGCACAAGAGCAGCCCCAGTTAAGCGGCCACTTTCCAGAAAAGAATCAGCAGGTACACAGCATGGAGTGTACTTAGGAGGTATAATAATCTAAGCAGGTCAGTCACTTTGAACAGTGCTGCTCTGCCCATTAGTGATGCCATCTGCCAATGCCAGACATCTTGCTTCAATCTATCCAGCAAACAGTCCAAGTTTGCCTCAAGGAATCTGCCACAGTGTTGGGTTATGTAGATACCAAGGTTTCTGATTCCCTCACATCTTAGTTGCAGAGTGCAGTCGGGTGGGAAGCGTGGCTTTTTTCCGGTGAGGGGGTGCATTTGCAATCTGCCCCAGTTTATTCTATATCCAGAGTAGGTAACAAAAACAGTCTTCATAGATTTAAGACATTTCCTAACAGGGCTATGTTTCTGCTCCACACTGCTTGGAAATAGGAGCAGGCTTATTTAAAGTAGAAACTCAGAGCTGGAGGGAGGTGTAAGTGGAAGAGGGTTGTCCTTCACATGAACATAAAAGAGGTGGGAGGAGCTTTGACACTAGCTTCACAGCTTATGCTGATATAAAACCTGACATGTGTACTTTGAACTTTAAAAGTGTTCGTTGTTACTGGAAAGCTGTGCTTGCTGTGCTAGACAGAATCACATGGCCTTGGCCTGCTACCCAGGGAGACCTCTGCAACAGGCAAGTCCATCCATCACAAGCCTGCTACGTTATCAGAAAGGTTTTGAGCTCAATGGTGTGAGGGAGGGGGTTTCTCAAAGGAGGCCTCAGGTCTCACAGGAGGCCAGGGTTGACACACACTGCTTATACAGTGCAAGTCAATGTTCTCTGAACAGATCCAGCAGGATCCTGGGTTCCCCAAGTAGCATCCACTCAGCACACCTGTGTAGGGGGTGTAAAACATGACCTGGGTCGAATACAGGGGTAAGGAGTCACCAAGCTTACCAATGTAGATGAGGGATCTCCGGTCACTTTTGACAGGAGCTCCTACACAACGGTCTCTGTGACTGTTCTCTTGATTAACAACAGGATCACTGAAATATAGTGGTTGGCAGCTTCAAAGAAATCAGATTAAGACCACTATATCAACATGTGAAATGGGTTCAGGTTTTGCCATTGTACAAACTAAAGAGGTGAGCAAAGCAATCTAATTTTAGAGGAATAAACAGAGAAGGCATTCTTGTCCTGAGAGGGTCATATCAAAGGCAACCATGTCTTGTTTCTTTTTATCTATTAGGGATGCTGATGATCGCTTGACAAATTAAAAAAAAAGCAAACGCAACACAATGACAAGAGGTGTCCGCTTCTAGGCACGCAAACAAACAAGAACACCACTTCTGTTCAGATAAAATAAACAAACACAATAAATAAACACAAGAAAACATTCTAAAACAGATAAATTCTGCCCGCAATAAGCAACCAGTAATAATTTTTTTTAATTTAAAAATAAAAAAAATAAAATAAAAAAAAGACACCACAGAAAAGCACACCAAATTCTCCATAAAAGGCAGCTGCTAATCAAAGAACAACATTAACACACTCTAATCCAGATTTTTGTAAGTTTTCATCACACATTTGTCCAAATCTTTACCCAAGGAAGATGAATGCCTTACAAGATAACAAACACACCTCCTTCATCCCGTTTTCTTTCGGGATTAAGATGAGTGTCGAATACAGATCTTAAGCACCAGTTCTGAGAATTCAGCATATGCTACTATCGTAAACTAAATCTCGATGATTTAACAGCAGGTGACTCCATTAAACAGCCATTCAGATAGAGCGCAATGATACAAATATTTACCAAAAATGGATTACGCTTGAGAAGCAAATGGCAGAACGGACAGCAGCACATGGCACCAAAGGAAAGATGGAACAGTTAAAAAAGAGAAACGAGGAGTAATCACTTTGGGTTGAAGAAAAACGAAAAGAACATGCAGTATATTTTTTTCTTGCTGGCACGATTGAGCATTGTATTCCAAACAAGTCTTGGAATGAAACAAAGTCAAGAGCAAAATTTTGGACAGCACACTTAAGGAATGAAACATTGTCAAATGTGAGAAGGTCTAGGTGACCGCACACTTACAGGATCCACGCTTGGGAGGTTCGACAGCCTCTTCTTCTTTCGGCTTGGCCCGGGTGCGCTATTTGACAGGTGTCCATCATCAAAGTCCCCTCCACTGGCACTGCTGGAAGGAGAGGTCGCTCTTCTCCTTTTGGAACCCATCAATTCAAGGTTCTCCTGCGAGACCGTAAAGAGTTTCCAATAATGGTATGTCAGTAATATTCAACATCTTTGGAGATTTAAAAATCAGTAAGTCAACTGTCTTCACATGTTGGTGCACCCCACCTGCTCCTCAGCAGTGGTCCGGTATCACAGAGAGGTGCCTTCCATGGCAAAAGTAAACATTACTAATGCACCCACATGGATCGTTGGCCATTATTACACATGCTGTATTAGAACCAAAGGCTTGTGCTGCACAAGTCATTTGTGTTGGATATGCAGGCTTCTTTAGAACTCATCATGTGCTGCTAGCTTTAAGCACGACTGGTATTCACAACAAATAAGCTAGACCTTCAGATCTTCACCATTTGACTTCTGTTGGTCACAACTAGAAGCAAGGGACCCGTGTAAGTGATTTCTGTGATCTGTACCTCAAAAACCATACGTCAAAATAAAGAAACTAGAATATGTCAAATTCTGAAATATTTTATTTCATTCAAATCGGCAATTTCAATGAGAAAGTTGTAGTTTTCCAAAATTTCGTTTTATTCTAAAAGGTGAAGCAATATTCTCAACACTAGCAGATCTCTTTTTGTTTCTCGCTCCCAATGCATATTGTCGATTTGTCAATGTGTATTAGTGCTTCAGTTGAGGGAACCAATCGTCCATACTAAAATATGCTTGCTGTGCCCAAGTTGCTACCACTAATCAAGATAAGGTTATTAATTTAATTTTTAGCTTCTAACTTTAAATTTCTTATGTACAGAGTGTTTTAACATTTTCAATGTTAAATGTGTACATACTTTATTAATCTACAAATATCACTTATTTTTCTTAACAGCAATGTATCATACTCCTAGGGGTCCACGGCCTGCAGGTTAAGAATCACTGAACTAGATATGTAATTATACCAAACCCAATATTTTCAGTTTGAATCTGTATTGAAAGAAGATCACCACATAATAAACAAGCATTTGCAATGCAATCGGTCTCGCATTTTCTTGAGTTAGTGCTATTGGTGTAATTCATAACTGGACTTTTCTTCCCACATAAATTGATTAACCCGGTCTCATAATTATGTCTTTTCCTGCCATATAATTGCAGTGGCCCTGCATTTAACAAAAACACTTCCATTTACCTTCTTCCTCTAGCTTAAAAATTATACAATTATCACATAAACCTTTATCAGAAATAGACTTTAGGCATTAGAGTGTATTGCTCAAAACACCATAACAAAAATATCATTAGGGACGGATTGGAGGGTGAAAGGAAAGAGGGAGTCAGGAGTAAAGATGGAGCGGACAGATGGAGGATTTCTAAAGGCAGGGGTCACCTCAGCTCAGGACACTTTAGGGGCAGTCCTGACTGGTGGGTGACCCCTCCTGGTTTTTCTCATTATCTCCTCCAGCCTTGCCGCCAAAAGTGGGGGCAGTGGCCGGAGGGTGGGCATCTCTACTAGTTGGGATGCGCTGTAACAAAAGGGGTGAGCCTTTGAGGCTCACCGCCAGGTGTTACAGTCCCTGCAGGGGGAGGTGAGAAGCACCTCCACCCAGTACAGGCTTTGTTCCTGGCCACAGAGTGACAAAGGCACTCTCCCCATGTGGCCAGCAACATGTCTGGTGTGTGGCAGGCTGGCAGAAACTGGTCAGCCTACACTAGAAGTTGGATTGGTATTCAGGGGGCATCTCTAAGATACCCTCTGGGTGTATGTTACAATAAATTGCACACTGGCATCAGTGTGCACTTATTTTTCTGAGAAGTTTGATACCTAACTTCCCAGATTTCAGTGTAGCCATTATTGAACTGTGGAGTTTGTGTTTGACAAACTCCCAGACCATATACTCTTATGGCTACCCTGTACTTACAATGTCTAAGGTTTTGCTTAAACACTGTAGGGGCATTGTGCTCATGCACATATGCCCTCACCTGTGGTATAGTGCACCCTGACTTAGGGCTGTAAGGCCTGCTAGAGGGGTGACTTACCTATGCCACAGGCAGTGGGAGGTTGGCATGGCACTGTGAGAGGAGTGCCATGTCGACTTAGTATTTTTCTCCACACCAGCACACACAAGCTGTGCAGCAGTGTGCATGTGCTGAGTGAGGGGTCCCTAGGGTGGCATAAGACATGCTGCAGCCCTTAGAGACCTTCCATGGCATCAGCGCCCTTGGTACCAGGGGTACCAGTTACAAGGGACTTACCTGAGTGCCAGGGTTGTGCCAATTGTGGAGACAAAGGTACAGCTTAGGGAAAGAACACTGGTGCTGGGGTCTGGTTAGCAGGGTCCCAGCACACCTCCAATCAAAAATTAGCATCAGCAAAGACAAAAGGTTAGGGGGTAACCGTGCCAAGGAGGCATTTCCTTACACCTGAATTAAAGGTTGCATGCAACATTTTTATGTAGACTGCAATGGCAGGCCCGCAGACACATTTTACATGGGTGTCATAATATAAGCTGCAGCCCATGGGAACCCCTGGTGCCCCAATGCCCTGGGCACCATATACTAGGGGGCACCAGTAGGCCAAATGTGGGGTGTTTGTGGTCCAGGCAACCCAATTTAAAGAGGGAAAGCTTAGTCACTGGGGTCCTGGTTAGCAGGACCGCAGAGAACACAGTCAAAACACACTGCCATCAGGCAAAAAGTGGAGGGGTAACCATGCTAAAAATAGGCTACTTTCCTACAACATCTACAACACGATGAACTAAGACAAGTGTCCAAAATCTAAACCTACACTAGAGAGAGCAGAGTATCAGGAACTTGAACTCTATGGAGTGGGAAATGAAGTAAAAGGGAGATGTGTGAACAGCGTATCTTCTGTGCTGGCCCTAAATTAAAACATCCCCACATCTTCCAGATTTATGTTGGGGTTGCATGATAAGCCAGTTTACATTTCTGCAATGGAAGAATCAAACTTACTAACAGCTTCAATGTGAAAAAGCGTTCTCTGTCAGGGCAAACCCCAGCTCACAAAATTGTGTCCACGTCATCCCTTCTCCCAGGCAAGTTGTCAACACAGGCTGGATGAGAAGAGGCTAAATATAGCCCGGTTGTTTGATTCAAATGTGAATCTTATAGGCGCGGCCGGAACTGCAGTAAGCAATGTCTAGTGATGTTCCAACAAGTGCCCTTACTCGCCAAGGAATGGTGTGCTCGACAGCTCCAATATGGAATAGTGATATCCAGGTCCAAAGGTAGACCCTCAATACCAGCGATATGCTCCCTAGAACCTGTGTGTGCAATAAAAAATAAAGAATTTGGCCATAACAATGGAACCCAACGGTCTTTTCGCCTCCCAGGTAAATTCCCTTGTAAAATAGTCTTTACCAACCTTGCCCAATCTTGCTTTACTTACAGTCAACAACTCTTCCGTTGTGGTGGGTACAGCAATAATTGTACACTGTACAGAGTGCATACATCTGACTACTTGCAATTTCCAAATCTTGAGATTCTGCTTCTAGGTCTTAGTTTCCAGCCAGTCGGCTGCTCTCTGATATCAGCGGCATTGCCAGCTTCGCAGCCCCCATGGCAATCCGTTGGTGGCTTAACCAGCCCTGTTGGCTCAATTCAGCTCGCCTGGAGAGGGTACATCTAGGAGCCCTATTAGAAATGTCAGCTGATCCACAGCAGCTCTCTGCTGTTGGTGCAGCATTAACTCCTTGGTTCAGCCCCCCACTCCCCACAAGAGAACAGCAATTGTAGCTTCTATATATATCGGAGACCCATACATGTATAGAAGACTTGTATACACCATAAATGCGTCAGACAATCAACCACTGGCTGGTAGATCACAAGTAGCACACACATTGACGAGCCAGGCTCTTCACTCCCACCTGCCCAAAGTCACAGAGAAAAAGAACATAATTTTATATGTATTGTTCTGGTGGTTGAGAAGATATCAGAAACCGAGTGTAGGAAGTTGGCTCTGTATGTGCTATTTCAAAGTAAGGAATAGCATGCACAGAGTCCAAGGGTTCCCCTTAGAGGTAAAATAGTGGTAAAAATAGATAATACTAATGCTCTATTTTGTGGTAGTGTGGTCGAGCAGTAGGCTTATCCAAGGAGTAGTGTTAAGCATTTGTTGTACATACACATAGACAATAAATGAGGTACACACACTCAGAGACAAATCCAGCCAATAGGTTTTTATATAGAAAAATATCTTTTCTTAGTTTATTTTAAGAACCACAGGTTCAAATTCTACATGTAATATCTCATTCGAAAGGTATTGCAGGTAAGTACTTTAGGAACTTCAAATCATCAAAATTGCATGTATACTTTTCAAGTTATTGACAAATAGCTGTTTTAAAAGTGGACACTTAGTGCAATTTTCACAGTTCCTAGGGGAGGTAAGTATTTGTTAGTTTTACCAGGTAAGTAAGACACTTACAGGGTTCAGTTCTTGGTCCAAGGTAGCCCACCGTTGGGGGTTCAGAGCAACCCCAAAGTCACCACACCAGCAGCTCAGGGCCGGTCAGGTGCAGAGTTCAAAGTGGTGCCCAAAACACATAGGCTAGAATGGAGAGAAGGGGGTGCCCCGGTTCCGGTCTGCTTGCAGGTAAGTACCCGCGTCTTCGGAGGGCAGACCAGGGGGGTTTTGTAGGGCACCGGGGGGGGACACAAGCCCACACAGAAATTTCACCCTCAGCAGCGCGGGGGCGGCCGGGTGCAGTGTAGAAACAAGCGTCGGGTTTGTAATGGAAGTCAATGGGAGATCTAGGGATCTCTTCAGCGCTGCAGGCAGGCAAGGGGGGGGTTCCTCGGGGAAACCTCCACTTGGGCAAGGGAGAGGGACTCCTGGGGGTCACTCCTCCAGTGAAAGTCCGGTCCTTCAGGTCCTGGGGGCTGCGGGTGCAGGGTCTCTCCCAGGTGTCGGGACTTAGGATTCAAAGAGTCGCGGTCAGGGGAAGCCTCGGGATTCCCTCTGCAGGCGGCGCTGTGGGGGCTCAGGGGGGACAGGTTTTTGTACTCACAGTCTTAGAGTAGTCCTGGGGTCCCTCCTGAGGTGTTGGATCGCCACCAACCGAGTCGGGGTCGCCGGGTGCAGTGTTGCAAGTCTCACGCCTTTTGCGGGGAGCTTGCAGGGTTCTTTAAAGCTGCTGGAAACAAAGTTGCAGCTTTTCTTTGGAGCAGGTCCGCTGTCCTCGGGAGTTTCTTGTCTTTTCGAAGCAGGGGCAGTCCTCAGAGGATGTCGAGGTCGCTGGTCCCTTTGGAAGGCGTCGCTGGAGCAGGATCTTTGGAAGGCAGGAGACAGGCCGGTGAGTTTCTGGAGCCAAGGCAGTTGTCGTCTTCTGGTCTTCCTCTGCAGGGGTCTTTCAGCTAGGCAGTCCTTCTTCTTGTAGTTGCAGGAATCTAATTTTCTAGGGTTCAGGGTAGCCCTTAAATACTAAATTTAAGGGCGTGTTTAGGTCTGGGGGGTTAGTAGCCAATGGCTACTAGCCCTGAGGGTGGGTACACCCTCTTTGTGCCTCCTCCCAAGGGGAGGGGGTCACAATCCTAACCCTATTGGGGGAATCCTCCATCTGCAAGATGGAGGATTTCTAAAAGTTAGAGTCACTTCAGCTCAGGACACCTTAGGGGCTGTCCTGACTGGCCAGTGACTCCTCCTTGTTGCTTTCTTTGTTCCCTCCAGCCTTGCCGCCAAAAGTGGGGGCCGTGGCCGGAGGGGGCGGGCAACTCCACTAAGCTGGAGTGCCCTGCTGGGCTGTGACAAAGGGGTGAGCCTTTGAGGCTCACCGCCAGGTGTTACAGCTCCTGCCTGGGGGAGGTGTTAGCATCTCCACCCAGTGCAGGCTTTGTTACTGGCCTCAGAGTGACAAAGGCACTCTCCCCATGGGGCCAGCAACATGTCTCTAGTGTGGCAGGCTGCTGGAACCAGTCAGCCTACACAGATAGTCGGATAGGTTTCAGGGGGCACCTCTAAGGTGCCCTCTGGGGTGTATTTTACAATAAAATGTACACTGGCATCAGTGTGCATTTATTGTGCTGAGAAGTTTGATACCAAACTTCCCAGTTTTCAGTGTAGCCATTATGGTGCTGTGGAGTTCGTGTTTGACAGACTCCCAGACCATATACTCTTATGGCTACCCTGCACTTACAATGTCTAAGGTTTTGTTTAGACACTGTAGGGGTACCATGCTCATGCACTGGTACCCTCACCTATGGTATAGTGCACCCTGCCTTAGGGCTGTAAGGCCTGCTAGAGGGGTGCCTTACCTATACTGCATAGGCAGTGAGAGGCTGGCATGGCACCCTGAGGGGAGTGCCATGTCGACTTACTCGTTTTGTCCTCACTAGCACACACAAGCTGGCAAGCAGTGTGTCTGTGCTGAGTGAGAGGTCTCCAGGGTGGCATAAGACATGCTGCAGCCCTTAGAGACCTTCCTTGGCATCAGGGCCCTTGGTACTAGAAGTACCAGTTACAAGGGACTTATCTGGATGCCAGGGTCTGCCAATTGTGGATACAAAAGTACAGGTTAGGGAAAGAACACTGGTGCTGGGGCCTGGTTAGCAGGCCTCAGCACACTTTCAATTGTAAACATAGCATCAGCAAAGGCAAAAAGTCAGGGGGCAACCATGCCAAGGAGGCATTTCCTTACACAACCCCCCCCCAAACGAAAGAGGATGAGACTAACCTTTCCCAAGAGAGTCTTCATTTTCTAAGTGGAAGAACCTGGAAAGGCCATCTGCATTGGCATGGGCAGTCCCAGGTCTGTGTTCCACTATAAAGTCCATTCCCTGTAGGGAGATGGACCACCTCAACAGTTTAGGATTTTCACCTTTCATTTGCATCAGCCATTTGAGAGGTCTGTGGTCAGTTTGAACTAGGAAGTGAGTCCCAAAGAGGTATGGTCTCAGCTTCTTCAGGGACCAAACCACAGCAAAGGCCTCCCTCTCAATGGCACTCCAACGCTGCTCCCTGGGGAGTAACCTCCTGCTAATGAAAGCAACAGGCTGGTCAAGGCCATCATCATTTGTTTGGGACAAAACTGCCCCTATCCCATGTTCAGAGGCATCAGTCTGCACAATGAACTGCTTAGAATAATCTGGAGCTTTGAGAACTGGTGCTGAGCACATTGCCTGTTTCAGGGTGTCAAAGGCCTGTTGGCATTCCACAGTCCAGTTTACTTTCTTGGGCATTTTCTTGGAGGTGAGTTCAGTGAGGGCTGTCACAATGGATCCATATCCCTTCACAAACCTCCTGTAATACCCAGTCAAGCCAAGGAATGCCCTGACTTGAGTCTGGGTTTTTGGAGCTACCCAGTCCAGAATGGTCTGGATCTTGGGTTGGAGTGGCTGGACTTGGCCTCCACCTACAAGGTGGCCCAAGTAAACCACCGTTCCCTGCCCTATCTGGCATTTGGATGCCTTGATAGAGAGGCCTGCAGATTGCAGAGCCTTCAAAACCTTCCTCAGGTGGACCAGGTGATCCTGCCAGGTGGAGCTAAAGACAGCAATATCATCAAGATAAGCTGTGCTAAAGGACTCCAAGCCAGCAAGGACTTGATTCACCAACCTTTGGAAGGTGGCAGGGGCATTCTTTAAACCAAAGGGCATAACAGTAAACTGGTAATGCCCATCAGGTGTGGAGAATGCTGTCTTTTCTTTGGCTCCAGGTGCCATTTTTATTTGCCAGTACCCTGCTGTCAAGTCAAAGGTACTTAGAAATTTGGCAGCACCTAATTTATCAATGAGCTCATCAGCTCTTGGAATTGGATGAGCATCTGTCTTGGTGACAGAATTGAGCCCTCTGTAGTCCACACAAAACCTCATCTCTTTCTTTCCATCTTTGGTGTGAGGTTTGGGGACTAAGACCACTGGGCTAGCCCAGGGGCTGTCAGAGCGCTCAATTACTCCCAATTCCAGCATCTTGTGGACTTCCACCTTGATGCTTTCCTTAACATGGTCAGACTGTCTGAAGATTTTGTTCTTGACAGGCATGCTGTCTCCTGTGTCCACATCATGGGTACACAGGTGTGTCTGACCAGGGGTTAGGGAGAAAAGCTCAGGAAACTGTTGTAGGACTCTCCTACAATCAGCCTGCTGTTGGCCAGAGAGGGTGTCTGAGTAGATCACTCCATCTACTGTGCCATCCTTTGGGTCTGATGACAGAAGATCAGGGAGAGGTTCACTCTCTGCCTCCTGGTCCTCATCTGTTACCATCAACAGATTCACATCAGCCCTGTCGTGGAAGAGCTTAAGGCGGTTTACATGGATCACCCTCTTGGGGCTCCTGCTTGTGCCCAGGTCCACCAGGTAGGTGACCTGACTCTTCCTTTCTAGTACTGGGTAAGGGCCACTCCATTTGTCCTGGAGTGCCCTGGGAGCCACAGGCTCCAGAACCCAGACTTTCTGCCCTGGTTGGAACTCAACCAGTGCAGCCTTTTGGTCATACCAAAACTTCTGGAGTTGTTGGCTGGCCTCAAGGTTTTTGGTTGCCTTTTCCATGTACTCTGCCATTCTAGAGCGAAGGCCAAGTACATAGTCCACTATGTCCTGTTTAGGCTCATGGAGAGGTCTCTCCCAGCCTTCTTTAACAAGGGCAAGTGGTCCCCTTACAGGATGACCAAACAGAAGTTCAAAGGGTGAGAACCCTACTCCCTTCTGTGGTACCTCCCTGTAAGCGAAGAGCAGACATGGCAAGAGGACATCCCATCTCCTTTTGAGTTTTTCTGGGAGCCCCATGATCATGCCTTTTAATGTCTTGTTGAATCTCTCAACCAAGCCATTAGTTTGTGGATGGTATGGTGTAGTGAATTTATAAGTCACTCCACACTCATTCCACATGTGCTTTAGGTATGCTGACATGAAGTTGGTACCTCTGTCAGACACCACCTCCTTAGGGAAACCCACTCTGGTAAAGATACCAATGAGGGCCTTGGCTACTGCAGGGGCAGTAGTCGACCTAAGGGGAATAGCTTCAGGATACCTGGTAGCATGATCCACTACTACCAGGATATACATATTTCCTGAGGCTGTGGGAGGTTCCAGTGGACCAACTATGTCCACACCCACTCTTTCAAAGGGCACCCCCACCACTGGAAGTGGAATGAGGGGGGCCTTTGGATGCCCACCTGTCTTACCACTGGCTTGACAGGTGGGGCAGGAGAGGCAAAACTCCTTAACCATGTTGGACATATTGGGCCAGTAGAAGTGGTTGACTAACCTCTCCCACGTCTTGGTTTGTCCCAAATGTCCAGCAAGGGGAATGTCATGGGCCAATGTTAGGATGAACTCTCTGAACAGCTGAGGCACTACCACTCTCCTAGTGGCACCAGGTTTGGGGTCTCTGGCCTCAGTGTACAGGAGCCCATCTTCCCAATAGACCCTATGTGTTCCATTTTTCTTGCCTTTGGACTCTTCAGCAGCTTGCTGCCTAAGGCCTTCAAGAGAGGGACAGGTTTCTTGTCCCTTACACAGCTCTTCCCTTGAGGGTCCCCCTGGGCCCAAGAGCTCAACCTGATAAGGTTCAAGCTCCAAAGGCTCAGTTCCCTCAGAGGGCAGAACTTCTTCCTGAGAAGAGAGGTTCCCTTTCTTTTGCTGTGTTGCAGTTGGTTTCCCAACTGACTTTCCTTTTCTCTTGGTAGGCTGGGCCATTCTTCCAGACTCCAGCTCTACTTGTTCACCCTGTGCCTTGCACTGTGCTCTTGTTTTCACACACACCAGTTCAGGGATACCCAGCATTGCTGCATGGGTTTTTAGTTCTACCTCAGCCCATGCTGAGGACTCCAGGTCATTTCCAAGCAGACAGTCCACTGGGATATTTGAGGAGACCACCACCTGTTTCAGGCCATTGACCCCTCCCCATTCTAAAGTAACCATTGCCATGGGATGTACTTTTCTCTGATTGTCAGCGTTGGTGACTGTGTAAGTTTTTCCAGTCAGGTATTGGCCAGGGGAAACCAGTTTCTCTGTCACCATGGTGACACTGGCACCTGTATCCCTCAGGCCCTCTATTCTAGTCCCATTAATTAAGAGTTGCTGTCTGTATTTTTGCATGTTAGGCGGCCAGACAGCTAGTGTGGCTATATCCACCCCACCCTCAGAAACTAGAGTAGCTTCAGTGTGGACCCTGATTTGCTCTGGGCACACTGTTGATCCCACTTGGAGACTAGCCATACCAGTGTTACCTGGATGGGAGTTTGGAGTGGAACCTTTCTTGGGACAGGCCTTGTCTCCAGTTTGGTGTCCATGCTGTTTACAGCTATGACACCAGGCCTTTTTGGGATCAAAGTTTTTACCCTTGTACCCATTGTTTTGTGAAGAGGCTCTGGGCCCACCCTCCTGTGCAGGTTTTTGGGGGCCTGTAGAAGACTCTTTACTATTTTTAGTTTTGGTTGTCTCATCACCCTTCTGCTGGGGAGTCTTTGTGACCCCTTTCTTTTGGTCACCCCCTGTTGAAGTCTTGGACACCCTTGTCTTGACCCAATGGTCCGCCTTCTTTCCCAATTCTTGGGGAGAAATTGGTCCTAGGTCTACCAGATGCTGATGCAGTTTATCATTGAAACAATTACTTAACAGGTGTTCTTTTACAAATAAATTGTACAGCCCATCATAATTACTTACACCACTGCCTTGAATCCAACCATCTAGTGTTTTCACTGAGTAGTCAACAAAGTCAACCCAGGTCTGGCTCGAGGATTTTTGAGCCCCCCTGAACCTAATCCTGTACTCCTCAGTGGAGAATCCAAAGCCCTCAATCAGGGTACCCTTCATGAGGTCATAAGATTCTGCATCTTGTCCAGAGAGTGTGAGGAGTCTATCCCTACACTTTCCTGTGAACATTTCCCAAAGGAGAGCACCCCAGTGAGATCTGTTCACTTTTCTGGTTACACAAGCCCTCTCAAAAGCTGTGAACCATTTGGTGATGTCATCACCATCTTCATATTTAGTTACAATCCCTTTAGGGATTTTCAACATGTCAGGAGAATCTCTGACCCTATTTATGTTGCTGCCACCATTGATGGGTCCTAGGCCCATCTCTTGTCTTTCCCTCTCTATGGCTAGGATCTGTCTTTCCAAAGCCAATCTTTTGGCCATCCTGGCTAACTGGATGTCCTCTTCACTGGAGTTATCCTCAGTGATTTCAGAGTTGTTGGTCCCTCCTGTGAGGGAACCAGCATCTCTGACTATTATTTGTGGAGTCAGAGCTTGAGGAGCCCTGCTCTCCCTAAGTAGGACTGGAGGGGGGGAATTTCCCTCCAAGTCACTATCTTCATCCTCTGAGTTGCCATCCTCAGAGGGGTTGGCCTTTTCAAACTCTGCCAAAAGCTCCTGGAGCTGTACTTTGGTAGGTTTGGGGCCCATTGCTATTTTCTTTAGTTTACAGAGTGACCTTAGCTCTCTCATCTGTAGATGGAGGTAAGGTGTGGTGTCGAGTTCCACCACATTCACATCTGTGCTAGACATTATGCTTCTAAAAGTTGGAATACTTTTTAAGAAACTAAAACTGGTTCTAGAATCTAATTCAAACTTTTAACAAACTTTTAAACTCTAAAAGAAATGCTAAACAGGATCTAACACAAGGCCCTAGCAGGTCTTTTAAGAATTTAGAAAACTTTTCAAATTGCAAGAATGAATTTCTAATGACAATTTTGGAATTTGTCGTGTGATCCGGTATTGGCTGAGTAGTCCAGCAAATGCAAAGTCTTGTACCCCACCGCTGATCCACCAATGTAGGAAGTTGGCTCTGTATGTGCTATTTCAAAGTAAGGAATAGCATGCACAGAGTCCAAGGGTTCCCCTTAGAGGTAAAATAGTGGTAAAAATAGATAATACTAATGCTCTATTTTGTGGTAGTGTGGTCGAGCAGTAGGCTTATCCAAGGAGTAGTGTTAAGCATTTGTTGTACATACACATAGACAATAAATGAGGTACACACACTCAGAGACAAATCCAGCCAATAGGTTTTTATATAGAAAAATATCTTTTCTTAGTTTATTTTAAGAACCACAGGTTCAAATTCTACATGTAATATCTCATTCGAAAGGTATTGCAGGTAAGTACTTTAGGAACTTCAAATCATCAAAATTGCATGTATACTTTTCAAGTTATTGACAAATAGCTGTTTTAAAAGTGGACACTTAGTGCAATTTTCACAGTTCCTAGGGGAGGTAAGTATTTGTTAGTTTTACCAGGTAAGTAAGACACTTACAGGGTTCAGTTCTTGGTCCAAGGTAGCCCACCGTTGGGGGTTCAGAGCAACCCCAAAGTCACCACACCAGCAGCTCAGGGCCGGTCAGGTGCAGAGTTCAAAGTGGTGCCCAAAACACATAGGCTAGAATGGAGAGAAGGGGGTGCCCCGGTTCCGGTCTGCTTGCAGGTAAGTACCCGCGTCTTCGGAGGGCAGACCAGGGGGGTTTTGTAGGGCACCGGGGGGGACACAAGCCCACACAGAAATTTCACCCTCAGCAGCGCGGGGGCGGCCGGGTGCAGTGTAGAAACAAGCGTCGGGTTTGTAATGGAAGTCAATGGGAGATCTAGGGATCTCTTCAGCGCTGCAGGCAGGCAAGGGGGGGGTTCCTCGGGGAAACCTCCACTTGGGCAAGGGAGAGGGACTCCTGGGGGTCACTCCTCCAGTGAAAGTCCGGTCCTTCAGGTCCTGGGGGCTGCGGGTGCAGGGTCTCTCCCAGGTGTCGGGACTTAGGATTCAAAGAGTCGCGGTCAGGGGAAGCCTCGGGATTCCCTCTGCAGGCGGCGCTGTGGGGGCTCAGGGGGGACAGGTTTTTGTACTCACA
The DNA here is from genome assembly GCF_031143425.1 of Pleurodeles waltl. Taxonomy (NCBI): domain Eukaryota; kingdom Metazoa; phylum Chordata; class Amphibia; order Caudata; family Salamandridae; genus Pleurodeles; species Pleurodeles waltl. The sequence continues at coordinate 5,253,873 of NC_090448.1, read as the reverse complement.
GTCTTAGAGTAGTCCTGGGGTCCCTCCTGAGGTGTTGGATCGCCACCAACCGAGTCGGGGTCGCCGGGTGCAGTGTTGCAAGTCTCACGCCTTTTGCGGGGAGCTTGCAGGGTTCTTTAAAGCTGCTGGAAACAAAGTTGCAGCTTTTCTTTGGAGCAGGTCCGCTGTCCTCGGGAGTTTCTTGTCTTTTCGAAGCAGGGGCAGTCCTCAGAGGATGTCGAGGTCGCTGGTCCCTTTGGAAGGCGTCGCTGGAGCAGGATCTTTGGAAGGCAGGAGACAGGCCGGTGAGTTTCTGGAGCCAAGGCAGTTGTCGTCTTCTGGTCTTCCTCTGCAGGGGTCTTTCAGCTAGGCAGTCCTTCTTCTTGTAGTTGCAGGAATCTAATTTTCTAGGGTTCAGGGTAGCCCTTAAATACTAAATTTAAGGGCGTGTTTAGGTCTGGGGGGTTAGTAGCCAATGGCTACTAGCCCTGAGGGTGGGTACACCCTCTTTGTGCCTCCTCCCAAGGGGAGGGGGTCACAATCCTAACCCTATTGGGGGAATCCTCCATCTGCAAGATGGAGGATTTCTAAAAGTTAGAGTCACTTCAGCTCAGGACACCTTAGGGGCTGTCCTGACTGGCCAGTGACTCCTCCTTGTTGCTTTCTTTGTTCCCTCCAGCCTTGCCGCCAAAAGTGGGGGCCGTGGCCGGAGGGGGCGGGCAACTCCACTAAGCTGGAGTGCCCTGCTGGGCTGTGACAAAGGGGTGAGCCTTTGAGGCTCACCGCCAGGTGTTACAGCTCCTGCCTGGGGGAGGTGTTAGCATCTCCACCCAGTGCAGGCTTTGTTACTGGCCTCAGAGTGACAAAGGCACTCTCCCCATGGGGCCAGCAACATGTCTCTAGTGTGGCAGGCTGCTGGAACCAGTCAGCCTACACAGATAGTCGGATAGGTTTCAGGGGGCACCTCTAAGGTGCCCTCTGGGGTGTATTTTACAATAAAATGTACACTGGCATCAGTGTGCATTTATTGTGCTGAGAAGTTTGATACCAAACTTCCCAGTTTTCAGTGTAGCCATTATGGTGCTGTGGAGTTCGTGTTTGACAGACTCCCAGACCATATACTCTTATGGCTACCCTGCACTTACAATGTCTAAGGTTTTGTTTAGACACTGTAGGGGTACCATGCTCATGCACTGGTACCCTCACCTATGGTATAGTGCACCCTGCCTTAGGGCTGTAAGGCCTGCTAGAGGGGTGCCTTACCTATACTGCATAGGCAGTGAGAGGCTGGCATGGCACCCTGAGGGGAGTGCCATGTCGACTTACTCGTTTTGTCCTCACTAGCACACACAAGCTGGCAAGCAGTGTGTCTGTGCTGAGTGAGAGGTCTCCAGGGTGGCATAAGACATGCTGCAGCCCTTAGAGACCTTCCTTGGCATCAGGGCCCTTGGTACTAGAAGTACCAGTTACAAGGGACTTATCTGGATGCCAGGGTCTGCCAATTGTGGATACAAAAGTACAGGTTAGGGAAAGAACACTGGTGCTGGGGCCTGGTTAGCAGGCCTCAGCACACTTTCAATTGTAAACATAGCATCAGCAAAGGCAAAAAGTCAGGGGGCAACCATGCCAAGGAGGCATTTCCTTACACCGAGGCAATATAATTAAATCATACTAAGCCTTGCCAGGATCAAACATGATTTCCTCTAGCATCATCAAGACAATTGCCTTCTGTCTCCTCAATCAATGGGGACGTGAATGAACATACAGTGGTAATTTATCATCCCTCGCCCTAAGCCTCGAAGAAACCAACAATTAGCTGAGAGGGGCATCAGAATAGTCACCCTCACTCCTAAATACCTGAATTTGTTTTTCTCGCTAATATCCCTCCATGCCACTCATCTATTCCCATGTGGGGCTCATATTCACTTGTAGCCACTGCAATCCCTCGATGGTGCTGGGTGCCAAAGTTACACAGGCCCGAGACTGTAGGGACAATCGCTAGAGATCCATTCTTTCATGACTACCATCCATTTCTGGATTTTATGATCATCCCAACCTTTGACACTTGGTTGTTAATTAACAGATGTATACCTGCATGTATTGATGAAAATAGGCTACGTTCATGTATTTTTGCTTTTGTCATAAAAAAAAAAAAAAAACATAAAATCCAAGGGTGGCTTAAAAAAATATTCCCAGTCTTGGAAAGAGACCATGCTTACATATTCAGTAGAGGGGAGCTTGTACGTAGTAAAAAATTTATCACCGCGCAGTCCGAACTAGCGCCAATTATAAAAAAATCAATTGGCATTTCAAGGACTCAGACAGTGAGAATGAAGCACTGAAACAACCATGGAGGCACATCTTACCAGCCTAAAAAATTGCTTATCCTCCTCGTTCCAATAGTCCACATTCCTGGAAGGGCTAGTGGGCTAGTGATGAGGATTAAAGGATTTACCTTAAAAAATATAAAATAAAAAACACACACACACACACACACACACTGTAGGATGTTGGCTCTGTATGTGCTTTTCAAAGTAAGGAATAGCATGCACAGAGTCCAAGGGTTCCCCTTAGAGGTAAGGTAGTGGCAAAAAGAGATAATACTAATGCTCTATTTTGTGGTAGTGTGGTCGAGCAGTAGCCTTATCCAAGGAGTAGTGTTAAGCATTTGTTGAACATACACACAGGCAATAAATGAGGAACACACACTCAGAGACAAATCCAGCCAATAGGTTTTGTTATAGAAAAATATCTTTTCTTAGTTTATTTTAAGAACCACAGGTTCAAATTTTACATGTAATATCTCATTTGAAAGGTATTGCAGGTAAGTACTCTAGGAACTTTGAATCATTACTTTAGCATGTATACTTTTTACATAAAACACAATAAGCGGTTTTAAAAGTGGACACAGTGCAATTTTCACAGTTCCTGGGGGAGGTAAGTTATTGTTAGTTTTAACAGGTAAGTAAGTCACTTACAGGTTTCAGTTTTTGGTCCAAGGTAGCCCACCGTTGGGGGTTCAGAGCAACCCCAAAGTTATCACACCAGCAGCTCAGGGCCGGTCAGGTGCAAAGGTCAAAGAGGTGCCCAAAACACATAGGCTTCAATGGAGAGAAGGGGGTGCCCCGGTTCCAGTCTGCCAGCAGGTAAGTACCCGCATCTTCGGAGGGCAGACCAGGGGGGTTTTGTAGGGCACCGGGGGGGGACACAAAGTAGCACAGAAAGAACACCCTCAGCAGCGCGGGGGCGGCCGGGTGCAGTGTGCAAACACGCGTCGGGTTTTCAATGGAAGTCAATGAGAGATCAAGGGATCTCTTCAGCGTCGCAGGCAGGCAAGGGGGGGGGGGCGCTCCTCGGGGTAGCCACCACCTAGGCAAGGGAGAGGGCCTCCTGGGGGTTGAGGAAATTCGATTTTTAATACGATCGTATCGACCCGCCATTTTGTGGCCCGCCGCCATTTTATGTTGCCTTCACTCAGGCAGCACAGCGAACGAAGTCCATTCTGCCTTTTCTGCTTATTCTGCAACATGGTGTTCAAAACAGTCTTCTGCCTCTATCTTTACAAGACTGGTATTAAGGTCTGACCGAGTACACTAATCCCTGTCTGGTTTTCTAATCCTTGTTTCAACTATCTGTAGGCTCACACTATTCTCCGCCGATCTTATCTTATCGTCTGGCCTTCGCTGTCCTTTGCTAGTATTCTCTCATTTCACAACTGTCCTCCAAACGCACACAAACTTATCGCACCACATGCAACTTCGTTGTGGATCGGTTAATGAATTAGTTCAAGGGAGGGGTGACAAACACAGCTGGAGGGGAGGCAACCTTAAGTCACTTGATACTTTGTTCTGTCTTGTTTTCCGACATTTCTATTGACTCTGTTCTATCTTTACATCATTCTTACTAGCTCCTTTCTATGTGTTCTGGGAGTGTATGTAGTTAATAAATGTTTTTATACGGTATATAAGATTGTGCGCCACAAAGTAAAGTGGCAGTCTCCTGAGAACATACCTTGTGTACTTCTTGGACAACTGTACTAGCTGCAGCTAATAAATCTGATCTTTTACGCCTGACAGAGTGTCCCGTGTCTCTGTTAGTTGAGGCAGGTGAATCCAAGGAGATTTCAGGCGTACCCTGCGCCGCCAGGCCCATAAGGTTCTGGTTCTTCAACTGGCGCCCAACGTGGGGCGGCTTCAGCGGTACCGGTTCTGCCTGAAGGTCGTGAGGAACCCCGCAAGAAAATTCTGGAGGAATCGCGAGCCACGTCAAGCGACCCCTGTATGTCGAAGTGGTCCGAAGGTCTTTTTCAGCGCGGTTACTCCTTCCTGACGGCTACTGACGACTGCTGCCCTGACTGCCGCCCTGCCTTGGCCCTTTCTTTGATGATGTATGGTAAAGCGAGACGATAGACGGGCCTCTGTTGGTGTAAGAAGACATCCTTAGTTAAGTATTTGGTGGGTCGCGCCCACAAATTTTGGTCTTTGTTTTGTCCTTAGGTCCTTAGATTTGGCCATTGCAGTGGCCAAAGCCGAGGGGTAAGTGCATTTGTGCTGTGTAAACTGAAAGTTTTACCCCCTTGATGTTTGTGAACAGCCAGTAAAAATCGTGAGATGTCTGGTCTGACTAAGTTTGGAAAACTTTGTTGCTTTGGTTGTAATAGGGACTCCCAGCTTGAGGACTCCTGTCCGATTCCTTCGGTTGGAACTCCCACATATGAGCTCTATTCTAAACATGGTGTTGGTCCTATTGCCTTTAATAAGACATGGACCCGATATACAAAGAAAGATGGTGTTTTAAAATGGCCAGAAAATGGTAGTTTCGAAACTGATGTGCTAGATAATTTAGAAGCAACGTTATTTAAAAGAAAAGCCCGGCCGGCAATGTTTGACTCTTTTCGCCTTTGGCGTAAGGAAGCCAAACAGAGAGAAATTAAACAAGCGAAACGAGATAGGAAAACACAGGGAATGACGATTATACAGGCTGCTCAGCAATTCAAAGATGATGAAATAGATAATGCAATGGAAATTTCAGACAGACAGCATCGAATGGCAATAGATAAATGCTATCCGACGTTGCCTATCTCTTCCCTTGATAAGAGAAAAGATTTTGAGGAAGATTCCTTAATGTCCCACTTATTGAAATTGCTTCCGCCCTATGTACAAGGTGCTAATGCACCCCCGATGTTACAGCCTGTTCAGCCGCCAGTTGTGCTTCCGCCTGCTCCAGCTTTTCCACATTTGCCTCCTCAAGTATTGCCTATGCCAGCTTTGCCTTTAACTCCTTTGCCTTCTGCTCCTTTGGCAATTCCTAATGCTCCTTTAGTTAATTCACCTAATACCTTGTCCCCTATCCTTATGTCAAATTCTCCATCTACGCGTAAGCGATTTACCGATACTGTCTCTGGTCTCTTATCACCTTTCTTTGAAGCTTTAAACGTGTCTCCAGCTTTTTCTCGAAGACAGTCTCGTAGTCAATTCCCAGACTCCGAAGAGCGAGAAAAATTGGACTCACTTGCTTGTAGATGGATCAAGAAGGGTCCCCAATATAGTACGTCTGATATTATGTCCACCTTTCTGCAATGGAATGCACCTACGCAGAGATATGTTTTTAAAGTTATGTGCGATACTCTCGCTAAAGAATGGGAGGATATGAATTTGGGTTCGGTCCCACAGGATCTGTTAGATGTTCAGGCTGACTTTGACAAAGGACTTATTGTGGGTCCTAAGGTTGAAAACGCTGTCAGAACACTTATTTCTTTCAGATCCCTATTGTTCTCACAGACTTTTCCTGATTCTGATCCTTCAGTTAGGACAGCACTGAAAAACTATCCCATGAGAGAGGTTTCTCCAATATGGAAGGAAGAAGTTGCAGCAGCAGGTGCTAATCCAGCTATTCCTGCGCATTTTCAGCGCATATGGATACATGTCCCCTGGAAAAGGTCTGAAGTTTTAGCACTTAAACAGTCACTACCAGATTCACGCAAAAATCCTGCTGGTTACTATAAAGAGTTGTCGCAAACAGTTGATGCATGTACTATGAATCTAGCAGATATTGACATGTTGATGGGAAATGTAGTTCCACAGACAATATGGGCTAAAATTCGTAGAGAGGATCACGCTCAAGAATTAGGCGGCGATTGGAACGCTATTATTGCCGCAGATAGAGGTCAAGTAGGTGGTGCAAAGCCCGACGCTTTGATCTCAGAACTCCCTGGTAGGATTATTACATTAATTAAAACAATGATGCCTGCTTTGAGAGTCAATTGGGATAAGCTAGCAGCATGTAAACAAAAGAAAGATGAAAGTGTTTCCGATTTCTTTACCCGATTCGAGGAGACATTCATTGATCACAGTGGTCAAGATATGGCTACAGAAGGGGGACAGCGATTATTTGTGGATAAGTTTGTATATAACTTGCTTCCTGAACTATCACACAAGCTAAAAGACTCCGAGAGTTCATGGGCAGTTTCTTCTTCCGCCCAGATATTGGCTACTGCACAATATTATGAAAATAGAGACAAAGAAGAAAGGGAAAAACAAGAGAAAAAGACGAAAGAATTAAAAACTAAAGTTCTCTTGCAACAGGCTTATCCTCCTCGTTATGTTCAGCCTCAGTTTCAACAGCCTCCGCAGTTTCAGAGGTTGTATCAAAAGCCTGAACCATTCATCTCAAGACCTTTGCTAGGTCCCAATCAATGTGCTTATTGTAGGGAGGAAGGTCATTTTAAGAACAGTTGTCCGGCATTGTTGCAGCGTAATGGAGCAACATCTGCTTCACGAGGTCGTGGTGGTCTTCAGTCAGCAAATAGAGGTAGAGGTCGAGGTGTGTTAACCCAAGGGCAGCGTTCTTTTGTTCCTCCAAATTCCGGAAATTACTTTGACCAGCAAAATGTTAGGTCTACACAGTATTACAGTGAGGATCAGTATATTGAAGGAGGGAATGAAAGTCTTCATTTTGAATAGGACAGCCATGGACAAAGTAAGGGGGTTACGTCAATTCCAGTGGATCAGAATGGACCTTATGTTAATGTCACTACAATGGGTGTTTCAGAGCCATTTCTTTTAGATACTGGTGCCATGAGAAGCTCTATCATTCATTCTAAACTCCCTGGCGCACCTTTGTCTGGCTTAACGAATGTATCTGTAGGATTTTCTGGCGCCCCTGTTCGCAATCCAGTTTCTTGCCCTTTGCCTGTTTCAATAGGCCCTTATGATTTAGAAGCTCCGCTTCTTCTGACGAATGGTTGTGGTGAAAATCTGTTGGGTTTAGATCTATTAAAAAGAATGCATGCTACGATATATTGTTCACCTTCTGGTGTATACCTCACTCTAGGACAGAAAATGACTAGTCCAATGTACTTATCAAAAGATCAATTCCCACCTGAATTGCTTTCTCTTCCCGAAACGCTTTGGGCTACGGGTCCGAATGACGTTGGTTGTCTTGAGATCCCACCTTATGTTGTTACTCTCAAGCCCAATGCTGAAATGCCACGTATTCCGCAATACAGAATCTCTACTGAAGGTGAGAAAGCACTTCTGGAAATTGTCTATGATTTGATTCAGAAGGGTGTGGTTGAGGAAACGAGAGGAAATACATGTAACAGTCCTGTTCTTCCGGTTCTTAAACGCACTGATCCTTCTCAGCCTCCTGTTTATCGTTTTGTAATTGATCTTCGGGAGGTAAACAAGATTGTCGTACCACAGTTTCCTGTAGTCCCAGATATCACTGCTCTGTTGACGATGATACCTTCTACAGCGACTTGGTTTTCAGTTATCGATTTAAAGAATGCTTTCTTTAGTATTCCCATCGCTGAAGAGAGTAGAGATATTTTTGGTTTTTCCCTCGGAGGCCGAAGCTTCCGGTTTAAACGCGCACCTCAAGGTTATTGTGAAAGTCCCTCTGTTTACAGTCAAGCTCTAAAATGTCATCTTGATGCTTTTTCCTTACCGTCCGGTGCCGCTCTCATTCAGTACATGGATGACTTATTAGTTGCCGCTGATTCAGAGGAGATTTGCAAAAACGTGACAGTTGCACTGTTGCGTCATTTGTTTGATCTGAATCACAAGGTTTCTCCTTCTAAATTACAATATGTCTGTCGCGAGGTGACTTATTTGGGTCATCTCTTGTCAAAGGAGGGACGACGATTGACCCCCGAACGAATTCAGGCAATTGCACAAATGTCAGTGCCATCCACACAAAGAGAGGTACGTGCCTTTTTGGGCATTACTTCTTATTGTAGACAGTGGATTCCGAGTTTCTCTTTATTGGCTAAACCGCTGTTGGCGCTAACTTTAAAAGATACGCCTCAGCCTCTTCCGTGGACTGACGAGTGTCAGAAGAGTTTTACTGATTTGCGTATTGCTTTGTGTTCTGCTCCTGTATTGGGTACTCCTGATTACAGTAAGCCCTTTACGCTCTATGTCCACGAAAGAGAGGGTTGTGCATTGTCAGTCTTAACGCAGCGTTTTGGAGATCAACAGCGACCATGCGCATATTTCTCAGCTACGTTAGATCCAGTAGCTAAAGCATTGCCTAGTTGTCTTAAGGCGACAGCGGCAGCAGCAATTTCTATTCGACAGTCTGCTGGAGTAGTGCTAGATAATACTCTCATTGTTATGGTGCCACATGCAGTGGATATTTTACTAAATAGGACAAAAACGCAGCATCTTACGAGTGCTCGGTTGTCCGGATATGAGCTGACGCTTTTGGCTAGTCACATACACATCAAACGATGTAATACCCTGAATCCAGCTACTTTGTTGCCTCTTCCAGAAGAGAGAGATGTCTCTGAACAGCATGATTGTTTTCTCCGTACTGAAGAAGAGACTAAGGGTAGAATTGACCTAAAAGACACGCCATTAGTGAATCCAGATGGAACACTATGGGTAGATGGTTCTTGTTTCAAGCTCCCGAATGGAGATACAGTTTCAGCCTACGCTATTACTACTTTGCATACGATTGTGGAGACAGCACGCATTAGACATAATTCAGCTCAGGCAGCTGAATTGATAGCCTTAACTAGAGCGTGTGTGTTATCCAAAGGAAAAAGAGTAAACGTGTACACTGATAGCCAATACGCTTTTGGTGTAGCGTTTAACTTTGGGCGTTTATGGAAGGAAAGAGGATTCTTTACTTCCCATGGTACTAAGATACAACATGGTCAATTAGTGCCTGAACTTCTTGAGTCACTTACAATGCCTACTCAGATAGCGATCGTGAAGTGTAGTGCACACAAAAAGATTGTGGACGATGTTGGTCGAGGAAATGCATTTGCAGATGAGGTAGCGAAAAAGACAGCCAGAGACAACACAAGTCGAATGTATGTTGCAGGTCCCGCAAACTGCGTAAGAGAAAAGGGAATGTGTGAAGATACAGTAGAGAGTGTGAAATCAATTCAAGGAGAGGCTACGGAGAATGAGTTGAGAAAGTGGAAGGAAAGTACAGGAATGTTAGATGAGATGGGATGTTGGGTTGAATTATCAGAACATCAACGTTGGCTGTTACCAGATGCTTATGTACTACCTGTAGTTACTATGGCACATGGTCCAGCTCACCTAAGTGCAAAAGGAATATGTAAACTTCTGGCTCCAGTGTGGCAAAATGAGGGGATCCCAAAGTGTGCAAATAATGTAGTAAAACATTGTATTGTTTGCTTGATGTACAATCCAGGAAAGGGAACCCCAACTCCAGCAGGTCATTTTGCTCCTCCAACATATCCATTTGAGGTGTTGCAGATCGATTATATTCACATGGAACGATGCAACAACCTCAAATATGTTCTGGTGGTAGTATGTGTTTTTTCGAGATGGGTAGAAGCCTACCCTCTGAAGGACAATACTGCTTTATCAACTGCCAAAATACTTTTGAAAGAATTCTTCCCTAGGTTTGGTTTGCCGCGCATTGTCTGGAGTGACAATGGGAGCGAATTTGTGGGTCAAGTCATGCAAAAAGTTTGTGCAGGTCTTGGCATAAAACAGAAGTTCCACGCGGCGAATCACCCACAGTCGGCTGGTTTAGTAGAATGCTACAATGGAACCTTGAAGCTTAAAATTGCTAAGGTTCAAGCTAGCACAGGACTTAATTGGCCTGATGCTTTACCATTGGCTCTTCTGTCCACCAGAACAGCAGTACACTCTCGTTTGGGGCTTAGCCCTTACGAAGTGATATTTGGTCGCCCAGCTAATGTATGGGGAGTTCCTCGCCTTAAGAAATACTCAGACTTGCCATACCCGATGTTGATTGACTACTTGCATGACCTTACAACTAAATTGCGTGTTCTTCATCAACAGGTTCAGAGTGCTCTACCAGAGGCTTCTACAGACCCAGGTCATTCCATCCGACCAGGTGACTGGGTCTGCACGAAAAATTTCCAACGACAGAGAAATTTGGAGCCCAGATGGAGAGAGCCACGCCTGGTTCTTTTGACCACAAGAACAGCAGTTAAAGTCGAAGGAAAGAAAAACTGGGTGCATGCCGTGCACTGCAAGAAAGTGCCTTTGCCTTTGCCTTTCGATCAGTGGGTCCGTAGAGGCATCAGTGACTCTGAAAGTGAGAAAGTTCCGCAATTTGTACCATTCAGTGATGCGCGTCTAATTGGAACACTTTCTGAGAAAGAGGACGACGACATCCTTCAAGAAGCAATACCATCGCATCGTCGCTTGAACACGACAAATCCAGGAACATTGTTTCAAAACCAGACTGCCTCTGGACAGGAACGCTATAATTTGAGACCAAGACCAAAGAACTTGTAAATTTCTCTCCTATGTAGTACTCTATCCCGGTTGCAGGGTCACGGTAGGAGTCTTAGTTACGACCTGAGTAAGTGGCAATAGGCCTGCAGGACCTCACAGTGTCATAGGACGGTAGATAATCGTAACTACAGTGATTGAGGAAGATTGCCGTGAGCATCCACTTAGAAAGATGGAGGCTACATTAGATAAAAGAGAAAGTAAAAATGTAAAGAATAATTGTAAAGAAATATATGGTCGTTGTAGTATTGCTCTATGCGTCATTATATTGTCGTGTATTCTTTTGGCATCTGTAAACTGGATCATTATTACTCTGCAGCAAAAAGTTGTCTCTTCTCCTACCTCTACATCTTCTTCTACTATCTCTCCGCACCTATTTCACACTCTTCCCCAGCATGAACTCATCAGAAGAACTGAATACTTTAACAATTCCTTCGTCCAGTTGTTACATCAACATCAGTTAGTGATCAATACAACTGACTGTTGGGTGTGTGGACTCATACCACATACGGTAGAAAAAGGAATGCCATATTTAGTTCTTCCATTCTCCTATGAAGGTTCCGCTTGGGCTTATTTTGTCATTTTCAATAATGCATATCAAAGTAAAATTAAACAACCTGTCAGTTCACATAGTGTTGGTTCAGATTTCAGTCATAGTTTATTGATAAAGGGAATGGTAGCTATGGCTAAAATCATGGAAAAAAGTGAAGCTTCCATAGATGAAAGAAAAGCATATACCAATTGGAACATAACTAATTACATTTCCAGCCTCAATGATAAGATTGAGCAAGGAAAATCTCCTCCGATACGGGTCATACCCCAACAAGGAAATTTCTGTCTGCAAATAAATGGTAGAACTCCAAACACCGGACAAAGAGAAAGTTTATGTTCCCATACATATGTTTATTCAGCCCTGAATTCACCGCCGTTAGTACCATCTCAAGGTACATACTTTGTTTGCCACGATAGGGCTTATACATGGTTGCCAGCTGATTTTTCTGGTACTTGTTATATAGCCTTTCTTCTTCCCCCTACATACACCGCTCCTGCGAATCATCATAAAAATAGATATGGCAGAGGGATTGTGGATTCGAAAGACACAGCAGGACAAGAGGGAGGAGATTTCCTCAAAGGATTTCTTCCCTTCTGGGGTCCAATATCCAACAGCAGAAATATAAGGCAATTGGTTCGTGTCGTAGAAACCACCATAGACATCACTGTAGGAGCTTTAAGTAACATTACAGCTGAACTACAGGCTGATCGTCTTATGACCTTGCAGAACCGTGTTGCCTTAGACTTTGTTCTTGCGGACCGTGGTGGAGTATGCAAATTGATCGGATCAAGTTGCTGTATTTTCATACCTAATGACGCTCCGACAGTATACCAAGCTATCTCTAAGTTACACATAATCTCCGAATCGATTCATCAGGACGAAGGAGATTGGTCCTTTTCAGAGTGGTTTTGGGGATTGCTGTCCAAATGGGGTTGGAAGGTATTGACATTCTTTGGAGTAATTTTAGCTTTTATATTCTCTTGTTGTCTTTGTATGCACTGCGGTCCTGCCATCTGCAACCTATGTGCTACTGCATGTATTCCCAAACCCAAGTCACAAAGAGCAGAGAATATCAAAATGATGGTACAGCAACAGCTTGATGACCTCATGGCCATAGACATCGACTCAGATTAACATGAGTTTGTGTATCTTGCCTGAGTTCTGGCAAAAGGAGGGTCTGAGGAAATTCGATTTTTAATACGATCGTATCGACCCGCCATTTTGTGGCCCGCCGCCATTTTATGTTGCCTTCACTCAGGCAGCACAGCGAACGAAGTCCATTCTGCCTTTTCTGCTTATTCTGCAACATGGTGTTCAAAACAGTCTTCTGCCTCTATCTTTACAAGACTGGTATTAAGGTCTGACCGAGTACACTAATCCCTGTCTGGTTTTCTAATCCTTCTTTCAACTATCTGTAGGCTCACACTATTCTCCGCCGATCTTATCTTATCGTCTGGCCTTCGCTGTCCTTTGCTAGTATTCTCTCATTTCACAACTGTCCTCCAAACGCACACAAACTTATCGCACCACATGCAACTTCGTTGTGGATCGGTTAATGAATTAGTTCAAGGGAGGGGTGACAAACACAGCTGGAGGGGAGGCAACCTTAAGTCACTTGATACTTTGTTCTGTCTTGTTTTCCGACATTTCTATTGACTCTGTTCTATCTTTACATCATTCTTACTAGCTCCTTTCTATGTGTTCTGGGAGTGTATGTAGTTAATAAATGTTTTTATACGGTATATAAGATTGTGCGCCACAAAGTAAAGTGGCAGTCTCCTGAGAACATACCTTGTGTACTTCTTGGACAACTGTACTAGCTGCAGCTAATAAATCTGATCTTTTACGCCTGACAGAGTGTCCCGTGTCTCTGTTAGTTGAGGCAGGTGAATCCAAGGAGATTTCAGGCGTACCCTGCGCCGCCAGGCCCATAAGGTTCTGGTTCTTCAGGGTCACTCCTGCACAGGAGTTCCGTTCCTTTAGGTGCTGGGGGCTGCGGGTGCAGGGTCTTTTCCAGCCGTCGGGAAATGGAGTTCAGGCAGTCGCGGTCAGGGGGAGCCTGGGGATTCCCTCTTCAGGCGTCGCTGTGGGGGCTCAGGGGGGACAACTTTGGTTACTCACAGTCGTAGAGTCGCCGGAGGGTCCTCCCTGAAGCGGTGTTTCTCCACCAGTCGAGTCGGGGTCGCCGGGTGCAGTGTTGCAAGTCTCACGCTTCTTGCGGGGAGTTGCAGGGGTCTTTTAAATCTGCTCCTTGTAACAAAGTTGCAGTTCTTTTGGAGCAGTGCCGCTGTCCTCGGGAGTTTCTTGTCTTTTTCGAAGCAGGGCAGTCCTCAGAGGATTCAGAGGTCGCTGGTCCCTTGGAAAGCGTCGCTGGAGCAGGTTTCTTTGGAAGGCAGGAGACAGGCCGGTAAGTCTGGGGCCAAGGCAGTTGGTGTCTTCTGTTCTTCCTCTGCAGGGGTTTGTCAGCTCAGCAGTCCTTCTTCTTGTTAGTTGCAGGAATCTGTTTTTCTAGGTTCAGGGGAGCCCTTAAATACTAGATTTAAGGGTGTGTTTAGGTCTGGGGGGTTAGTAGCCAATGGCTACTAGCCCTGAGGGTGAGTACACCCTCTTTGTGCCTCCTCCCAAGGGGAGGGGGTCACATCCCTAATTCTATTGGGGGAATCCTCCATCTGCAAGATGGAGGATTTCTAAAAGTTAGAGTCACTTCAGCTCAGGACACCTTAGGGGCTGTCCTGACTGGCCAGTGACTCCTCCTTGTTGTTTTCTTTGTTTCCTCCAGCCTTGCCGCCAAAAGTGGGGGCCGTGGCCGGAGGGGGCGGGCAACTCCACTAAGCTGGAGTGGCCTGCGGTGCTGTGACAAAGGGGTGAGCCTTTGAGGCTCACCGTAAGGTGTTACAGCTCCTGCCTGGGGGAGGTGTTAGCATCTCCACCCAGTGCAGGCTTTGTTACTGGCCTCAGAGTGACAAAGGCACTCTCCCCATGGGGCCAGCAACATGTCTCTAGTGTGGCAGGCTGCTGGAACCAGTCAGCCTACACAGATAGTCGGTTAAGTTTCAGGCGGCACCTCTAAGGTGCCCTCTGGGGTGTATTTTACAGTAAAATGTACACTGGCATCAGTGTACATTTATTGTGCTGAGAAGTTTGATACCAAACTTCCCAGTTTTCAGTGTAGCCATTATGGTGCTGTGGAGTTCGTGTAAAACAGACTCCCAGACCATATACTCTTATGGCTACCCTGCACTTACAATGTCTAAGGTTTTGCTTAGACACTGTAGGGGCACAGTGCTCATGCACTGGTGCCCTCACCTATGGTATAGTGCACCCTGCCTTAGGGCTGTAAGGCCTGCTAGAGGGGTGTCTTACCTATACTGCATAGGCAGTGAGAGGCTGGCATGGCACCCTGAGGGGAGTGCCATGTCGACTTACTCATTTTGTTCTCACTAGCACACACAAGCTGGTAAGCAGTGTGTCTGTGCTGAGTGAGGGGTCTCTAGGGTGGCATAAGACATGCTGCAGCCCTTAGAGACCTTCCCTGGCATCAGGGCCCTTGGTACCAGAGGTACCAGTTACAAGGGACTTATCTGGATGCCAGGGTGTGCCAATTGTGGAATCAAAAGTACACGTTAGGGAAAGAACACTGGTGTTGGGGCCTGGTTAGCAGGCCTCAGCACACTTTCAATTCAAAACATAGCATCAGCAAAGGCAAAAAGTCAGGGGGTAACCATGCCAAGGAGGCATTTCCTTACACAACCCCCCCCCCCCCCAAACGAAAGAGGATGAGACTAACCTTTCCCAAGAGAGTCTTCATTTTCTAAGTGGAAGAACCTGGAAAGGCCATCTGCATTGGCATGGGCAGTCCCAGGTCTGTGTTCCACTATAAAGTCCATTCCCTGTAGGGAGATGGACCACCTCAACAGTTTTGGATTTTCACCTTTCATTTGCATCAGCCATCTGAGAGGTCTGTGGTCAGTTTGAACTAGGAAGTGAGTACCAAAGAGGTATGGTCTCAACTTCTTCAGGGACCAAACCACAGCAAAGGCCTCCCTCTCAATGGCACTCCAACGCTGCTCCCTGGGGAGTAACCTCCTGCTAATGAAAGCAACAGGCTGGTCAAGGCCATCATCATTTGTTTGGGACAAAACTGCCCCTATCCCATGTTCAGAGGCATCTGTTTGCACAATGAATTGCTTGGAGTAATCTGGAGCTTTTAGAACTGGTGCTGTGCACATAGCTTGCTTCAGGGTGTCAAAGGCCTGTTGGCATTCTACAGTCCAGTTTACTTTCTTGGGCATTTTCTTGGAGGTGAGTTCTGTGAGGGCTGTCACAATGGATCCATATCCCTTCACAAACCTCCTATAGTACCCAGTCAAGCCAAGGAATGCCCTGACTGGAGTCTGGGTTTTTGGAGCTACCCAGTCCAGAATAGTCTGGATCTTGGGTTGGAGTGGCTGAACTTGGCCTCCACCTACAAGGTGTCCCAAGTAAACCACAGTTCCCTGCCCTATCTGGCATTTGGATGCCTTGATAGAGAGGCCTGCAGATTGCAGGGCCTTCAAAACCTTCTTCAGGTGGACCAGGTGATCCTGCCAGGTGGAGCTGAAGACAGCAATATCATCAAGATAAGCTGCACTAAAGGATTCCAACCCAGCAAGGACTTGATTCACCAACCTTTGGAAGGTGGCAGGGGCATTCTTTAAACCAAAGGGCATAACAGTGAACTGATAATGCCCATCAGGTGTGGAGAATGCTGTCTTTTCTTTTGCTCCAGGGGCCATTTTGATTTGCCAGTACCCTGCTGTTAAGTCAAAGGTACTTAAGAATTTGGCAGCCCCTAATTTGTCTATTAGCTCATCAGCTCTAGGAATGGGATGAGCATCTGTCTTGGTGACAGAGTTGAGACCTCTGTAGTCCACACAAAACCTCATCTCTCTCTTTCCTTCTTTGGTGTGAGGTTTGGGGACTAAGACCACTGGGCTAGCCCTGGGGCTGTCAGAGTACTCAATTACTCCCAATTCCAGCATCTTGTGGACTTCCACCTTGATGCTTTCCTTAACTTGGTCAGACTGTCTAAATATTTAGTTTTTGACAGGCATGTTGTCTCCTGTGTCCACATCATGGGTACACAGGTGTGTCTGACCAGGGGTTAGGGAAAAGAGTTCAGCAAACTGCTGCAGGACCTTCCTACAGTCAGACTGCTGTTGGCCAGAGAGGGTGTCTGAGTAGATCACTCCATCTACTGAGCCATCTTTAGGGTCTGATGAGAGGAGATCAGGGAGAGGTTCACTCTCAGCTTCCTGGTCCTCATCTGTTACCATCAACAGATTTACATCAGCCCTGTCATGGAAGAGCTTAAGGCGGTTCACATGGATCACCCTCTTTGGGCTCCTGCTTGTGCCCAGGTCCACCAGGTAGGTGACCTGACTCTTCCTTTCTAGTACTGGGTAAGGGCCACTCCATTTGTCCTGAAGTGCCCTGGGAGCCACAGGCTCCAGAACCCAGAATTTCTGCCCTGGTTGAAATTCAACCAATGCAGCCTTTTGGTCATACCACAACTTCTGGAGTTGTTGGTTGGCCTCAAGGTTTTTACTTGCCTTCTCCATGTACTCTGCCATCCTTGAGCGAAGGCCAAGTACATAGTCCACTATGTCTTGTTTAGGCTCATGAAGAGGTCTCTCCCAGCCTTCTTTAACAAGAGCAAGTGGTCCCCTTACAGGGTGGCCAAACAGAAGTTCAAAGGGTGAGAATCCTACTCCCTTCTGAGGCACCTCTCTGTAAGCGAAAAGCAGACATGGCAAGAGGACATCCCATCTCCTTTTGAGTTTTTCTGGGAGCCCCATGATCATGCCCTTTCATGTCTTGTTGAATCTCTCAACAAGGCCATTAGTTTGTGGATGATATGGTGTAGTGAATTTATAAGTCACTCCACACTCATTCCACATGTGTTTTAGGTATGCTGACATGAAGTTGGTACCTCTGTCAGACACCACCTCCTTAGGGAAGCCCACTCTGGTAAAGATACCAATGAGGGCCTTGGCTACTGCAGGGGCAGTAGTCGACCTAAGGGGAATAGCTTCAGGATACCTAGTAGCATGATCCACTACTACTAGGATGTACATATTTCCTGAGGCTGTGGGAGGTTCCAGTGGACCAACTATGTCCACACCCACTCTTTCAAAGGGGACCCCCACCACTGGAAGTAGAATGAGGGGGGCCTTTGGGTGCCCACCTGTCTTACCACTGGCTTGACAGGTGGGGCAGGAGAGGCAAAACTCCTTAACCTTCTGGGACATATTGGGCCAGTAGAAGTGGTTGACTAACCTCTCCCACGTCTTGGTTTGTCCCAAATGCCCAGCAAGGGGAATATCATGGGCTAAGGTCAGAATAAACTCTCTGAAACCCTGAGGCACTACCACTCTCCTAGTGGCACCAGGTTTGGGATCTCTTGCCTCAGTGTACAGGAGTCCATCTTCCCAATAGACCCTATGTGTTCCATTTTTCTTGCCTTTGGACTCTTCAGCAGCTTGCTGCCTAAGGCCTTCAAGAGAGGGACAGCTTTCTTGTCCCTTACACAACTCTTCCCTTGAGGGTCCCCCTGGACCTAAGAGCTCAACCTGATAAGGTTCCAGTTCCATAGGCTCAGTTCCCTCAGAGGGCAGAACTTCTTCCTGAGAAGAGAGGTTCTCTTTTTGGTGTTGTGTTGCAGCTGGTTTCCCAGCTGACTTTCCTTTTCTCTTGGTAGGCTGGGCCATTTTTCCAGACTCCAGCTCTACTTTTTCACCCTGTGCCTTGCACTGTGCCCTTGTCTTGACACACACCAGTTCAGGGATACCCAGCATGGCTGCATGGGTTTTTAGTTCTACCTCAGCCCATGCTGAGGACTCCAGGTCATTTCCAAGCAAACAGTCTACTGGGATATTTGAGGAGACCACCACCTGTTTCAGGCCATTGACCCCTCCCCACTCTAAAGTTACCATTGCCATGGGATGTACTTTAGTTTGATTGTCAGCATTGGTGACTGGATAGGTTTGTCCAGTCAGGTATTGGCCAGGGGAAACCAGTTTCTCTGTCACCATGATGACACTGGCACCTGTATCCCTCAGGCCCTCTACACTTGTCCCATTAATTAAGAGCTGTTGCCTGTATTTTTGCATGTTAGGGGGCCAGGCAGCCAGTGTGGCTAAATCCACCCCACCCTCAGAGACTAATGTAGCTTCAGTGCGACACCTGATTTGCTCTGGGCACACTGTTGATCCCACTTGGAGACTGGCCATTCCAGTTTTACCTGGATGGGAGTTAGAAGTGGTATCTTTCTTGGGACAGGCCTGGTCTCCAGTTTGGTGTCCAGACTGACTACAGCTACGACACCAGGCCTTTTTGGGATCAAAGTTTTTACCCTTGTACCCAGAATTGTTTTGTGAAGAGGCTCTGGGCCCACCCTCCTGTGCAGGTTTTTGGGGGCCTGTAGAAGACTCTTTACTATTTTTGTTTTTGGCTGTCTCGCCACCTTTCCCCTGGGGAGGATTTGTGACCCCTTTCTTTTGGTCACCCCCTGTGGAAGTTTTGGACACCCTAGTCTTGACCCAATGGTCCGCCTTCTTTCCCAATTCTTGGGGAGAAATTGGTCCTAGGCCCACCAGATGCTGATGCAGTTTATCATTGAAACAATTACTTAACAGGTGTTCTTTCACAAATAAATTGTACAGCCCATCATAATTACTTACACCACTGCCTTGAATCCAACCATCTAGTGTTTTTACTGAGTAGTCTACAAAGTCAACCCAGGTCTGGCTCGAGGATTTTTGAGCCCCCCTGAATCTAATCCTATACTCCTCAGTGGAGAATCCAAAGCCCTCAATCAGGGTACCCTTCATGAGGTCATAAGATTCTGCATCTTTTCCAGAGAGTGTGAGGAGTCTATCCCTACACTTTCCTGTGAACATTTCCCCAAAGGAGAGCACCCAAGTGAGATTTGTTCACTTTTCTGGTTACACAAGCCCTCTCAAAAGCTGTGAACCATTTGGTGATATCATCACCATCTTCATATTTTGTTACAATCCCTTTGGGGATTTTCAACATGTCAGGAGAATCTCTGACCCTATTTATGTTGCTGCCACCATTGATGGGTCCTAGGCCCATCTCTTGTCTTTCCCTTTCTATGGCCAGGATCTGTCTTTCCAAAGCCAATCTTTTGGCCATCCTGGCTAACTGGGTGTCCTCTTCACTGGAGTTATCCTCAGTGATTTCAGAGACGTTGGTCCCTCCTGTGAGGGAACCAGCATCTCTGACTAGTATTTGTGGAGTCAGGGCTTGAGAGGCCCTGTCTTCCCTAGATAGGACTGGTAGGGGGGAATCTTCCTCCAATTCACTATCTTCATCCTCTGTGTTGCCATCCTCAGAGGGGTTGGCCTTTTCAAACTCTGCCAACAGCTCCTGGAGCTGTAGTTTGGAAGGTCTGGGGCCCATTACTATTTTCTTTATTTTACAGAGTGACCTTAGCTCCCTCATCTTAAGATGGAGGTAAGGTGTGGTGTCGAGTTCCACCACATTCATCTCTGCACTAGACATTATGCTTCTAAAAGTTGGAATACTTTTTAAGAATCTAAAACTAGTTCTAGAATCTAATTCAAACTTTTAACAAACTTTTAAACTCTAAAAGAAATGCTAACAGGGACTAACACAAGGCCCTAGCAGGACTTTAAAGAATTTAGAAAAATTTCAAATTGCAAAAAATCTATTTCTAATGACAATTTTTGGAATTTGTCGTGTGATCAGGTATTGGCTGAGTAGTCCAGCAAATGCAAAGTCTTGTACCGCACCGCTGATCCACCAATGTAGGATGTTGGCTCTGTATGTGCTATTTCAAAGTAAGGAATAGCATGCACAGAGTCCAAGGGTTCCCCTTAGAGGTAAGATAGTGGCAAAAAGAGATAATACTAATGCTCTATTTTGTGGTAGTGTGGTCGAGCAGTAGGCTTATCCAAGTAGTAGTGTTAAGCATTTGTTGTACATACACACAGGCAATAAATGAGGAACACACACTCAGAGACAAATCCAGCCAATAGGTTTTGTTATAGAAAAATATATTTTCTTAGTTTATTTTAAGAACCACAGGTTCAAATTTTACCTGTAATATCTCATTTGAAAGGTATTGCAGGTAAGTACTCTAGGAACTTTGAATCATTACTTTAGCATGTATACTTTTTACATAAAACACAATAAGCTGTTTTAAAAGTGGACACAGTGCAATTTTCACAGTTCCTGGGGGGAGGAAAGTTATTGTTAGTTTTAACAGGTAAGTAAGTCACTTACAGGTTTCAGTTTTTGGTCCAAGGTAGCCCACCGTTGGGGGTTCAGAGCAACCCCAAAGTTATCACACCAGCAGCTCAGGGCCGGTCTGGTGCAAAGGTCAAAGAGGTGCCCAAAACACATAGGCTTCAATGGAGAGAAGGGGGTGCCCCAGTTCCAGTCTGCCAGCAGGTAAGTACCCGCGTCTTCGGAGGGCAGACCAGGGGGGTTTTGTAGGGCACCGGGGGGGGGGGACACAAAGTAGCACAGAAAGTACACCCTCAGCAGCGCGGGGGCGGCCGGGTGCAGTGTGCAAACACGCGTCGGGTTTTCAATGGAAGTCAATGAGAGATCAAGGGATCTCTTCAGCGTCGCAGGCAGGCAAGGGGGGGGCTCCTCGGGGTAGCCACCACCTAGGCAAGGGAGAGGGCCTCCTGGGGGTCACTCCTGCACAGGAGTTCAGTTCCTTTAGGTGCTGGGGGCTGCGGGTGCAGGGTCTTTTCCAGCCGTCGGGAAATGGAGTTCAGGCAGTCGCGGTCAGGGGGAGCCTGGGGATTCCCTCTGCAGGCGTCGCTGTGGGGGCTCAGGGGGGACAACTTTGGTTACTCACAGTCGTAGAGTCGCCGGAGGGTCCTCCCTGAAGCGTTGTTTCTCCACCAGTCGAGTCGGGGTCGCCGGGTGCAGTGTTGCAAGTCTCACGCTTCTTGCGGGGAGTTGCAGGGGTCTTTTAAATCTGCTCCTTGTAACAAAGTTGCAGTTCTTTTGGAGCAGTGCCGCTGTCCTCGGGAGTTTCTTGTCTTTTTCGAAGCAGGGCAGTCCTCAGAGGATTCAGAGGTCGCTGGTCCCTTGGAAAGCGTCGCTGGAGCAGGTTTCTTTGGAAGGCAGGAGACAGGCCGGTAAGTCTGGGGCCAAGGCAGTTGGTGTCTTCTGTTCTTCCTCTGCAGGGGTTTGTCAGCTCAGCAGTCCTTCTTCTTGTTAGTTGCAGGAATCTGTTTTTCTAGGTTCAGGGGAGCCCTTAAATACTAGATTTAAGGGCGTGTTTAGGTCTGGGGGGTTAGTAGCCAATGGCTACTAGCCCTGAGGGTGAGTACACCCTCTTTGTGCCTCCTCCCAAGGGGAGGGGGTCACATCCCTAATCCTATTGGGGGAATCCTCCATCTGCAAGATGGAGGATTTCTAAAAGTTAGAGTCACTTCAGCTCAGGACACCTTAGGGGCTGTCCTGACTGGCCAGTGACTCCTCCTTGTTGTTTTCTTTGTTTCCTCCAGCCTTGCCGCCAAAAGTGGGGGCCGTGGCCGGAGGGGGCGGGCAACTCCACTAAGCTGGAGTGTCCTGCGGTGCTGTGACAAAGGGGTGAGCCTTTGAGGCTCACCGCCAGGTGTTACAGCTCCTGCCTGGGGGAGGTGTTAGCATCTCCACCCAGTGCAGGCTTTGTTACTGGCCTCAGAGTGACAAAGGCACTCTCCCCATGGGGCCAGCAACATGTCTAGTGTGGCAGGCTGCTGGAACCAGTCAGCCTACACAGATAGTCGGTTAAGTTTCAGGGGGCACCTCTAAGGTGCCCTCTGGGGTGTATTTTACAATAAAATGTACACTGGCATCAGTGTGCATTTATTGTGCTGAGAAGTTTGATACCAAACTTCCCAGTTTTCAGTGTAGCCATTATGGTGCTGTGGAGTTCGTGTAAAACAGACTCCCAGACCATATACTCTTATGGCTACCCTGCACTTACAATGTCTAAGGTTTTGCTTAGACACTGTAGGGGCACAGTGCTCATGCACTGGTGCCCTCACCTATGGTATAGTGCACCCTGCCTTAGGGCTGTAAGGCCTGCTAGAGGGGTGTCTTACCTATACTGCATAGGCAGTGAGAGGCTGGCATGGCACCCTGAGGGGAGTGCCATGTCGACTTACTCATTTTGTTCTCACTAGCACACACAAGCTGGTAAGCAGTGTGTCTGTGCTGAGTGAGGGGTCTCTAGGGTGGCATAAGACATGCTGCAGCCCTTAGAGACCTTCCCTGGCATCAGGGCCCTTGGTACCAGAGGTAACAGTTACAAGGGACTTATCTGGATGCCAGGGTGCGCCAATTGTGGAATCAAAAGTACAGGTTAGGGAAAGAACACTGGTGTTGGGGCCTGGTTAGCAGGCCTCAGCACACTTTCAATTCAAAACATAGCATCAGCAAAGGCAAAAAGTCAGGGGGTAACCATGCCAAGGAGGCATTTTCTTACACACACACACACAACACCGAACAACAACTTTCAATTAGGGCCGTAAATAATAACCATAAGCTACCGATGAAGAAAGATTTAACCTCCTTAAAAATGAACTCAATAAGCTCCTAGGAAGAAGGAAATATAGCCATGGCGCTCCCCTATTAAAGGAGGAAATAACTAAATTAAGACACCTTTAGAGGAAAAACTCTGGGAAACCAGAAAACAGAAGATACACAATGGATCATCCTTCACGAGGTGGCCAAAGCCCCAGGGAATGTTGGTCCTTTTGCAACCAGTCTTCTACTCATAAGCTATCCCTCGTCCCCCACATCTCTCCTGCCACCTGGATTTCAGACCTTAGACAGCTGCATGTTAACATGTTGGCTATTACTTATGGCACATTTATCTAAGACATTCACAGGATAAAGAGCCTCAACTTACTACTGTATAAGAAGCTCAAAGAGTCCTCAAAACCACACGACACAATGGGGATCCTGGCCCAAACGACATCCGTGCCTTTGTTTTTAAACAGTCTCTATGGGCAACATATTGTCCCCTCTTTCGAACCACTGCTTTTCACCAAATGTAATTCATGACAGTCCACAGGGCTCGCTATTGGTCCCAATTCACAAATCTTCTGAAAACTACTGACTCGTGGCTGTTTTGGGTCTGGAAGGAAAGTGTTGTGTCAGACTTCTCTTCAAAAAGCTGGAGCAGAGAGTGACCGAAAAGTACCTGATACTATCTCTTCAAAGAGAGATTCCGAAAGGTTGCACCATTGATGACAATATACTGGCCTTAGCCACTCTGGTAGATCAAACAGTGTCAAAAAAGGGCAGAAGTATACATTCTGCTTTCAGAGTTTTCAACACAACACTCGACAATATCTGCAGAGGCAAACTATGGGCAATACTAGAAGTGGAACAACCTGCCTCTTTTGCTAAGAGCAATCATCAGCCTCGACATTGACACTTGAAGAAAGATTAAGTTAACATCCAAATGGGCAACTTCAGTAAAAGGCTTCATGAACAAAGGACTGAAGCAGGGCTGCGTCTCAGCAGCCGGCTCTTTAACCTCTATTCTTCAATGACAACTAACGTATCTCTTAAAGAGCTAGCAGTAAACTGGGGATCCAAAGGGCAGTGATGCCGGCCAAAAACAAATTCTTAAGAAATCGTAAAGCATACACACTTCTCTCGTAGGTGAAGGGTGATCTGAGCTTACCAAGCGAGCCAGACTAGAGAGAGTAACTTTGCAGACAGAAACAGATCAGATTGCTTTAAAGAAATGTGGTGAGAATATTTGAACAAACGCGAGTAGGAAATACTACATTACAGCATATTTCTAACGAAGCAGCACATATGTATAGCTTCATTTGTAGATTTAACTGAATGATTTCCTTTTGAAAAGTTTTCTCATCTGTATTTTGTATCCTCGTGTGCTTACATACATGGTGTGTGAATATAAAGATAGCTATGCTTTTTTGTTTTAAATCCATTTCAGTGTCAATATATTTAAAATACCCTATAAACATGAAATAAACAAAAAAAAGCCAAAGAAGAAATATAGCCAACTTACAACACCCCCTCTCACCCCCCCCCCCCCAAGGGGAGGGGGCACAAGGGCAATTAAGTCACATTTCTAATGCTAATATTTTCCAAACATCAGATCAAGCAAACATTCCCCATAATGTGCTGCTGCAAAGATTACTTTAAGGCCATGCCTGCACTTTGTATCCGGTCACCTCTCTTCACTTGGCACAAAATCACTGAAGATTACCTTGTTCCATCAATATTGCACCCAAAATGAGTAATTGGCATTTCTTACCTTCCAGCCCTTTTGCCGACACTCTGGTGACTTCCCATGATGTTCTCAACTCCCTTCCCCTAACATTTTTCTATGTCACATTGTAAATGGTTCTTCTTGAAGATCCGATGTTCAGACTTACCCCACTTGTACATTTTAAGCGTCCTGGTACAAGAATGGGTCTATTTGCAGTATAACAAACCGTCTTATTTATATGCTTGTTATAAAGTGCTATTTCTATCCAAAGAGGAGGCAGACTGCATTACGTTACAAAGATGGGAAAGGATGACATTTTGTCACAAAACATAAAGGGGAAGAAAAGCAGCACATGATTCCTCTTGTCGCTCCCCACCAAGCCACTTCCTGGAGATTAAAAGGTCACTAAGCCTTTTGTGCCCCAGACTCTCCAAAGCCAATAGGAAGCTGATGATGGGCCTCGAAGAGACAAGGAGTGTGAATGTCACAGCTACATCACAAACTGAAACTGGGGGAATCCTGCATTTATACTTTTTGTATTTTATGTTATTGTATCTTCACACCCCATAAATGATTCTGGAAATTAACAGCTTCACAGAAGCGAAAACGACCTTCATAAAGTTAGACAATTTTTTTAAGTTACCTTCCTGCAAATAAAAATTAAAAAGTTTAATGTTTAACTTTTATTGATTAAAAAAAAAAAAAAAAATGCTAATTGGTTTTCAGCCTTTTCATTTAGACCGGAACCACAATTCTTCCATTTTAAAAATACTATATTACTGAATAGTGTATTTAACTTTAAAACCGTATCTTTCACTAATCCCTTCAATTTCAACAAGCACTGGCCAAAACCACTAGGATTCGCAAAGGCGAGATCTATTTGACTGTCAAGTTTGTTTTTACATGTTGAACAGCAGAATGAGCTTCTTTGCAACATGACAAAGTAAAATGAAAAGGCAGTATGATGGGGCCAGCTTTGACTGTATCGAAGCGTTTTTTTTCCTTTGAGTCATGTTGCACAGCAGCCAAAGCTGCTGTAAAATAGGTCTAAGAACAGCGTGTGACGGTTGGGGCCAAGCGACACGAGGGGGGGGGGGGGACAAAGAAAGACAGCGGGACGAGGGTTTTCTTTACTTTAAGCAGATTAACTGCTGTGAACATGTACAAAAAACAGTGACAAAGCCAATAGATTTCTCATAGGCAAAACCTTTTGGCTTTGCCAGTGCTTATCATGTAATGTCAAGTTGAACCCAGAGTAAAGCGGCACCAAGACTTGAACATGATTAACCTTTTCCAAAGTAAGGATCTCTAAACTTCAAGCTATAGCCTCACCACAAAAGTCCACAGAAACAGAGATCATAAATAGTGCAAAGAATCACACCTAGCAGTAAAAATGCTTTTGAAAAAAAGAAACAAACATACACACAAAGAAGCCATTGCAGCTTCATCCAAATATTCTATCGCATGAACATCACGTCTAGCCAGAAGCCACAGTAATGAACCTTCACAAGAAAAGATAGTTCATTGTTAACAATTAGTACTTCTTACATAGAGAATATGCTTCAAATCGCTTTGGTTAAACTGGAAAAGAGAATGCAAACCTACCCCAGTTTATGCAAATAAATATACCAAATTGTCTAAAAGCTAGATACTGTGTAACTCTGCAGGAGTTTGAGGTGGTGTAAAGAACCACAACAGCTGAATGTAAGTGAGCACGCTGACAAAACTCAAAATTGAATGAGTATATTGTATGAATCACCCAAAAATTGAAAATTATTTTTTACTGAAATCAATTCTTCTTAGAAATTTAGTATCCATTCAATCGCAACTAGGCCTCACGATGCAGTCGCACGGAGCGCATTTCAAAATTGAGAGAAAAAAAAAGAGAGAGAGGAAAAATTAATAAACTACATGAGAGGACGCACAGCTAATACCAAAATAAACACATGCACAGATCCACTGACACGAAACTCAAACATGGTTCACCATTTCCGAAGTCAGTTTTTTTTTTACTGTAAATGTGAAGTCATCGCAAGAAAATGCCATTTATAATAAACACTTACACACAGAAAGCACTAGACCTGCCCGAACAAAGATCTGAACATGACACGAAGACTCCAATAAAATAAACACTCGCCTAAAGCCACTGCTATAAAGTACACTACAAATTAAACTTAAAAAGAAAAACGCTTGTGCAAAGACACTAGTGCAGAATAAAATAGCAAACTAACAAAGACTTAAAGTGACGCCAAAACTCGAACATGGTTCACTATTTCTCAGGTCGGATTTCTGAATATATTGGAATATACCTGAAACAAAGTAAGTGGAAGTAAGTGACTCTTGAGTGTAAATACAGTGGGTCAAAGAAGGACAGCTATAAAAAAAAAATGCATTGGCAGAAAGTGCTCGTTTACAAAGAAAAAAGTAGCTCCAGCAACAAACGCAGTGGATGAACACTTCAAATGGAAGAGATACTTGGTCCATGCTCCAGAGAAAACACAAACACACAAAGGGAAACAGGAAACCAACAGGAAATCTCATGCAGTAACCAATGGAAAGCAAGGAATGAGTAAGAAAAGTCAACAAACGGTAAGTAATGGGCGGCCTTTAGCTCCTTGTAAGTTTTTTTTTTTTTGGTGCACAAGAGATTCTGCAAGTGCTCCACAGACGAAACCAATACACTGGTATTTCATCAAAACTCCTAGGTAATAAGGTTTGTTTTCTTACAGCTACATGTTTACACCATATTGCATAAAACCTTTGGTTGCCTCGTTAAAAGGTACGTGTCATGAAAAAGTACATCTAGACGCCTTTGTGATTTATACATCATGGGTATAGTAGTGCATATGCAATGATTACATTTCAGTCTGAAACATTTAACGTAGCAAACACAACCACTGGTAACACTGGGTGAGTAACATAGTTGACACCAATCTCAGTTCACAATTGGTTTAACTGTGCCAATGTATGGCTATGTACCACTGCATGGAACTCCAGGGGGTCAGGAAGGGGCTGCTGGAGGCAGAGTTCACAGAGTGAAACTAAGAAACCGCAGCAGCCACAGGGCTGGAGAGGGGGTTGGTGCAGAGGCACAGGGCCATCGCTACCGAATGGCGACTACGAAGGGGCTGCGCTAAGACACTGCTTTAATGGGGTGCTGTAGGTTCTATAACGCTAATGCGGTGTGCAGCAGACAGTTCAAAAATAGGGTGCAGCAGGACTTTTCTTAATGGGGAGGTGCAGCAAGCACAGATCTAATGGAGGGGTGCAGCAGACACAAGACACACAGAGGGGCGTAGCAGGCACACAACAAACAGAGGGGGTGCAGCGGGCACATCGCTAACGAGGGATGTAGTAGGCACAGGTCTAACAAGGGGTGCAGCAGACAGCCCTAATGAGGGGGTGCAACAGGCAAAGGTCTAGTTAAGTGGTGCAACAGGCACAGGCCTGATGAGGGGTGCGGCGGGCACAGGCCCGATGAGGGGATGCAGGGGGCACAGGCCCGGTAAGGGGGTGCAGGGAGGCACAGGCCTGGTAAGGGGGTGCAGGGAGGCACAGGCCTGGTAAGGGGGTGCAGGGAGGCACAGGCCTGGTAAGGGGGTGCAGGGAGGCACAGGCCTGGTAAGGGGGTGCAGGGAGGCACAGGCCTGGTGAGGGGGTGCAGGGAGGCACAGGCCTGGTGAGGGGGTGCAGGGAGGCACAGGTCTGGTGAGGGGGTGCAGGGAGGCACAGGTCTGATGAAGGGGTGCAGGGAGGCACAGGTCTGATGGGGGGGTGCAGGGAGGCACAGGTCTGATGGGGGGTGCAGGAGGCACAGGTCTGATGGGGGGTGCAGGAGGCACAGGTCTGATGGGGGGTGCAGGAGGCACAGGTCTGATGGGGGGTGCAGGGGGCACAGGTCTGATGAGGGGGTGCAGGAGGGGGCACAGGTCTGATGAGGGGGTGCAGGAGGGGGCACAGGTCTGATGTTGGGGTGCAGGGCGCACATGTCTGATGAGGGGGTGCAGGGCGCACATGTCTGATGAGGGGGTGCAGGGAGGCACAGGTCTGATGAAGGGGTGCAGGGGGCACAGGTCTGATGAGGGGGTGCAGGGAGGCACAGGTCTGATGAGGGGGTGCAGGGAGGCACAGGTCTGATGAGGGGGTGCAGGGGGCACATGTCTGATGAGGGGGTACATGTCTGATGAGGGGGTGCAGGGGGCACAGGTCTGATGGGGGGTGCAGGGGGCACAGGTCTGATGGGGGGTGCAGGGGGCACAGGTCTGATGGGGGGTGCAGGGGGCACAGCTCTGATGTTGGGGTGCAGGGGCACAGCTCTGATGTTGGGGTGCAGGGGGCACAGCTCTGATGTTGGGGTGCAGGGGGCACAGCTCTGATGTTGGGGTGCAGGGGGCACAGCTCTGATGTTGGGGTGCAGGGGGCACAGCTCTGATGTTGGGGTGCAGGGGGCACAGCTCTGATGTTGGGGTGCAGGGGGCACAGCTCTGATGTTGGGGTGCAGGGGGCACAGCTCTGATGTTGGGGTGCAGGGGGCACAGCTCTGATGTTGGGGTGCAGGGGCACAGCTCTGGGGGGGGGACACTATAGAGAGAGCAGGAGCCACAGCTGGGAAGGGAATGAGAAGCGGAGCGCTGCCGGGGGGGGGGGGGGGGCTGGTAGTTGACAGGTCCCGGGGTGACAGCTGGACGGAGTGGGGGGGGCAGTAGGGGGAGGGTAACCAGAGCACCCCCGAGGCTCCGGTCTAGGGGAGCCCCGGCACTCACCGAGCGCCGCCTCCAGCTCCGCTGCTTCCAGCCCGGGAGCTGCTGCCACGGTGCAGGGGGCGGGGGGGGCCGCCACGACTTCGGGGGGGGCGCGGACTCCGCTCCGGTCTCGGCAGCTCCGGGGCAGGCAGAGGACAATGGACGCTACTCACACCCAGTGCGCGCCGCCATCTTAGCCAACAGCAGCGAAGCGCGGCAGGGGGCGGGGCCTCCCGCCGCAGCCAATCGGAGCTCGTACCAAGAGACGTCCTGTCGTAGACGCACAGCGGAGGCAGGTGGACGCTACTCGCACCCGCGAGCGCCTCCGTTCTCGCACCCGATTGGACGGCAGGATGATGCGTGCCGGAAGTAGAGGTTGAGTTTCCCGGGGTCAGACGGACGTGACGTCGGAGGGCGAGGACTCTGTGCTGCGTCCACCCTCTCTCGTGCTCCATCTTGTCCGCGCCGCACGTGGGGAGCGAGGCCGGAGCCATGAAGCGGCCCAGTGAGTGCGGGGGTCGGGGAGAGCTGGGGGAGGACACGGGATACCGGGGGTGCCGCGAGGGGACAGCGGCGTCCGTGGCCTGGGGCTCGCTTCACCCCCCCAGGAGCCCGCAGGGGCCGCGCAGAGCCCAGGCCGCCGCTCCCCTCCGGCGGGGGTTGGAGACGGGTCACCGCACGCGCCCCCGACGGCCGCGCACACTCCCCGTCAGCCGGGCCCGCTGCTCCCGGCCGCCGAGCGGCGCCTTCTCCCCCCGGAGGGTCCCTCGCGGACGTTGGGTTCAGCGCGCCCGGGGCCGGCGGGAGCCTGACCCGTCACTCTGAGGTAAGTGGTCCCCGCGACGCCCCCTCCAGGCCCCGCACGCGCTTCACGAGGCCCCACGAGGCCGAACTCCCTGCGCCCGGGCCGAGGAGCGTGTGACCTCTGTACCCGCCGATCTTC
Source organism: Pleurodeles waltl (assembly GCF_031143425.1). Lineage (NCBI taxonomy): Eukaryota > Metazoa > Chordata > Amphibia > Caudata > Salamandridae > Pleurodeles > Pleurodeles waltl. Next base: position 5,223,623 of record NC_090448.1, on the reverse strand, counting down.
TCTTCCGAGGAGATGAATAAACCCTGCATTGGTGTAACTTGCGAATAGCCCCTTCCCACTCTGCCTCCGCTGTAGCCGAGGGTGTGCGCCTTGCGGTGAAACCCCCGAGCTGCTCTCCGTCCGTTTTATATCAAACTCCCCAACCTTCCCCTAATCTTAGAAGAGAGATTTGCTGAAATAACCTCCGGGGGGGGGGTTAGCACATCCCCTGAAACCACATCTTCTTCCTGTGAGCACAAGCCGCTTCCATGTTCCCTGATGTGATTTCACCCACCTCGCCCAGACCTTGTCAGCTACAGCCGCAAGTGAGCATCCCCGTCCCTCCCAGATCCTTGAAAAACGTCTCATTATCAAACCCTTGGCTTGTCAGTATAAACTGTCCTGGTTCTTTTGCAATGGAGTTCGTCCTTTCTCTGGCAACGCTGGCTTTCCGACTGCACAATATCCCTATTTCGAAGATACCGACGTTCTGTCTGGAGAGAACCTGGAATTAACCGGCATACCAATAGCTCTTACAATCAGTCACAGTCTTTGTAAAGTACGGCTACTTGCTTGTGAGGGTCTCAAGGACAATCTCTAAGACATGGGCTCTCCTGGGCCCTTGGACTCCTGCGATTTCCAGCATCTAAGGGGAGCCCACATCCGGGAGCTTATATTGACACGTTTTCCAATCTCTTTTGCTGGGGGCTTCACGTTCAACAGGCTGATGGACATCTTAGTATCTATATCTGCGGTCAGGGTAACTGTGCCCTCCAGAGTAGGTCACATGCATTCTGCTTTTAGTCAACCCTTTTCCTCCTCCTGAAGAGATTATGTAATCAGCTGCTACTTGCTTGTGTCCATTCAGAAGAACTTGGTTGGTTCAGTTGTTTGAGTTTAGTCAGCTCCTAATGCTCCCACCCCCATCCCATTCAGAGCCGATACAGAACCCTAGGATGTGCTACTCTCAGGTTCCTTACTTGCTAAACAAATCCCTCCCTTCGCTACTTTGGTGACCCCCCCCCCCCCCCCCCCCCCCATTTCAATGGCTTGTGATCCTGGGACACACATGTCGTCTGTTTCCTTTGTATTTTCTCCCTCCTGTTAGAAGTGTAATTGAGCGTGCATGCAGTCTTACAGAAGACCTTCCTCAACTTACCAAACTCTTCCAGGTGCCCTCCTAACTTTTTTGGGAGCCTCCTTTAGTTGCTCAGTACCTGGGTCGTCTTTAATTGGAAGCACTTCTCTTCCCCAGGATTTCTGGAAGCCTGCTGGGAGTGTTCATCAATGTGTCTAAGTGCCTCAAAGTTCTTTTTTCTTTATCAAAAGTTTTGCGCTGTTCCATCAAGTGGGGGCCAAGAATTAATGACTTGGTGGTTGTCTCAACAGATTTCCTCGTTGAATTTCACACAAAACGTTGCTTCCCGGTACAGAAAAAAATATTATATTTGGCAGAAATGTAAAACTTGACTGGCTTATGTTTTTTGTGATTTGGTTTAACTCCTTTCAGCCGTTTTTGAGAAGTTAGGCTTTAAAGAGGTGCTTAGTTTACGCTTCTAGGGGTACAAAATTAGCATATCTGGACATTGTTCATGCATGTGTCACTGAAAATATAAAAAAACCTAGGGCCTCCTGATTGACAGGGGATACTTTTTTCTCATCAGTCATTTTAGTACTGCAGAAGCACCTTTTTGTTTTAACACTGAGTGTTACTTGCACCCCAGACTTCAGTGATATGTTAACAGTGCACATGACTTTCAGTATGCACAACCACACTTGCTTCCCGAGCTTTTGTTAATTCCCGTTCTATGCATCCAAGCGTGTTCACACAGTGAATCTATGCTGTATACGACCAATGTGTTATCAACAATGTTATTTGAAATGTCACCAGTGATACATCCTTCAAAAGAGCATGATCGATGTAATATATGAAGTCATACGCACGCCACAGCAGGGATGCAATTTATGGTTTGCTAAGTGAACTATAACTTGTGATTTCTAGGTTTTGTTTAAATCTAAATTCAAGACTTAACTATGACACATTTTTCTGTGGGTTTTTTTTGTGTGCATTTATTATCAGGGCGAGATGGGAACAAAGCTAATGTACAGTATATGCACCACACTAAAATAACAATTTTTCTATTTCTCTAGAGTTGAGGAAGGCGAGTAAACGCATGTCCTGTAGCAAGCGGTTTAAAATCCAGAAAAAGGTAAATCTGCTTCTTGTGCTTGCTCCTTTCGTGACTTTAGGCGGGACCCCTTTCCCCATTCTCACCAGCAAATTGAAATACAAGGGTTGATAGCTGTGTTTTCAACCTTTTTTGTGGCAAAGCCTGCTGGCCCTGACTCACAAAACTGAACTACCCTTACAGCATGTTAAGAGCCCACTGACCATTTGTAATAACTAAACTGACGTTTAGCAATTCCGTATTTTTGTTGTTTGTTCCATAAAAGGTCCGAGAGCACAACCGAAAGCTTCGAAAGGAGGCAAAGAAAAAAGGGGGCCCCAAAAGAGCAAAGAAAGACCCTGGAATTCCAAATGACGCCCCCTTCAAGGAAGAAGTACTGAGAGAAGCCGAGCTGAGAAGACAGAGGGTGAGAATCGGGGGGGGGGGGTCTTTTGCTTTTTGGGTATCTTTAATGAACATCCTGGCCTCCTCCTTAATTTATACAATGGTGACTGTAAAAAAATATATAAACCATGATCAAGGACTCTGAAAGCTTCTCTGATTATGCCAGTGCTACTACTATAGTAGGGCTTGAATACTTGCATCCGCATGTGTAAAGGTTATTATGGCTTCTGTGGGTTTGTGTAGAACAGTCTGTTTTTAAGGCCTGTAGGTTTTGGCAATTGATTCATTTCATTCAACTTGCATCCCCCTTGTCAAAGTGGGGTGTGTGCGTGGTGTTCCTTTTGTGGGGAGTGCCAATGAGTTACTGGAATGCATTGTCACCCCTACAGTTAAACTACTTTGTTCTGTTGGCTGAAGTGTTTTTGACACTGTGACAAGCAATAATGTCATCTTTGCTTGGGCGGGTGTAGCTATCGCATTCTTCTAGAAACGTGGTACAGCCCGTACCACAGTGTGCACTAACTTGTGGTTGAATATGTTAAAACAGTAGAAGTGGGACAATAGCAGAACTTATGTGTAAATTTAAGCACCCAGTGGAATCTTTTGCTGGATTATCATAGGGTAGTTGTTTACACGGTTAGGGTCTCAGGGCTATTTCCCTGCTCCCATATTTACCATTTCTCCTTAGTGCTTATAGTGGCACATGTCATTTGGGGCAATAAACATTTTCTAATACAGTCTTAACTTAGCCTGAGTTGTCCCTGCCCATGATGGGAAATATATTGTGTGTATTGAGCCGGTCTCTCTAGTGAGTGGCCAGACCAGTAGTAAGCTTGATACAGCCTCTTTCACATATGATGGCGCCTGTGAGACATTCCTGCTTCTTTACAGTCATGTTAAGCGTGTTCGTGTTTTCGTTAACAGGTGATGTTTTTCTTTCCATTAGCTCGAAGAGCTAAAACAAAAACAAAAGCTTGAGCGACAGCAGGAGCAAGCAAAGAAAAGAAAAGCAGATGGTAAGAAGAAAGACTCTGCGACCAAGAAAGAACCACAGAAGCCGGTACGCTAGGCCTGCACTTTCACACTTGTAATGCGTAATGCGTCAGTACTTTGGGGTAAACAACTGACGTTCCAGGTCATGTCACCCACCTCTCCTGGGACAACTCTGCATGAATTGTCAATGTGGCATTCTGATTTAAATACTCAGCTGGAGAGAGCTTGTGTTTTCAGTAACTTACGACTGTTTTTCAGGAGGTGGTGGTGATTGCCAATTTCAAATGTATGCATTTAAAAACTTGTGTATGAAGCCAAAGCCTGGAGAACGTGGCCCATTTTTGGCTGTATTGTTAGTTTTAGACCAAAAAGTTTGGGAGAACGACATGGAACCCTAGATTATTGCTGAATACCCTAGCACAGGGATACTCAGAGTACGGCGTGCAGGCCTCATGCGCCACCTCTGACCTTTACGTGCAGCCCCTCTGACCTTTACGTGCGGCCCCTGGGGCAACAGGAGCACTAGGCAGCTGTTTGCTCGACTCCTCCCTAACAAATATTAAATACACACACAATCATTTATTTCAAACTTAATTGGTGTTAAAGATAGGAAGTAGGGACTCCTGCACTTAACTGTAGAAACGCCTTCATTTTTAAAGACATCTTGCAGCATAAGTGTAGAACTAAGACAGTCTCTTCAAAATTAATTACGTGTATTTAGTTAACATGCAGAAGCTTTTCACCTTACTACAATTTATTTTATCAGTGCACTGAGAAGTATTCATTTTAAAGTGATAGCTTTCAAACATAAATTTGGAAACATTTCCCTTACCCCGAGAACACCACCAATAGTAAATTAAAGAGGCAAGTCACTTGGTATGTGGCCTTTATGGGTGGCCTGGGTTCCTATCATACATAAACATTATAGTTTATTGAATCAAACATAGAAGCAGATTTTGTGCAGCGCACACCACAAATCATGTATTTTTGAGGTCATCTTAAATGTGATAATGCAGAAAAAGGAGGGAAAGTGGCACTAAACAATTGCCTAGGATAGCAAAATTTGGAAAAGTGGGTGAGCCGGGATTAATTCCAGGTTTTCTGGTTTCCCATTGTTTATTTCACCCACTAGAGGTATATCCTTTGCTTCCCCTACACCAGTGGTCTTCAAACTTTTTTAACCCTCCCCCCCCCCCCCCCCCCCACCATTAAAAACAAATAAATAAGAATCATTGGGGCCCCCTCAAATTTTTTTCCGATTATTTTAGAAAGATGGCAATGTTTAAATAGGTCTAAACCTATTTAACATTGCAGTTAAATACTGTTACCTTTTTAAAACTGCAATAACATGCTTCTGCTTAAAACAAATGCATGTTATCTGGTAGTTATCTGTGTTGTGAAAGATTTTGCTTGACATTGGGTGTAACTCTTGACTATCAAATCTGTGCAGGTATTGATGGTGAACCCATGTCAAACTCAGAATCCTTAGCAGCTGTTACCTTCACTTGCATCCGTGCAGAATCTCTTCTGCACAATGGTTAGAGCGGCAGACCCTGATGCAGAGATCTGGACCGGGACCATAGTTCAATTCCCACCTAGGCGGGTCTTGGGCTCAATTCCCTTGGACCAGATAATTCTTGTCTCTGTGCCTAGTCTAATTAATGTGTACCACTCTGAAACTCTGGGCAGTGGCTTGCTCAATCTCTATAGCGGCCCTGACAGCGCTTGGGTGCCTGGCTTCACCCTGGGGGTGCACAGGAGTGGGCACCTCACAGGGAAAAGGCCAGGAGGTGTTCCACATCGGTATACATACAGCGCCTTGAGACCCTAACAGGTGAGTAGTGCGCTATACAAGTGCGAAGTTTACAGTTTTACAGTTTCTTGTTTGCTTGTTGTGCATTTACTCTGCCTCTGCAGTGCATGTCGTAACTCCTAGTGGCTCTCACACTGAGCTTCGTGCTTGCTTCAAGGTGGCTCTGACCTGTCCTTTAAATTTTGCAGTCCATTTTCACTTCTCTGTACTTCTATTTCTCATGCCCACTTGTCCCTTCGGTTCTATGAGCCCCTCTTGCAGTCCATTTCACGACTGGGTTGTGCTTCTGTTTCTAATATCCAGTTTTCTCTGGTTCTAGGAGCCTTGCAGCAGGAAGCCGACGACGAGCACCCGGGATCATGATAAACATTCTCCGGCTTTCTTTTGCATGGAACTGAACAAGGTGAGCTGTGATTGGGGAGAGGGGGTGAGAGGGAGATTCATGAAACTGTCAGGTCAACAGCCAGTAGTTTGCTGTGCATTTTTCAAGAGAGCTGGAGTGAAATCTAGAAGGAAATGTCTGAAAAGATGGGAGAGGGGTCAGCAGTGAACTCTGGTGTGCTGCAGCAATGCTAAAGCAGATCTTTTCAGTGGTAGTGCCAGTGGGGCCATTATGCATGCCCCTGGTTTAATATGCCCCATAATTGTGGATGAGGACAGTGCCCTCCCACCCCCCAAAAAAAATGTATCCCCACATTCTGTAGGTGTAGAGCCACATGGTGATGTGAAGTTGAATGAGGACCAGACTTTGCTTAGAAATTCAAGGGGGGCCTTGACTGGCCTTCATTAGAGTTCCATTTGGTGGAGGGTGGGAGTGAGAAGTGGGACTGTTTCGATTATTTAAGGTGAGGAATAGGAAGCCCAAATCGGCCTGGGGTCTCCAACTTCCAAAGACATGCTGGCCCAGACGACACTTCCGAAATGCAGCAACTGCTGTACCTGAGCAGCCAACTGATAGGGCTGGTGCCACTGCACAAGCCTGCCGTGCAAGCTCCATTCTGCAGTCCCTGTTTCAAGGCAGAGATTCTGCTGGGCCACTACATGAGCAAGACTGGTGTTGAGAGGTCAGGCACATGAACAGCACCTGCCGCACCAGAAGAATTGCAACACCAACCAGGAGGCAAACGCAAGGCTTTGTTTCAAAAGGATCAGCAGGCTACAGTGTGCAGACAGGTCTGTCATGTTGGTTTAAAACTTTTTGAAAAATGACTGCAAAAAGGCACTAAATTGAGTTATACATTTTTCAAGGTATGTGCTCACAGTATACTCGATATGGTAGCAATTGGATATCTCCCACTGCAGTAAGAGGTAATTCCTCAAGGAAGAGAGTGTGATGCCCTACTGATTATCTTAACTGAGATTGCAACACTGTGTTCGCCTTCTTGTTTATCTTTTTAGTCTTTGGTTTTTTCATTGTAATACAAGTGTTTTCTTTTAACTAAAAGATGAACACTGGGCTGGAAAGTATTTTGTGTGTGTTATAAGCCTAACCCCACACAAGCCCCCCCTCAACATGATTTCCCTGAGAAGCCTCTGACTTTGCCCTCACTACCCTGAAAGTGAAGTGTGGAGAGGGTCCAGTTTGCAGCAAATTACATCACCCACCAAGGTTGGAGGCCTCAGTAACCCATGTCTGCCTGCCTTGTAAGGACCCCCCCAACACACACACAAACACACGCGAGGCATCAGTAAATGCTGCTAAGTTTCGTCATTTTACCATTGACGTTTATGGTGAGAAGCGGGCACATCCAAACGTGAATTTTGATTAGACCATTGGTTACTAGTCAGTAGTCCACACCGCAAAATTGTCATGAATTCCTTATCCTACCTTGGGTTTTAGCAGGTAGACTGAGTACCTCTGAATTTCAATTAGCGTGGTATCCGGAAAGCCAGAATTTCATCATTTTGGGGGGATTTTCACTCCCATTTTATAGATTCCCTGCTTAATAATTTTCAGATGTTCGCTGCTGATTCACTGACCTATAGCTATCCTTCCTAGTCACTGCTTGTCCATTGCCCTGTATCTGTCCTTCACTGTACCTTCCTAGTCACTGCTAGTTCATTCCCCTGTATCTGTCCTTCCTCCCTGTACCTTCATTACTGCTTGTCGATTGCCCCGTATGTGTCCTTCCACACCGTACCTTACTTGTCACTGCTTGTTCATTTCCTGGAGTCTGGCCATCCTCGCCGTACCGCCCTGGTCATTGCTGGTTCATTGCCCTGTATCTGTCCTTCGCTGTACCTTCCTGTAAGGAAATGCCTCCTTGGCATGGTTACCCACTGACTTTTTGCCTTTGCTGATGCTATGTTTTGAATTGAAAGTGTGCTGAGGCCTGCTAACCAGGCCCCAGCGTTCTTTCCCTAACCTGTACTTTTGATTTCACAATTGGCACACCCTGGCATCCAGATAAGTCCCTTGTAACTGGTACCTCTGGTACCGAGGGCCCTGATGCCAGGGAAGGTCTCTAAGGGCTGCAGCATATATTATGCCACCCTAGAGACCCCTCACTCAGCACAGACACACTGCTTACCAGCTTGTGTGTGCTGGTGAGAACAAAATGAGTACGTCGACATGGCACTCCCCTCAGGGTGCCATGCCAGCCTCTCACTGCCTATGCAGTATAGGTAAGACACCCCTCTAGCAGGCCTTACAGCCCTAAGGCAGGGTGCACTATACCATAGGTGAGGGCACCAGTGCATGACCACTGTGCCCCTACAGTGTCTAAGCAAAACCTTAGACATTGTAAGTGCAGGGTAGCCATAAGAGTATATGGTCTGGGAGTCTGTTTTACACGAACTCCACAGCACCATAATGGCTACACTGAAAACTGGGAAGTTTGGTATCAAACTTCTCAGCACAATAAATGCGCACTGATGCCAGTGTACATTTTATTGTAAAATACACCACAGAGGGCACCTTAGAGGTGCCCCCTGAAACTTAACCGACTATCTGTGTAGGCTGACTAGTTCCAGCAGCCTGCCACACTAGACATGTTGCTGGCCCCATGGGGAGAGTGCCTTTGTCACTCTGAGGCCAGTAACAAAGCCTGCACTGGGTGGAGATGCTAACACCTCCCCCAGGCAGGAGCTGTAACACCTGGCGGTGAGCCTCAAAGGCTCACCCCTTTGTCACAGCACCGCAGGACACTCCAGCTAGTGGAGTTGTCCGGCCCCGGCCCCCACTTTTGGCGGCAAGGCCGGAGAAAATAATGAGAATAACAAGGAGTCGTCACTGGCCAGTCAGGACAGCCCCTAAGGTGTCCTGAGGTGACTAACTTTTAGAAATCCTCCATCTTGCAGATGGAGGATTCCCCCAATAGGATTAGGGATGTGACCCCCTCCCCCTGGGAGGAGGCACAAAGAGGGTGTACCCACCCTCCGGGCTAGTAGCAATTGGCTACTAACCCCCCAGACCTAAACACGCCCTTAAATTTAGTATTTAAGGGCTCTCCCTGAACCTAGAAATTAGATTCCTGCAACTACAAGAAGGACTGCCTAGCTGACAAACCCCTGCAGAGGAAGAACAGAAGACAACAACTGCCTTGGCTCCAGAAACTCACCGGCCTGTCTCCTGCCTTCCAAAGAACTCTGCTCCAGCGACGCCTTCCAAAGGGACCAGCGACCTCTGAATCCTCTGAGGACTGCCCTGCTTCGAAAAAGACAAGAAACTCCTGAGGACAGCGGACCTGCTCCAAAAGAACTGCAACTTTGTTACAAGGAGCAGATTTAAAGACCCCTGCAACTCCCCGCAAGAAGCGTGAGACTTGCAACACTGCACCCGGCGACCCCGACTCGACTGGTGGAGAACAACCAACTCAGGGAGGACCCTCCGGCGACTCTACGACTGTGAGTAACCAAAGTTGTCCACCCTGAGCCCCCACAGGGACGCCTGCAGAGGGAATCCCCAGGCTCCCCCTGACCGCGACTGTATGAACTCCATTTCCCGACTGCTGGAAAAGACCCTGCACCCCCAGCCCCTAAAGAAACGGAACTTCTGTGCAGGAGTGACCCCCAAGAGACCCTCTCCCTTGCCCAGGTGGTGGCTACCCCGAGGAGCCCCCCCCCTTGCCTGCCTGCATCGCTGAAGAGACCCCTTGGTCTCCCATTGAAACCTGAAGGAAACCCGACGCGTGTTTGCACACTGCACCCGGCCGCCCCCGCGCTGCTGAGGGTGTACTTTCTGTGCTACTTTGTGCGCCCCCCCCCGGTGCCCTACAAAACCCCCCTGGTCTGCCCTCCGAAGACGCGGGTACTTACCTGCTGGCAGACTGGAACCGGGGCACCCCCTTCTCTCCATTGAAGCCTATGCGTTTTGGGCACCACTTTGAACTCTGCACCTGACCCGCCCTGAGCTGCTGGTGTGGTAACTTTGGGGTTGCTCTGAACCCCCAACGGTGGGCTACCTTGGACCAAGAACTGAACCCTGTAAGTGTCTTACTTACCTGGTAAAACTAACAAAAACTTACCTCCCCCAGGAACTGTGAAAATTGCACTAAGTGTCCACTTTTAAAATAGCTATTTGTGAATAACTTGAAAAGTATACATGCAATTGAAATGATTCAAAGTTCCTAATGTACTTACCTGCAATACCTTTCAAACAAGATATTACATGTTAAATTTGAACCTGTGGTTCTTAAAATAAATTAAGAAAAGATATTTTTCTATAACAAAACCTATTGGCTGGATTTGTCTCTGAGTGTGTGTACCTCATTTATTGTCTGTGTATGTACAACAAATGCTTAACACCACTCCTTGGATAAGCCTACTGCTCGACCACACTACCACAAAATAGAGCATTAGTATTATCTCTTTTTACCACTATTTTACCTCTAAGGGGAACCCTTGGACTCTGTGCATGCTATTCCTTACTTTGAAATAGCACATACAGAGCCAACTTCCTCATCACTGATTGGGTACATTGTGAGCACAGCATGGCCTGATATGTTCTAGCTAACCGCATTTTTTTGTTTTTTAGGTGATGAAAGATGCAGATGTCGTCCTGGAGGTGCTGGATGCTAGAGATCCCCTTGGCTGCAGGTGCCCTCAGTTGGAGCAGGCAGTTATGCATGCAGCAGGAAGCAAGAAGCTAGTCTTGATTCTAAATAAAATTGGTGAGTAGAATTAATTACTGGCCATGTAATGTAAATGTGCTGGGTATTCAGTGCACTCCCTTTTGTGCACATGGTGTCAGCAGCTCACGTTTCCCAATGATCTCATGCACACACTTGTGTCCGTGTGGTGCCAGCAGCTTGTTTCCCAGTGATCACGTGCATACCCATTTCTCCATGTGATGTCACCACCTCCTGTTTCACTGTGATGCCATGCAGTACCAGCAGCTAGTGATCCCTTGGGATTCTCGCTGTTTGATAACTGCACAGGATGTATCTGGAAGTTGGAAGATTGCCGGCAAAAGGAAGGGCTAACCAGTTGCAGTGCTTGTACTAGGTTTCCTAAATCCTAGTTTATCCTTCTAGTGCTCAGCCGGGGGGACATTACAAGGGTTTGTACTTCTGACTGCTTAACCAGTTGCGTGGCTGATGCTCAATGCAGCTGGTATTTTCAGTTAAGAAACAGCTGCATATGTATTCAGAGACAAAACTGTAAACTCTCTTGTGCTTTGAAATGTTGCTGTTGGTCCAGCCGAGTGAGTGGGTGATGTGGAGAGTTGCTTGAGTCAGGTTGGTGAGTTGTTGAGTCCAAGGTTTTCGATCAGGGTGGTGGATTTGTCATTGGGGTTCTCCTAGTGGAAGTTGAGGTCTCCCAGGAGGATGTAATCCTTGTATGTGTGGGTGTTAGTGCTGTCGAGGTCGGTGATGGTGTTGCAGAACGGGGGGTGCGGTCCTGGAGGTCTTTAAATGGGGGTCCCTCTGCGTGTGGTGTTGGGGTTGGTCCCGATCCGAAGGTGGTGGAGTTCTATGGTGGGCTGTGAATTTTCGGAGTGGGTGGAGACGATGGCAATGCCTACTCCTGGTCTGGTCGGTCAGTGCGGTCCTTGCGTTTAATCTTGTATCCGTCAGGGATTGCTGTGGCGATGTTTGGGGCAGATGGGAGGGGGGCTGTTAAACCATCCTTCCGTGAGGAAGGCAACATCAGAGGAGGACGAGGAGCTTCCATATCTCAACGGCATGCTTGTGTTCGGAGCGGGTGTTGATGAGGATGCAGCTGCAGTGGTTGAGTCATGCTCCGTGGGCTCCTGGTGCTCAGTGAAAGGGCAAGCCGGATGTTAGACTGAGCCATGCTACCAGTGCACATATTTATGCTTCAGTTTTACCAAATGTGGTTGTATATTGCATAGGGAGTGTGGCTGTAAAATGTAGGTTGAGAGAAATGATGACATCTAAAACGATCTGAAAATCCACTGAAGACCGTCAGATCCAACTCTGATCTCTCACAGGCTCCATAATGCAGTATCCACTGATTACGTTTGAGCACAGAAGTTGTACAGTTCGATGGCATCTGTCGCTGTAGATACACATGTTGTGCATAGCCCGCCATCTGGTGTTGGGTCGGAGTGTTACAAGTTTTTCTTCGAAGAAGTCTTTCGAGTCACGGGACCGAGGGACTCCTCCTCTTTGTCTCCATTGCGCATGGGCGTCGACTCCATCTTCGATTGTTTTCTTTCCGCCATCGGGTTCGGACGTGTTCCTTTCGCTCCGGGTTTCGGAACGGAAAGTTAGCTCTAAAATCGGAAAATTACGTCGGTATTGTTGCGTTCGGGATCGGGTTAGATAGCATCGAATCGATACGATAACATCTCTGTTGCCCTTCGGGGTAGTTTTCGATCCCCCGTCGGGGCCTGGTCTGCCCGACCGCGTGTGACATCGACGCTGATGGAACGGACCCCGTTCCGATTCTGTCCTAAATGACACAACAAATACCCATATACAGACCAACATTCGGTCTGTAACCTGTGTCTGTCGCCCGAGCACAGGGAAGAAACTTGTGAGGCCTGTCGTGCGTTCCGGTCCCGAAAAACGCTCCGTGACCGCCGAGCCAGAAGACTGCAAATGGCGTCCACGCCAACAGGACACCGAGATTTCGAGGAACAAGAAGAAGTAGAAGCCTTCTCGACCCATGACTCGGACGAATTCGACGACCATGAAACAGTGAGTAAGACGTCGAAGATAGCACATAAGAAAACTGACAAGGCCCAGGGAACGCCACTGCCATCAGGCCATGGCTCAACCCATAAAATAGGTGACCGACCATCGGCACGAAGAAGGCCGAAATAGTGCCGAGATCGTCCGACTCGGGTCGAGACACAGGCATCCAGCCATCTCGGGACCGAGATAGTGCTGCCGACAAAGATCGACACTGAGATAGCGGAGCCGAAGCTGCTCGACGCAGAGACAGCGGCACCGAGGAGGATCGACGCCGAGAGGGTTCGACTCCGAAAAAGAGAAGTCGCCTCAGAGCCGAAAAAGAGCGTGGACATAGTTTCGGTGCCAAAACGACCCGCAACCGAGCCAACTATCGGTTCCTATTCAGAGGAACAATCACTGTCCTCTCAAATGCGAAAGCATAGATTCGAGGAGGAATTACAATCCACCGAGGTGGACCACACTCAAAAACTGATTTTTATACAGAGTGGAACAGGGAAAATAAGCACCCATCCCCCTATTAGGAGGAAGAGGAGACTTGAATTCCAACAAGAACAAGCACCACAAACAAAACTGGTGAAGAAGGTAACTCCGCCACCCTCTCCTCCACCTGTAGCTCACATTTCACCGGCACAGACTCCGCCACATTCACTGGCTCACACCACCTTAAGCCAAGGTGACCAGGACCAAGATGCTTGGGACTTATACGACGCCCCAGTGTCGGACAACAGTCCAGAGGCGTATCCTACAAAGCCCTCACCACCAGAAGACAGCACAGCATATTCACAAGTGGTGGCTAGAGCAGCAGAGTTCCACAACGTGTCTCTACACTCTGAGCCTGTCGAGGATGACTTCCTCTTCAACACCCTCTCTTCCACACATAGCACCTACCAAAGCCTGCCTATGCTCCCAGGAATGCGAAGGCACGCAAAGGACATATTCAAAGAGCCTGTCAAGAGTAGGGCGATAACACCGAGGGTGGAAAAGAAATATAAAGCACCTCCCACAGACCCAGCTTTCATCACCTCACAACTGCCACCAGATTCGGTTGTGGTAGGGGCAGCTCGCAAGAGACAAACTCTCACACATCGGGCGATGCACCACCCCCAGATAAGGAGAGCCGCAAGTTCGATGCAGCCGGTAAAAGGGTCGCAGTACAGGCTGCAAACCAGTGGCGCATCGCTAACTCAAGCGCTCCTAGCGCGATATGACAGAGCCCACTGGGATGAGATGCAACACCTCATTGAGCATCTACCCACAGAACTACAAAAGAGGGCGAAACAAGTGGTTGAGGAGGGCCAAAACATCTCCAATAACCAGATACGCTCCTCTATGGACGCAGCGGACACAGCAGCAAGAACAATTAACACTGCAGTAACCATACGAAGGCACGCGTGGCTACGAACATCTGGTTTTAAACCAGAGATACAGCAGGCGGTGCTCAATCTGCCATTCAATGAGCAACAATTGTTCGGACCTGAAGTGGACTCTGCAATTGAGAAGCTAAAAAAGGACACTGACACTGCAAAAGCCATGGGCGCGCTCTACTCCCCGCAGAGCAGAGGCATTTTCAACACCTTCCGCAAGACAACCTTTAGAGGGGGGTTTCGGGGTCAAGCCACACAAGCCAGTACCTCACATTCAACACCGTCCACCTACCAGGGACAGTACCAAAGGGGAGGCTTTCAGGGCCAATACAGAGGGGGACAATTCCCTAGAAGCAGGGGAAAAATTCAAGGCCCCAAAACACCTACAACCAAACAGTGACTCACACGTCACTCATCCCCTCCACACAACACCAGTGGGGGGGAAGAATAAGTCAGTATTACCAAGAGTGGGAGAAAATAACAACAGACACTTGGGTCTTAGCAATTATCCAACATGGTTATTGCATAGAATTTCTACAAATCCCTCCAAACGTACCACCAAAAACACAGAATATATCAAAACAACATTCGGACCTCCTAGAAATAGAAGTTCAAGCATTACTGCAAAAGAACGCAATAGAACTGGTACCAGATACACAAACAAATACAGGGGTTTACTCACTGTACTTTCTAATACCAAAGAAGGACAAAACACAGACCAATCCTAGACCTCAGAACACTAAACACATACATCAAATCAGAACACTTTCACATGGTTGCGCTACAGGAAGTGTTACCATTGCTAAAGCAAAAAGATTACATGACAACCTTAGATCTCAAAGACGCGTATTTCCACATACCAATACATCCGTCGCACAGGAAATACCTACGGTTCGTATTCAAAGGAATACATTACCAATTCAAAGTATTGCCGTTCGGTTTAACAACTGCACCAAGAGTCTTCACAAAATACCTAGCAGTAGTGGCTGCACACATCAGAAGGCAGCAAATACACGTATTCCCGTATCTAGACGACTGGCTAATCAAGACTGACTCACTGACAGGGTGCTCACACCACACAGATCCGGTCATACAAACCCTCTACAAACTCGGTTTCACCATCAACTATGCGAAATCACACATTCTGCCGTGCAAAGTACAATACCTAGGAGCGACAATAGACACAACGAGGGGAATAGCCACTCCGTCCACAAAGGGTTCAAAATTTCCAAAAGATTATACAACGCATGTATCCAACACAAAAAATACAGGCGCAAATGATATCACAACTCCTAGGCATGATGTCCTCATGCATAGCCATTGTCCCGAACGCAAAACTACACATGAGGCCCTTACAACAGTGCCTAGCATCACAATGGTCACAAGCACAGGGTCGCCTTCTAGATCTGGTGTTAATAGACCGCCTAACATACCTCTCGCTTCTATGGTGGAACAATATAAATTTAAACAAAGGGCGGCCTTTCCAAGACCCAGTGCCACAATACGTGATAACAGATGCTTCCATGACAGGGTGGGGAGCACACCTCAATCAACACAGCATACAAGGACAATGGGATGTACATCAAAGAAAGCTGCATATAAATCACCTCGAACTACTAGCAGTTTTCAAAGCATTAAAAGCATTTCAACCAATCATAACTCACAAATACATTCTTGTCAAAACGGACAACATGACAACAATGTATTATCTAAACAAACAGGGGAGGGGACACACTCGACACAGCTGTGCCTTCTGGCACAAAAAATATGGCAATGGGCAATTCACAACCACATTCGCCTAATAGCACAGTTTATTCCAGGGATCCAGAATCAACTTGCAGACAATCTCTCTCGATCACCAACAGGTCCACGAATGGGAAATTCACCCCCAAATTCTAAACACTTACTTCAAACGTTGGGGAACACCTCAAATAGACTTATTTGCAACAAAGGAGAACGCAAAATGCCAAAACTTCGCATCCAGATACCCGCACAGGCAGTCTCAAGGCAATGCCCTATGGATGAACTGGTCAGGGATATTTGCGTACGCTTTTCCCCCGCTCCCTCTCCTTCCATATCTAGTAAACAAATTGAGTCAAAACAAACTCAAACTCATACTGATAGCACCAACATGGGCAAGGCAACCATGGTACACAACACTGCTAGACCTATCAGTAGTACCCCACGTCAAGTTGCCCAACAGGCCAGATCTGTTAACACAACACAAACAGATCAGGCATCCAAACCCAGCATCGCTGAATCTAGCAATCTGGCTCCTGAAATCCTAGAATTCGGACACTTAAACCTCACACAAGAATATATGGAAGTTATAAAGCAAGCTAGAAGACCATCCACTAGACACTGCTATGCAAGCAAATGGAAAAGGTTTGTTTGCTACTGCCATCATAATCAGATTCAACCATTACACGCATCTCCAAAGGATGTAGTGGGTTACTTACTACACTTACAAAAATCGAACCTGGCCTTCTCTTCCATTAAAATACACCTCGCAGCAATATCTGCATACCTGCAGATTACCCATTCAACTTCACTATTTAGGATACCTGTCATTAAAGCGTTTATGGAAGGCCTCAAAAGAATTATACCACCAAGGACATCACCCGTTCCTTCATGGAACCTCAACATCGTCTTAACAAGACTCATGGGTCCACCATTTGAACCTATGCATTCTTGCGAAATACAATTCCTAACCTGGAAAGTTGCATTTCTCATCGCCATCACATCTCTAAGAAGAGTAAGTGAAATTCAGGCGTTTACAATACAAGAACCTTTTATCCAACTACACAAAAATAAAGTAGTCCTAAGGACCAATCCAACATTTTTGCCAAAGGTTATTTCACCGTTCCACCTAAATCAGACGGTAGAGCTACCAGTGTTCTTCCCACAGCCAGATTCCATAGCTGAAAGGGCACTACATACATTAGACGTCAAAAGAGCACTAATGTACTACATCGACAGAACTAAAAACATCAGAAAAACTAAACAACTGTTTATTGCATTTCAAAAACCTCACGCAGGAAACCCAATATCGAAACAGGGTATAGCCAGATGGATAGTTAAGTGCATCCAAATCTGCTACCTAAAAGCAAAAAGACAACTGCCCATTACACCAAGGGCACACTCAACCAGAAAGAAAGGCGCTACCATGGCCTTCCTAGGGAATATTCCAATGCACGAAATATGTAAGGCAGCCACATGGTCTACGCCTCACACATTTACCAAGCACTACTGTGTAGATGTGCTATCCGCACAACAAGCCACAGTAGGTCAAGCCATACTAAGAACCTTATTTCAGACTACTTCCACTCCTACAGGCTGAGCCACCGCTTTTGGGGAGATAACTGCTTACTAGTCTATGCACAACATGTGTATCTACAGCGACAGATGCCATCGAACTGAAAATGTCACTTACCCAGTGTACATCTGTTCGTGGCATCAGTCGCTGAAGATTCACATGTGCCCACCCACCTCCCCGGGAGCCTGTAGCCATTTGGAAGTTAGCTTCAACTTTGTACATTTGTAAATATATTAAATCTTAAATAGGTACATACTTATTCACTCCATTGCATGGGCACTATTACTAGCATACACAACTCCTACCTCACCCTCTGCGGGGAAAACAATCGAAGATGGAGTCGACGCCCATGCGCAATGGAGACAAAGAGGAGGAGTCCCTCGGTCTCGTGACTCGAAAGACTTCTTCGAAGAAAAACAACTTGTAACACTCCGACCCAACACCAGATGGCGGGCTATGCACAACATGTGAATCTTCAGCGACTGATGCCACGAACAGATGTACTCTGGGTAAGTGACATTTTCATTTTGGCTCATCTTTGAAGCAAAGCAAAAGAAAGTTGTGCTGTGTGATTGGTCAGTAAAAGTTCACATTTAAACAGGGGTATGAAATATTTGATGCAACTGTCTAACTTGGAAAAGTCTTAGCCGACCACGAGGACGTACAAGGTGCAGAGGAGGAACAATCCTAGCCAGTTCCTAGACTGCAGATAAAAGCAACAGTCATAGATTCCACACTGGCACCACCATCGACATGTAAACAGATTTTTCCAGTGTTGATTTGTGATGGCACTGATTTTTGTTCTCAGATTTGGTACCAAAAGAGATTCTTGACAAGTGGCTGGACTGTCTGAAAGAGTTTCCAACGGTTGCCTTCAAATGTGCAACTCGGCTGCAAGACCGAAATGTGAGTGTTGTCTCTGTGGTGGGCTTTATCAGGGATGTTTATTCATGTATAAGTAAAGGTGAGGGCAGAAGATGTTACACTTTTGTATATTATTAGAGACCCATCGCCAGTTTACTTGGCTGTAAATTTTGTTTAGCTCAGTTTATTACATGTGTGGCGGTGAGGCAGTTGTTCTCCACGATACCCTTTGAATAGTGCAGCACACAGCTGTTTCTTGCTGGCCCCAATTGCAGGCTTACATTCCGGTTGCTAATATAATTAGTGTAATGAATACAGACCTCTGCAGCTCTTGAGTTAGGCCTACCCACCCCTTCTGCCACTCACCGCCCAGGGGTGTAGAAGCAGACTTGAGTTGCACCTACAAATGTAATTGGCTATCTTGCTGTACATTGTTTGAGCTGAATTCCTTTGTGTTACTGGTCCTTCTTGTAATAAGTTTTTTTTTTTTCCCTCCTAAAAGCAAGAGGTGAAGCGGAAGGTTAAAGAAGGTTGTGTTGAAGTTTCAAGAGGCAACACCTGCCTTGGCGATGAGACGCTGATGAATCTCCTGCATGGATACAGCACCAACCCTGAGCAAGTCCTTAAAGTAGCGGTGGTGGGTAAGGGCTTTATGACCTTCTACATCTGCTCAGACCCCAGAATGTTGGGTTTTTATTCTTAATGATAATGATGCCAGGCGTACTATCGGGTGGCGGTTTTAAATGCATGAAGTCAAGAAACGAATGTGCTTGCTGGCAAACGCTTCTCTTTTGATCACCTAAACACTGTTTTTAGGACCTTTTCCCCTAGGTAACAGCAAGAGTCCATGTAGGCCAAGCGTAATGGCTGTCGTGTCCAAAATGGTGTCTTGATCCTGAGACCACAACATCGCCACCTGAAGATTCACTGTCCATAATTGGGTTATCACATCTCTTGTCTGCTCTTGACCCAATGCTTTTTTTTTTTCTTCTTTTTTTTTTTATTCCAATACATCAGGCCACAGTTAGCAGGAGTGTAGAAGAACTTCAGCAAACCTTGAATAGTTTGGAAAAACTGAACTAACCTACCCTGTTCAAATCATTTTTGCAAATGTCTTATGTTCCCAAAACAACTATTCAGTTGTGTCCAGACACAATGTTCTGTAATCCAGAGTCTCAGACCCTGGGGGCCTCATCCCCTCGGGGGTCCATCTTACTTTGAAAGAGGAGGGTATGCCCACTCTCCTCCCTCAGTCAATGTCCTGGGGACCTCAAGCAGGGAACATGTTATGTGCTCACCCACAGGGAGCAGAAAGCAGCTCTGCTGCGTGAGAGTACGCAAGTTTTGTTGTCCCCTCTCTCGCTGAAAGGGAAATGCAGGATCTAAAGAACTTCTCCCATGGGGTACTAGCACTGCTGGCTCCTGTCGCGTACCGGGATTGGTGTTGGCTGAGTAGCAGGCGGGGTCACTGAGCTCACCCTGCACGAGCGACAGGAGCTGTTCATTTATTGGCTTTTTGGGCCTGATGGAGTAGAGGCACCGCCAAGCATTTTTCCCCAGTAACACAAACATCAAGTCTCCTGGGTCGTTAAATCCAGAACACCAGAAGAGCTTACAGATTCTTTAGAAGCACTACAAGCTGGAGATGTATGTTCCTCAGCAGGAGTGTAAGAACCGCCAGTGTTTGGCCTTATGCTGATCTTTGTGACCAGAAAAATATATATCCATTTTTTTTAGGGCTTTATTGAAAACATTGTCACTATTAGTAATTGTAATGAAATATACATTTGATTGTGATTATTGGTAACTTTTAGATAAAGCCAGTAGGCCCTGCCCCTTTATTGTTGCAGAACCTCACACCACGAATAACGATGGATCTTACAAAGGCAATGAAAATTCAGTTAAAATGAACGTAATGGGTAAAAATGTCAGTTAAAATGTACTTTTAAATCACTGATTCATCAGTTATTGTTAGTTCTCAAGTAACTTTAACTTGTACCCTCGCTGTGCACTGCTAATCAAACTGACACACTACATCCCTCGTGACATGTTCTATGACAGCGGTTCCCAGCCTGTGGTCCGTGGCCCTTAAGGGGTCTGTGACCCATTCCCTGGATGTCTGCCGGGCTAGCTGGCAGGAAGGCACTTCTCCAGCTGGGGCCTCTCCACAGAAACATTGTGTCTTTATATTTATTACTTTATTTGTGCAGTACTTTAAAAGCACTGTAAAGTTCCTTGTACATCCAGCTTTCAGACAAAAAGGAAAACCTAACGGTAACTGGTGATAATGTACCTGCTGTGGCTGCATACACACTGCACAACTTAGACATGTTTTTTTAATTTTCAGTCTTTCATTATCCTTATGCTGCTAAAAAAAAAAAAAAATTTGCTTTCATAGAAATACATTCTTATTTTTAACTTCAAGGCGAGCCACTTATGTTCTGAATCCTGGGTTTGTGCTTGTCCAGACCAAGCACTCTTAGAAAATGCCAACTAGTGTGGATGACGTGAATCCTACACCTTGTGGTCCCCTGTAAAGTCCTCTGACACCCTACACTGTTATGAGAGGTGCTCTAAACAAATTAAATACATGTGACAGAGAAGCCGTGGAGAGATAAGGCCCTTATGGTTCACACCTAGTTTCCCCACCACATTTATGTGAAAAAGCGTGCTCAGATCTTTTGTACATAAAAAATAAAAACAAATTGCTTGGGAAATGAATCTGACCTAAGGATTCAGCTTTCCTAAATAAAACCAAACATTAAAGTTTGTCGCCGAGATGCAGCGCCAACCTTCCCATTGCATTATTTTCAATTTTTGCATATTTATTTCAATATAAAATAGGTAGGTCTTCAGTAATTCGAGTTTTTGTTAGGTCTATACTTTGTGTATTTTTTGTGAATTACTGTTTTAATGTTTTTAATTCAAATCGTACAAATTGCTTGGGGTTCCCCGGCTTCCAATAGTGATTCAGTGGGGTCCTCAGGAGTCAGAGTTGGGAACCAATGCTCTTTGACATCAATGGTAACATGACTGAAATGACAATTATGACGAGACTGCATGGCAGGGATGTGAATTAGTTAAGTATGTGAGGTAAAGTTACTTGAGATAACGAACTACAACTAATGAATTTCAGTGATTTTGTTAATTTGAAGCACTTTGCTTTAACTGACATTTTAACTCACCTAGAACATCCCGCACACACAACTGTGGTTTTGCATAATTTTCACTGTTTTGGCTGTTACACCCTGTGGCCTTGCATCTGTTTCTTGCAGACCTGACCTGTTGCTCATGTATCCAGGTTGTCTTGGAGTGCTCCGCTATACAGTGCCGGGGCTATCGTACACAGCCAGTTGGTGCACTCACGTGGCCCATGCAGGAACTACCACCTACTGTTTTGGTTGAGATATTGATGCTTATTTTGCTGACAGTTTGTTATATCAGCTTTATTTTAACTTTTCCTAATGTTGGTTTCCCTTTTATGCAGGTTTTCCTAATGTGGGGAAAAGCAGCTTAATAAATAGCCTGAAACAAATGCGTGCCTGCAACGCGGGGCCAGCGAGAGGCATGACGAAGTAAGGGTCTATTGTTGGGATCCCTGTCCACTATGGGTCTGTGCTGTGTGGCAGTTCCAGCTTTACTCTAAAGAGGTTCTGGGGGAGGGGGGGGCGGGGCGCGAGAGAAGCTGCCAACCATAGTCTCTTCCTGTCCTCCTGACCGTTGCAGAGCTAGTCAAGCCCTTCAGTGCTCTCCATCCCCTTTATCCTGTTCTCGAGGTTTCATAATATCTAGTAACATTCCCTGTTGGATATTGTCCCTCCTTGGAACACTCAGACTTCAACCTTTGCTTCGTAGGCAGCGACAGACAGACATGCTGCTCTAATACACAATCTCCTCTCAATCTTCCAATCTGTTGAGTGTTCTTTCTAATCTAAACTCAAAGCATTTACATGGCTTGAGCCAGCAACATAACTGCTGCCTTGGTGCACTCGTACTACACAGTGTGGCTTCAGATTCTCCAGATCACTTCTATAATTACTCCCCCATCATTCCGGACAGGACTCCGAGGAGTCTCCTTTCTGGATCCCCATGCTTTATGAAGCTGTTCTCTTTGTAAAAGTGATCCATTCCATGCCTTGTAAAATACATATTTTCTCTGCTTCTCCCTGCAGGTGTGCTCAGGAAGTGAATATCGATAAACAAATCAAACTGTTGGACAGCCCAAGCATTGTGGCCGCCTCCTCGAACAGTGCTGTAGCCCTTTGCCTCCGAAGCGCCTTTGATACTAGTGAGGCTGACCTCCCAGGTGCTGTTGATGCTCTGCTCAAGCATTGCCCTAAGCAACAGGTAAGCGGCACAATCTACGGCATGGTCTGTCTGTCCACGCTGGATGGGAGACTGCATACTGTGAGCCTTTAAGTGCACTGCTATGTCCCCCTTTTTAAAGCTGTCTGAATGTTTGTTTCCTCTGGTTCACATTTTCCATGTGGTGAGAAATGATGAGATCAGCATTGTCTGAAATACTGAAGACTTCAGATCCAACTCTGATCTTGCCATGTGAACAGTGAGATTCCGACCCGTCCACTGCCCGTGTGGGTGCAGCTGGGCTTGTACATCTCTTCCCAATTGTAATTCCACCACAGTTTAGACTCACTCTGGCAGTGCTCCATTGTGATACTTCCTGCCAGGCCTCTTGTGCACATCTCCGTATCTCTCCACACTCCTCTGCTTCTTGGCTTGTTGCAGTGTCTTGTGCACTTCTCCCTCCACACTCCTCTGCTTCTTGGCTTGTTGCAGTGTCTTGTGCACATCTCCGTATCTCTCCACACTCCTCTGCTTCTTGGCTTGTTGCAGTGTCTTGTGCACTTCTCCGTATCCCTCCACACTCCTCTGCTTCTTGGCTTGTTGCAGTGTCTTGTGCTTTTCTCTGTATCCTTCCACACTGCACTGCTTCTTGGCTTGTTGCAGTGTCTTGTGAACTGCGATCCATAACTTGTTTTTTGTTTTTTCTAGGTGATGTTACAGTACAGTATTGCTGATTACAGGAGTTCGCCAGAATT